>NC_054474.1:76903101-77226892 GCF_017639515.1 Carcharodon carcharias | reverse complement strand
TTAATTTTCATTTCTGTACCCCAATTGTTCTTTGTTGAAAACAAAGTGGCAAGGCAGCAGGGGCAGCAATAACTGCCCCTTTCTGCAATGTGATTATCTAGTCTTCACTAGTTGCAAACCCTACGGGTCTAAATGAGAATCCTCAGTTTCCATTTGGATGGTTTGGACATTTGGCCACCTGCTCTTTGTTCTAATTTCAGCTTTCGAATGAATATTTCATTTGTAACAAACAGTTCTTGGGGCTAAATAACATCTGTTTTTCTTAAAGTATAAATGCCATTATTTTTGCAAACACGCAAACGGCAGCTGCTTAAAAGTTTGAAGGTTGAGTTTAAATTTAAATTATAGGGCAGATTCCATGCTCCCAATGGAAACTGGCACTCACAGGGCACAGAATGTAACTACACATCCCATGATTTTCAGATGTGCACAACATTCGTGATGGTAGGATTGATTTTGACTTTCCCAAGAAAAATGGGGCTTGTGCCAATACTATAAAAACAACTTGCTGATAAAATAGGAGAAAATTTGCAAACTGTGAAAGGCCCTTTGATAGCTTATTAAGATTTAAGGAAAACAGATTGATGTATTCGGGTCTCTTATTCGTGATGAAATGCTTTAAATTGTTTACAGCCCCAGATCAACTGTTTGGCATAGAAGTCTTGTAGTCATTGTATAAACTGAACAATAAAATATACAAAAGAGGGAGCAATACAAGATATAACTGTTTCAAAAAACACATCATTACAAATTCATTATCACAATCAATGGAGTGTGTCACAGTGTATGGGAAAGCTCCACTGTGCTCTGCCACATTGGAGGCCTCCCTGAATTGTTCCTATCAGAATGTTATTGATCCATTTAAAAAAAGGTGTTTAAAATGAGGAGAATATATGCAGACTTAATTCTTAAATTAAAAAAAGTCAGACCAGGAAATTTACATTGTCATTCTACCTTATTGGTTACTGGATATGAGCAACATGAGGCAAACAACAGCACTCAAAACTACTATCTCACTGGAGATTAATTTGTGGAAATCAATATGCCAACTCTTTTTATATTAAAGGAGAGAGACTGCGAGGTTCCTAAGCAAATTGATATAGGGAGTGACAAGGTATCGGAGGTAAAAACAAAAACAAAAAACTGCGGATGCTGGAAATCCAAAACAAAAACAGAATTACCTGGAAAAACTCAGCAGGTCTGGCAGCATCGGCGGACAAGAAAAGCGTTGACGTTTCGAGTCCTCAAGACCCTTCGACAGAACTGAGTTCTGTCGAAGGGTCATGAGGACTCGAAACGTCAACTCTTTTCTTGTCCGCCGATGCTGCCAGACCTGCTGAATTTTTCCAGGTAATTCTGTTTTTGTTAAGGTATCGGAGGTGTTCGCAGGCTTAAAAGAGGACAAATAACCAGGTCCGGATGATTTGTGTCCCAGACTGCTGAGGAAAGCAAGGGAGGAGATCGTAGGGGCTCTGACTCAAATTTTTAATTCCCCTCCGGCCACGGGGGAGGTGCCAGAGGACTGGAGAACAGCTAATGTGGTTCCACTATTTAAGAAAGGTTGTAGAGATAAGCCAGGGAACTACAGGCTAGTCAGTCTCATGTCAGTGGTAGGGAAACTATTGGAGAAAATTCTGAAGGAGAGAATCTATTTCCACTTGGAGAGGCAAGGTTCAAGGTTTGATCAGGGATAGTCAGCATGGCTTTGTTAGAGAGAGGTCATGCCTAACAAATTTGATTGCATTTTTTGAGGAGGTGACCAGGTGTGTAGATGATGGTAGTGCAGTTGATGTAGTTTATATGGATTTCAGCAAAGCCTTTGACAAGGTCCCATATGAGAGACCTATAAAGAAGGCAAATGCACATGGGATACAGGGTAATTTGATAAGGTGGATTCAAAATTGGCTTAGCTGTAGGAGACAGAGGCTGATGACAGAAGGATGCTTTAGTGACTGGAAGCCAGTGTCCAGTGGTGTACCACAGGGATCTGTGCTCGGTCCCCTATTATTTGTCATTTATATAAACGACATAGATGACTATGTGGGGGGTAGGATTAGTAAGTTTACGGATGACACAAAGATTGGCCGGGTGGTTAATAGTGAGGTTGAGTGTCTTGGGCTACAGGAAGATATAGACTGGATGGTCAAATGGGCAGATAAGTGGCAGATGGAATTTAACCCTGAAAAGTGTGAGGTGATACACTTTGGAAGGAGTAATTTGACAAGGAAGTATTCAATGAACGGCATGACAGTATGAAGTTCTGAGGAACAAAGGGAGCTTGGCGCGTGTGATCATAGATCTCTGAAGGCGGAGGGGCATGTTAGGCGGGGTGGTAAAAAAGGCATATGTGACACTTGCCTTTATCAATCGAAGCTTAGATTACAAAAGTAGGGAGGTCATGTTGGAGTTGTATAGAACCTTGGTGAGGCCACAGCTGGAGTACTGTGTGCAGTTCTGGTCGCCATATTATAGGAAGGATGTGATTGCACTGGAGGGGTGCAGAGGAGATTCACCAAGATATTGCCTGGGATGAAACATTTACATTATGAAGAGAGGTTGGATAGACTTGGGTTGTTTTCATTGGAGCAGAGAAGACTGAGGGGTGACCTGATCAAGGTGTACAAGATTATGAGGGGCATGGACAGGGTGGATAGGGAGCAGCTGTTCCCCTTGGTTGAATGGTCAGTCACAAGGGGTCATAAGTTCACAGTGAGGAGCAGGAGGTTTGGGGGGGATGTGAGGAAAATCTGTCTTACCCAGAGGGTGGTAACAGCCTGGAATGCACTGCCTGGGAAGGTGGCAGAGGCAGGTTGCCTCACATCCTTTAAGAAGTACCTGGATGAGCACTGGGAACACCATAACATTCAAGGCTATGGGCCAAGTGCTGGTAAATGGGACTAGGGAGGTTGGTCAGGTGTTTCTCACGTGTTGGTGTAGACCCGAAGGGCCTCTTCTGCACTGTGTGATTCTTTGAATAAAGAAAGCTCTTGGAAAATGAGACTTTAGGATAAATTCTCCCACTATTTGCCAATATTAGTGAAAGTGTTGGTGTGATACCCCTGTTATACTCACAGAAATCTCTTCACTCATTAGTTATTGGAGGAAAATTCTCTTTTATATATAATCACAACACAGAAAAAGGCCAGTGAACCCAACTAGTATTTGCTGACATTTCCTCACAAACAACAACTTGCATTTATATAGTACCTTTAACTTAGCATAACGTCTCAGATGCTTCACAGGAGCATAATTAGACAAAAGTTTCAGGGAATTCCAGAGCTCATGACCCAAATGGATAAGCTTGAGTTTACAGACATAAAACTGCCTGTCAGTGGCTGTTAATTGTCAATCAACTGAAAGTGTTTGCCCGAATAAGTGTTAATTAGCTATAAGTGAGAATCAGTGCGGAATAGAAAGGAGGTGCTGCTTTTTATTCTTTTTGTTTTATCTCCAGTAGCTCATGAGTTTTTTCTTTTGACTCCAAGCTGGAAGACTATAACTTGCTATTACTTTACTAAATTAATAACTAGTTAACTAACCAAAAAAATAAATGTTAGACAGACAGGAAGGACAGGCTATAACTGCAACATGTTGGATGTTTGAGAGCATTGTGCTCCCAGGCAACCATACCTGAGTCATGTGCCAATTGGTATAGGGTCAAATATATTAGAGAATTAAGCATATGCTTGAAGAATGGGTAGAAGGGCTTTTGGTTCAGGGAAACTTGCACCAGTGTTGGGTAAAGAGGGAATTATTCCATTGGAATGACCCTATTTAGAATGGACTGGGATCAATGTCACGGTAAATCATGTAACTAGGGTTTGGATAGGGCTTTAAAGCAAAATAAATGGCGGAAGAGCATGGGGGTCAGGTAAAGGAAGATTTAGAAACCTGAAGAGAAAGAAAGATTGATACAATAGAGCAGTAACAATTTGGGTAAAGAGAAGCAGAGTGGGACAGAAAAGGACACAGAGCTTAATGGAGTGCAGATTTCACCTGTGAATAAGTTCCATGCAAAGAATAGAAGTAAAATCAATTAAAAACTCTTTATCTGAATGCACAAAGCATTTATAACAAGATAGATGAACGAACAACACAAAAATAAATAAATGGTTTAGATAAAATCAGCAATGCAAGATTACAAGGTGAGCAAGTTGGGAGTAAATATTGCAGGGTACACAACATTTCAAAAAGACAGACAGAATGCAAAAGGAACAGCAGTAGCCCTGATAATAAAGGATGACAGATGGGTAGTAGTGAGTAAGGATCTTGGCTTATAAGATCAGGAAGCAGTATCAGTCTGGGTGGAGATTAGAAACGAAGATAGAAAATATTTAGAAAATGCTGACAGGAGCAGTTTTCAGCCACCTGACAGTAGTTATCTCATTGGACAGAAAATTAAGCAAGAAATACAGGATCTTGAAACAAACGGCGAAGTAAATAATGGCGTGGATTTTAACCTTCCTCTGGATTGGACAAATCAAATTGGCAACATTAGCTGAAAGATGACTTTGTAAAATGATTTTTCTACAGTTACCTGGAGCAATACATTATGTTATCAACTAGGGACAAAGCTATTTTAGATCTCGTGTCGTAAAATACGGCATGTTTAATTAGTAAATCTTATAATAAAAAATCCTCTGGGAAAAGATGATCATAATATATTTGAAGTCCATATTAAGTTTGAGAGGAGCACACTCAATCTTAAACAAAGTGTTACGATCAGATGAGAAGGTATGAACTGGTTCCCCTCTATTCAACCTCCTCAGTTGGTCACAACAAAGATTTGTTTCTTTTTCACAAGGATATGCCTTTTCCAAATCAGAATATATTTAACTATTTAGGCTCTGAGCTATAAGGAGCCAAAGAAGGATTGCTTGAGTCAAAGAAAGAGCAAGTTTATTATCCACCAAACCGAAGAAAAATAATAAAAATGCAACAGCAAACATTCAGCCCTCATACACAATCATCCAGGTCCATACATACAGGTATCAGAAATAAGTGGAGTCCAAATAAAAAAGGTAAAAAAAATGGTTACGTTTCTTTTGATTGTCCTTGAGCTGTAGATTTCAAACACTGCAGACGATTTGGGGGTTAGCTGGTTTCTTGAATACAGTCAGATGTAGATGTAGCAAGCCATTACAAAATCTTGGTTCACTGGTAGGTTTCTGGTAGAGTTGGCTTCTGCAAAAGACAGAGAGGAGGGAGAGAGCAACCTTCAGCCTGTTTCTCTGCTGAAGACTTTCTTCACATCGCCTTTGTGTCACTTGCAATCTCTCTCCAGTGGCCTGGCAGCCTTGCCTTGAAATACTTCACCCATTGTGTATTCCCGGAAGGTTTTGGGTGTGCCTATCTGCAGCAGCAATTGTTTCAATCTACATAACTTTGCATTTTTAATATCTCTTCCTTAGACAGTTACAAGTTTTGATGGGTATCTGGATTATAGGAAATGCCTCTCTTCCCACTTCCCTGAGGGTGATTTGTTTGTTTCTCACCTTGAAATGTGGCCTTGCATTTTTAAGCAGTTTGCTCAGTCTCAGGTCAAATTGCAAAATTTCCAGTCAGTTTAAAGTTGAAAAATTATTTTCAGAAGTAAAGGGACGTAGCCTCTTGACAAAAGCCAATTACAAAGGTAAGAGTGGAGAGCTGGCCAAGGTTGATTGGGTCAATAGACTAAAAAGGTACAGTGGTAAATAAACAGTGGGAAACTTTTTTTAAAAAATTCAAAATGCTCAACAAAAATATATTCCATTGAATAACAAACTCAGCAAGAAATATCCATCCATGGCTTTTGGAGAAACTAAGGATAGTATTTGATTAAAAGAGGTGCATAATGTTGTGAAGAATAGGATTGGGAGACTTTCAGAAACCAGCAAACATTGATGAAAAAAGTTAATTTAAAAAAGGGAAAACAGAATGCAAGTAAAATAGATAGGAATATAAATAGATTGCAAGAGCTTTTACAAGTATGTAAAAAGGGCACTAGCTGAAGTAAATGTTGGTCCCTTAGAGACAGATAGGAGAAATGATCACAGGGTATGACAACATGACAGAGATATCGAACAAATCTTTTGTGCCTGTCTTCACAGTAGAGGACACAAATTTCATACCAGGAATTAGAGGGTAACCTAGGTGCTAAATAGAGTGAGGAAATTAAAATAATAAACACTAGTAGAGAGAAAGTACTGTAGAAACGCAAGGGACTAAAATCTGACAAATACCCAGGTCCTGATGATTTACATCCTTCGGATCTAAAAGAGATAGTGGATGCACTGGTTACGATTTTCCAAATTTCCCTAGATTCAAGAAAGGTTCCGACAAATTGGAAGCTAGCAAATGTCACATTGCTATTCAAGAATGGAAGATGAGAGAAAATTGGGAACTACAGGCCAATTAGCCTAATATGAGACGTGGGAAAAATGAAATTTATTGGTAAGGAAATCTTAACCAGGCACTTAGAAAATCATAGTGTGATCAGGCAGAGTCAATATGGTTTATGAAAGGGAAATTGTGTTTGACAAAATTGTAGAGTTTTTTGACGTTGTAACTAGTAGGATAGACAAAAGGGGAGCCAGTAGATGTAGTAAATTTGATTTCCTGAAGGCATTTGATAAGGTGCCACATGAAAGGTTATGAGCAGAAGAGTTGAGTGCAATACATTAGCACGGACACAGGATTGGTTAAAGGACAGGAAGCAGTGACTCTGACTGTGCGACTTGTCTTACAAAAAGTTTGGGTTTCCTGTTCTCGAGTGTCTTTGCTCACGATTTTGCACCAGCAACTGTTGTTCAACATATACAACAACAAGGAGGGCCAACCATGAATAGTGAAAGAGGGGATAATCTCCCCTCCCTTGACTGCTGACTCCCCAGCTAATTTTCCTGACTACACTGCACATAGGCATTGCTCAGAGCGACATTAACGAGGTGGAGGCTTCTCCAACAGCTGCCAGTGAGATCACTGAGCTGGGCTGGCAACACTGCAGCGATGAAACAAACAAAAAAAAAGCTAATTTTTCTGGGCTGTTGAAGGCAGTGCTTGGTTGAGAAGCCCCTGATTGTGGGAAAATCTATCATTCTGGAAGGTTCAGGAAACATAGACCTTGGTGATGAAAAGGATATAGCTCAGGAGCTCCTCTCAGGACCAAAATAGGATGTCAAGGTTGCAAATTGTCTGCCTCAGCCTGAGACAGTAGCCAGTGAACTCTGTTCCCATATCTTGCATGTTGTCCGTTTCCACTTCATATGAAAGAATAATTAAAAACAGTAGGCCACATGGCCCTTTAATCCTGCTCTGCCATGTAATAAGATCATGGCTAAACTTTGACTTTAACTACACTTTCCTGCCTGATCCCCATATCTCTCGATTCTCCTAGAGTTTGAAAGTCTCTTGACCTCAGCCTTAAACATAGTCAACAACTGAGCATCCACAGCTCCTGGAAGTAGAGAATTCCAAATATTCAATTATTCAAAACTTCAACTATTCACACAAAGTTTATTTCACAGAAGTACAATTCTCCAAAAGAATTAAAAACAAAAAATGCTGGAAATACATAGATCAGACAGCATCTGTGGAACAAAACGGAGCTAACATTTAAGCCTAAAACATTAATTTTGTTTTTCTCCACAGATGCTCCTTGACTTGCTGAGAATTTCAGCACTTTTTGTATTTATTTCAGCTTTTCAGTATCCACAATATTTTGCTGTTCTCCAAAAGAATTTGCTTCTGCCCTTGGTTAAAAATTGTTCACACTCAATTTTGTACCTAGACCTTATCTCAACATTTAAAATAAAAACTAATTAGCTAAATTTATCACTCAATCTTGTATAATTTATGTACTCCCTCTTGACTGCATTGTGCACCATTCCCCAGTCAGCCACTGACCTGCAGCTAATGCTGTATACCAACACATGACCTCATTCAGGATGACATAGAAACCATAGAAAAGTTACACTACAGAAGGAGGTCATTCAGCCCATCTTGTCAGCCCAAGGACACCCAGGTGCCCTTTCTAATCCCACCTTCCACCACCCGGCCCATAGCCCTGCAGCTTACAGCTCTTAAGGTGCAGATCTAGGTACTTTTTTAAAAAAGAGTTGAGAGTTTCTGCCTCTACCACCAACTTGGGCAGCGAATTCCAAACACCCACTATCCTCTGCATAAAAAAGTTCTTCCTCATGTCCCCCCTACACTTTCTGCCACTTATCCTGAATCTATGTCCCCTGGTTCTAGAATTCTCCACCAAGGGAAACAATTTTATCTTGTCCACTCATCTATTCCCCTCAATTTTGTACACCGCAATCAAGTCACCTCTCAGCCTTCTTTGTTCTAAGGAAAATAACCCCAACCTATCAAATCTCTCCTCATAGCTACACTTTTCTAACCTGACACCAAATGTCCACTGAAATTTCTCATGGAAAAATCACTTCTCTTGAAAACAGTTGAGTGTCAGCTCTGGCTCAGTTGACAACACTTCTGTGTCAGAAGGTTATGGTTTCAAGTAATGCTCCTGGACTCGAATTTTCTTCTCACAATCAGTGCAGTACTGAGGAAATGTTGCACTGTCAGGGGTGCTCTTTTTTGGATAAGACATGAAACCAAGGTTACTTTTGCCCTTTCAGATGGTTGTAAAAGATCCCGTGGCACTATTTCAAGGAAGAGTATGGGAGCTATCCACAATATTTCTCTCTTAATCAACATCAGAAAAAACAATTATCTGGTCAATATTGTGTGCAAATTAGGGTTGCCGTGTTTCCAACATGACAACAGCGACTACACTTCAAAAAGTACTTCACTGGATGTGAACGTAATGTCCTGTGGTCATGAAAAGGCACTATGTAAATGCAAGTCTCTCTTTTGAAAAGAAAACAGATTTCATTTTGGAGTCCATGTAGGGAGTATAGTAGTGGATATACATCCACATCACACCTGTCTGTAAAATGACGCTTGGCACATCAATGATTCCTGTACCATTCTTGTTCTTAAGCAAGTGACAATGTGAATAGTCAATCATTCAACAGATAATGGTTCAAACCCACTAAATAAACTAATCACTCATTCCAGTATTAAACATTTGCTATTCTGATGAATATATTTTAAAATGTTTCCTTGTTTGAGTTCAAAGATCTGTTTTGGTTTTTATTAGCTTATGTCCCCACAAAATAAATATTGCCTTATAAATCTAGCTGTGACTTAAAGCATCATGTGTGAAACACAGAACTATTCAACCAAATGGCTCCATAATCATAAATATTATGAAAAGGGAGACAGCTGTGGATTTCCCAGCATCACTCAGCTGCCCATTGTCATTAGATTCAATGTTTCAAAACTATTTATTGGTGACAGTCTGAAAGCAGAGGTCTTCCTTGAATGAGAGAATGCTCTCCGCAATGACAATGAAAATCTACTGCAGTGACACCATGAATAAAGGTGTTGCTATTCACAGCCCAGCATTCTCAAATACAAAGGAATGCAAAAATCACAATGATTGAAAAAAATAAGTGCTAACCTCTATTTTGGGGCATATCAAATGAATCTCTTCCCACAACAGTTCAACAAATTTAACAGTGAACAGCCAAGCCATACTGATCAGTTCGTAATTCTATGTTCTGTTTGTGCTGAGATAGCAGGTTGGATGTGGTACTGAGATAATTGGCCTCAGTGCTCCTGCACTGAAGAGGGAAAAATTCCAGGATTCACTCTTCAGATTGCTATCCAGCAATTCCCATTGGGAATGTGCATAAGCATAAGCATGGGACAAAGACAGGATCAGGCTTATATGTGCTACCTTCTTCAATCAAACAAGACAACAGGCTAACACTTGTTGTCTCAAAATAAACCAATAGCTGTTTAAAAAAGGTAACGGAGCTCAACTAGTGCTTGTACAATTTCAGTTCTGCCAGGGATCAAACCCTGCATGATGCAAAGGAAGTGAAGGAAGAAAGAGTAGAAAAATGTTCTCATGTAATGCCTCATTAACAGTTATTTGTAGTACTGAAATAAAGTTAAAAAGTGGACATTTTTTGAACAGTTCTGATGTATGATTCATCGCTATAAAAATGTAATTAGCTGGTACAGAACATCACTTCATGCACCAAATAAAATCTTTGCAAAGAATCTTTACAACAATGCAGCATAAAAATTAACAGCCAACAGCTAGGATTTCCAAAGTTGCACAATTCATAAATGTTAACAGGAACTTAAATGAGAATAGATAAAAACTCATTTTACAGTCTCAGCAACATTTGTCTCTGTTGACATGCTAACATGTCAATACAAGTTTGAGGGGGAAAAAAATCAATACTGTTAAATGCAAATACACCAAATAATTAAATTTTAATATGCTCACTGTATTATGGATTTATGGTGTCCTTTTATTATCTTTGCCATATCACATTATTTTTTATTACTTATGTTACAAATCACTTAAGAAACAGGGACTTATTAACAACAGATTAATATTCCCAGCTGTGAGAAGGATTGCCACTCTTGAGTTAGCCTCTACAACCACAACAGATGACATTCAATCAGGAACGCTAGTCCATTGTCTCCCAAGGTGGACGGATGCTTACCATATTACACATAGCATGAGAAGCAAGGACTTATTGACAATGGATTAATAATTGGTTTGATAATTCCCTGGGCCTCTGTATCTTGAAATGATTCTTCCTAGCTTGTGATATTTCCTTCTAAGATCATCCTTCCACCTGTCCTCACACCTACCACCTTTCTCCCAGGTCCCCTGGCACCAAAAAGAAATCAATACCATACCTGATCTCTCAAAGTCTCTGGAGAGGGCATAATTAATGAAACAATCTTACTCAAAGTCCAATCAAACTAAGATAAAAGCAAAATATTGCAGATGCTGGAAATCATGAAACAAAAACAGAAAATGCTGGAAAAAAAACTCAGCAGGTCTGGCAGCATCTGTGGAGAGAGAAACAGAGTTAACGTTTCAAGTCCATATAACCCTTCTTCAGAGCTAAAGTGAAGTAGAAATGTGATTAAATTTAAACTGTTTAATGGAGGTGGAGCAGGTGAAGCTGGGTAGAAGGCCAGCGATAGGTGGGGGCAAAGGAGAGATTGACAAAGATGTCATGAACAAAAGGTAAGTTTTGGTAAACACCTTGTCAAACACCAGGAGGGAAATGCAGAATGTAAAATTAAATTAGGATCTTGTTTTGGTGGCCAACCAGGCAATTAGTATTTGCATTGTCCATTGGTCACCCTGATTCTTTCCCTTCTTAGTCTTCCCCAACCCTATGCTTTAGTTGAGGTTAACAGGCTGATAATAGTTATTGTGTTGTGCCACCACTCCACCTGCATCAGACCACAATTAATTGACATATAATCATTCTACAAAACATTTCACCCAAGCCATACCTAATGGTAGTTTGAACAGTTCAGTTGATTATAATTATCAGGCCACAAGTAAACAGAAAAAGCAAAGAGCAAATAAAAGAAGCATAGGTACTGCATGCCTTCCAAAAATGTTCTGACATTGGTTCCTAAAATCATGAGATAGCTGTGCTTATGCTGCAAGTTAGAGAGTTATTGCATTATTTCTCTTGCTTCTGTGATACTTGAACATTAAGTTAGAAACCTACTATAAAACCAATTTACCAACATCACCATCAATCCCACTCTCATAGGCCTCTCTACCAAAGCACCTGGGCCGAGTTGCAGGTGCCTGACAGCCCGAGTGATGTTTAACAGCAAGCCGAAGTAAGAAGCAATTTCTTTTCACCATTTGTTCTTCAAAGCAAGTTATTTACTCCGTTTCTAAACCTGTGGAAAGAACACAGCTCCAATACCTGGACAATAAGAAGTTTAATGAAAAGTTAAAAAGGCACATACATGAGGGAGCCATATAGCTCTCTGATGATTATATTGTTCATGGCTGCACTATTCGTATAGTCAATGGATTCAAATTTAATTCAGCCTACCAGGATAGATATCTTTGCAAACACATGCTCTCAGATGTAGGGATCTGCTTGCAGACAGCAAATTTTAGATAAAATGAGTGAATATTCATTCATGTAGAAGGTTAAATGAAGGGCTGTCAGCTCATTTGTTAAAGGCCAGTCAGATTTGTCAAATTCATTAGAGTTTTTTTTGAAGAGGTATCTCTGGATAAATAAAAGGATTGCAATAGATGTTGTACATAGGATTTTCAGGAGGTGTCTCAAAAAAGCTGGTTAGAGAAAAATAGTATTAGAGGAAATGTAACAGCACTAAAAAATTGGTTGATGAGTCAGAACCAAACAACTAGGACAAGTGGGCAATGCTTGCACTAAAGAAGTATTGGAAATGATGTACAGCAGAGGTCAATATGCTGGATCTACTTTTATTCTTATTTTACATTAAATAATTTGGACATAAAAAGTACAATCTCAACATTTTTGACGCTCCAAAAGAAAGGATTTGGCAAACAGCAGAGAGAACTTGAAATATTTCATATTAGCAGAATGGATAAATAGATAAAAGATGTAATTTAATGTGGATAAATGTGAGTTAATGCATTTTGGAAAGAATCATGAGAAATAGGAATATACAGCCAATGGAAAAGGACATGGGCAAATTAATAAATTTAAGGGCTCAAATACATTATTCTATGAAATTCTCAGTGCAACTAGAAAACTCCAGGGAAAAAAAACCCAAACAATTTGAGCATTTTAAGTCAGAATAGAGCGTATGGGAGTAAAAGAAGCAACCAAGCAAATTGTACAAAACATAGGTTAGGTCACAGGTAGAATACTGTGTGAAATTTTGAACAACCGTTGTAGAAAGGGCCTAAAGTGCAGATTCACCAGAATGAAGACAGAGATGTGAAACCATAGTAGCACATAATGAGTTTCAACATTGTAAATATTTCTACTGGAACAGATCACATCAAGAAGAGGGGGGGGTGGGGGTGCGATTAATTAAGAGGTAGTTAAAATGATGTTTTTTGATAGAGGAGTGAGCAGATAATGAATAATTCCTCCAGTTGTCTGTGAGAACAGGTGATCAATTTAGGACCGTCACAAAAAGAATAAATTAGGAAAAGAGTTTTCATGGAAAGCCTTGAGAAAGCTTGTTATAGGAAATATTTAATTAGAGACAGTTTGATAATTGTTTGAAGCAGAGGAGGATACAAGGCTCTGGAAAGAGATTAATTTGGCTTTGGACTCTTCAGCAAAGAGTTAGTACTGACGATTTAGGCCAAATGGTCTTCTCCTGTGTTGCAAATACAGATGGCTCATAGCATAGATTGGAATGATTACTTTCTTCAAACATTGAAAATAAGACTCTAAGGTAAATTTATAATGGAATCAGCAGCCAACGAGTTGTATTTATGAAGTGCTTTTAATTAGCAAAACATCTTAAAGTGCTTCACAGGAGCATAAGTAGACAAAAATTGACACCAAGCTAATGGAGACATCAAACACTCAGCAAAGTGATAGGATTTAAGTAGATGGGCTAAGCATTTTCCTTAAAAAGACCATCTTGACACCAGAATGAATGTGTATTCTATATAATTTCAAAGCCAAACAGTAGGTTAATATCCTTTAAGGATTTTCCCATCGCTACATTCTGGAGTCAGGTTAAGAGCAGTCTCCTTTGTGATGCTGTCATTTCTATGGTGAGGTAGGTAACTGCACTTTAAAAGACATACATGGTACATTAAAAAAAATTCAGTCAAGAGAGACAAAGAACAGTTATTCTGAATAGAAGTAAAGCTTTAAGAAGACATGGAAAAATGAGATCAAAACATTTATCAAAGCCATTTCACAAATAGATCCAAGTTATATAACAAAACAGCAACAAGGAATTCAGAGTTACAATTACTTTACCTCCAACTTACCTACATTTATACAATAAATCACCAAACATTTTGTAGCATATATTTTTGGCTGCTTTGATCTCTTTAAAATCACATACCACAACACTGATAAGACCACAAAAAATTTCCCATAATGTTATACAACTCTTCCCCGACAAGACAAAGGCCAATTCCCCATGTTTACATTTTAGAACAAATTATTCAATAAGTTAAAGAGCTCTTTCTTGCAGTCAAAACATATTAAACAGCTATATGCAACACTCATGTCACTTCCTGCTCATTTTGCTCATTCAGTTAATGGAAAGTCCATGTGATTTAATGTGTAAGTATAACAAGTTGTGTATTCCACCTGGTGGTGCCTGACAAATTGTTATTTTGGCAATTACTCCTCAATATCTTACAGCCAATTATCATACAGAAAGCTCGCCGGAAAGATTTATTGAAGGAAGCATATAAAATAGGATTAAGAGCTGAATTAACATAACCCAGCCACAAAAAAACTTCAAGAATAATATGGTGCACTGGGTATCCAAGCAAAGGGTTAGTTATATTGGTAATGAAGAATGGCAACCAACAGAGAAGGAAACACCCAATGATGATGCCAAGAGTTTTAGCTGCTTTCCTTTCTTTCTTCATAGAAGAACTTTGACCTGTCATCACTGTGCTTCTTCCCTGGAAACCATGCTCAATGCTATATATCTGCCTGGCTTGGATCCTGGCTACTTGGAAAATTTTTCCATATGCCACTAGCATTATTAGCATGGGAAGGTAGAAGGAGATTAGGGAGGCAGAGACAGCATAAGGAATATTGACAATAAACACACACCCATATGGATCAAGCTGTGAAAGAATGGCTTCTAATCCCTTCAAATGGACATCCAGCAACAAGGGCACAAATGACACCAAAGCAGGCAGAATCCAGCAGATCAGAAGGAGGACTGTCACTCTCTTCTGAGACACCCTGAATCGATACTTCAAAGGGTAGCACACGGCATAGAATCGATCGAAGGCAATGCAGCTGAGGTTCATGATGGATGACGTGGAAAGCATCACATCCATGATTGTGTGGAGTTTACAAAAAGTCTTCCCAAAGTGCCATCCAAACACCACCTTGGTCATGCTAATGGGCAACACAATGATGCCAACCAGGAAATCTGCAACAGCCAGTGACAGTATAAAGGCGTTGGTTGAAGTCTGCAGTTTGGTGAAGTAAGCGATTGAAATAATTATCAAGAGGTTGCCAAAAATGGTCCCGACTACGATTATGGTGAGAATACTGAAGGTGGCAACATTTTCTATGGTTTGCCATGTTGCATGCGGTGTTTTTCCTGAAGAGTTACCATGTGTGGTACAGTTATAAAGATATGCACTGTTCATCTCCTGCGACGATATGCTAACAAGATAAGCTAATATTGCAATGATGATTTATTCCACACATTTCACCGCCCCCTCCCCGTCTCCACTGTTATTTGAAATAGTTTTAGTGATGAATTCTTCGTGTTTGTTTTTGAGCTCTTCTTACATCCAATCAACGTGGGATCCAGGAAATACCAAACCAGCAAACTAGTTATTGAATAGTCAGCCTTACCCAAAGCACACTTTTACCAAGGACTGCTGATGTATTTGCTTCTCTTCTCTCGCCGCCTGTTTAGCATACCGCTAGCTGAAGCTGCGTTGTACATCATTAACCTACGTGGCAATTAGTTATCTCTGACAGTCTGCAGCTATACGACTGATGTTGGAGATAATAAAGGACTGTCGACGTTATCCTTGCTATATAAATGGAACATCTAGAGTTAGCAGTTACCACCAGCCAACTAATCAGTACCAGTCATACAAGTCACCTGCACAATTCGTACTCGAACAGAATGCAAATCAATTATGTTGCGAAAACACTTGAGGGGTGGGGGTTGAAAAGACAGTCGGTTGCAATCAGTAGGGAAGCCAAAGTTAATATTTAGAAAGTTGCAAACTCAGTGACATTTATTCAGATGCCTACTAATGAGTATGCATAAATTGAAAATCATCCACAGTGCAGTGAATTTAATAAGATTTAAAAGGGAAACGCTTTTCAACCACTTAAGAGCCGATGTCGGGGATTGGCAGCCATAGTTTATGACTTTTCTAAAGTAACCAATAGAAAAAACGATTGTCCCAGTGTCATCAACTAAGAGACAAAGAGAAGTGCTCTGCTTTTAAAGGGGCAGTACATATGGCACCTCATTTTGGATGTCTTTTGCTAGTTCCTGGCCTGCATACATCCTTTGCTCATACGTTCCTTTTCAACGGTCTTATTTTCCTGCCTCCTTGCATTTCAGAACTCCAGGATGCTGGACAACATTGCAGATCAAATAGTGCACCAGCAATAGAAGCTGTTTAATTAGGAGTTAAGTAAGATACAGTTACGTTCTAAGTTGTATCGAAGGGGTATTGCAAATGTTTGGATTCCATGAATAAACAGAGAGGTCAGATGGAAGATTAGATTATCTGGCCTAAATGTAGTTTGAATAATACAGAAGGAGAGTATCAAATGTGTAGAAACCAAAATAATTTCAGAAAGACTACAATTTGAGGTTTGGAAATGAATATACATGGAAATTACAGTTTCTTTCATAAGTATGTGAAAAGCAACAGGATATGTGTGTGCGTGTGTGTGGGTGGGGGGGGGGGGTCATGTTGAGAATGAGGTAATGCTGGAGATATTTAATAAGTTTTATACCTTATTTTATAAAGGAAGGTCTAAGTGATACTGGATGAGTGTCGGAAGAAGATAAAAACAGAGAAAATAATAAGAAGTTAATGGATTCTAAAATAAGTCAGGACAAACTGACTAGCGTCCCAAAATATAAAAAGATGTTGGAGAGGAAATAATGGGAAATTAAACCAAAAATTTTTGAAAAGGGGAATTATAGAGCTGAAGAATGGCAAATGATTCACGCTTGATCGAGGAACTGCAAAGAAAATTCTGAGCCATATAGTCTTACCTCTGCTGTGGGTAAGATTAATGAATGCATAGAAAAACCTAGGTGAATGCTGACTAGTCATGGCCATTCTAAAGAAGAGCCAAATTCTATTAATTTATGTGCATTTCATGAGGAAATCGCTGAATGTGTAGATAAAGGAAATGTGGTGGAGGTTACAAATGTAAATTTACTTCAATGTGTTTGATGAAGTACCACATAAAAGACTAGCTACAAAAATTCAGAACTCATGGTTACTTGTCGCCGTTATTGCCTGACTGGTAATCTGGCAGAGCAGATTACTCAGCCATTGTGGAATCTGCCTAATTTTCATTTTATTGGTTTTGCACTAATCTAATTCCCTGGCCTAGTCCCTCTGCAGGCAGGCAATCCATCAAAATTGACTTGGGAACCTGATTGGATCCTTCCCCTAACCTGCATTTGCAAGAAAAAAGATGCAATAAAAAAGGATCACCCTCATGAATAAAAACAAAAAAACTGCGGATGCTGGAAATCCAAAACAAAAACAGAATTACCTGGAAAAACTCAGCAGGTCTGGCAGCATCGGCGGAGAAGAAAAGAGTTGACATTTCAAGTCGAAGGGTCATAAGGACTTGAAACGTCAACTCTTTTCTTCTCCGCCGATGCTGCCAGATCTGCTGAGTTTTTCCAGGTAATTCTGTTTTTGTTTTGTTCACCCTCATGAATGCTGTCCAATCTCTGTGATGTAAAAATACCAGTCAAGTGAAAGAGAGAGTGTATCCTCCAACTCATCATGAGGAGCACCACAAGATCATATTTGTATCATATTAAAAACACCCTAGATGTAATGCCCATATGCACATTTGTGTTTCATAAAGCTAGATCCATAACAGCTACACTTTCTTAGCTGAGCTTCCCAAAAACAAATATGTGGCTCTAATTTGCAGCTGGATCTGGATCTCACTCAAAGATTTAGTTCAAGAATGCCAGGTAAGTGCCTCTATGAAATAGGCACAGGGCATCTGAGGTTTGCTGCATCTCAAAGGTGATGGCTGCATATACTTGCATAACCTATTGGAACTCCTGGCAAATGACCAGTTGTGTACCCAAAATCCCTTCTTAATTCTTCAATTTCTTCCCCCTCTTTACTTTTCTTTCTATACCTGATTTGACATTTAATTCACCCGTTTTTTCAGTCTTTCCTCTCTTTATTTCTCAATCCTTTAATCCTATTAATTAGAAGAAACATTGTTTCCCATTGTTCACCCAGGTCTCTGATGCTCTCTTGCCTTTGCAACACTGTTATCAGCTTCCACTTAGGCAACTTTGTGGGCACATTTTTTAAAAACCAAAGCATGCATGAACAAGTCTAACTAGCAGCAAGCCATGAGATGCCCTGGTCAAGCAAGACCTGGACCAATATCTGTGGGCCTTTTAGAATTGCTCCACTTCAGTAACATGGAATAGATGTTCAAGAGATATTCTACATCTCTTTCCTGCTTCATTTAGCTCTTCCAGTCCCCTGATTTTGGCAGACCTGCTTCAGCCACCATGCTGCCTGGTCCATGTTTTGCTGCCCTGTTCCTTTGCTCAGATATTTTGCCTGAAGACTCCATACATTTCGAGCACATGTGGACTCCTGTTTCCTAGCCCCTCAGCTCATGGCCTTACTTTGTAAGAGTGGATTGACCTATTCAAAAGACATAGCTGAACTTTCATCTCACTCTATTCCTTTCTTCCCCATCCACTTGTGGTTTTCAGCCTTTCTGAAATGGTTTTGCCCGGCACCTCTCCCAATCTTTGCAGCCATTTGTTTAGACCAAATCCCTGTCTCCTTTCTGCCGTCATCCTGGTCACTGGTCTGCTATTGCCTGTTGGCTTCACTGCCCCTATTTCTTAAGCCTGGTTCTATTGCATCCGTCATCTCAGCTAGGTCTACCCTGGTTCCCACCGCAGTCCCATTGAAACCTTATCTCATTGTGGCTATGAGCTGTCTGTGTCTTTGATCCATTGTTATAGACTCAACCTGGATCTTTCACTGCTCCTTCAACTGTTTATTTCTTTAAACCTGCCCACAATCTTCATCCCACTTGGGCTCAAGCCTGCCTCATTGTAGCCTCTCTCCAACAATTCCAGAATGCTGCTGCCTGGCTAACTGTTGTTCTGGTCTCTTCTTCAATATAACCTCTCCATGAGGGAGCTTCTATTATAACACAATTTGTGTTACAGGGTATAATGTTACTTGGCAGTGTATCTTCCTGTGATATAATGAGCAAAGGCATGGAAAATTTACAGGTAAGATATTGGAATTGCTTGATTGACAGTGTGGCCCATTAGTTTGATATTTATGCTCTTCATTTATCTCGTGCTATACTCACAACATCATTTACTGGCTTTGACTATATGATAGTAGGATCATTCATGTATCAGTGTCATTGTTCACTGTGTTGCCAATAGTTTCCACTGAAGGCTAACCACAGGGCACACAAAGAGAAGCATTACACAGGGCTGTAAATGAGCCACAACTTATGAAATTGAGTGAAATAACTTCAAAAAGTTAATTTCAGTTAAAGTACTGGTATTTCAGTGACCCAGGGTAATGCTCTGGGGAACCGGGTTCGTATCCCACCATGGCAAATGGTGAAATTTGAATTCAATAAAAATCCAGAATTAAAAGTCTGATGATGACCATGAAACCATTGTCGATTGTTGTAAAAACCCATCTGGTTCGTTAATGTCCTTTAGGAAAGAAAATCTGCTGTCCTTACCTGGTCTGGCCTACATGTGACTCCAGACCTACAGCAATGTGGTTGATTTTTAATTGCCTTCTGAACAAGGTCAATTAGGGATGGGCAATAAATGCTGCCCCAGCCAGCAAAGCCCGCATCTCATGAACAGATAAATAAATAAAAAACTTCATAAAATGTGCTGGAAGAAATCTCTGGTGTCTGCACATCCCCTTTTACACTGAGATGTTGCAAGAAGAACTTAAGAAAAGATCTCAGAAATTGCCTGTGTGCCCCCTTGGAGAGGTGGAGTGCTAGTGATACTGGCTGCTGGGCACTGCAAAGGGGAGGGATTCCCTACCAAGCTGAGTCTGATGGCATTCAGGGAGGAGGCTAAAGCATTAAATAGACAGCTAGTGCTACAAAAATACAACAACCTGACTAGAAAGGCAAGGTAAAGATTCTGTAGGCTTTAATTCAGAATTCATTATTGTAATAGATAATCAAAAGTTGTCTGCCTTTGTAAACTTGTAAATCTGTGGCATGTGCCACACAAGTGTAAGGCAATGACCATCTCCAACAAGAGAAAATCTAACCATCTCCCTTTAACATTCAGTAGCAATCCCCCACTATCAACATCCTGGGGGTTACCATTGACCAGAAACTGAACTGGACTTGCCAAATAAATACTGTGGCTACAAGGGTAGGTCAGAGGCTAGGCATTCTGGGGCAGGTGACTTATTTCCTGATTCTCCAAAGTCTGTCCGCTATCTACAAGGCACAAGTCAACAGGATGATGAAATGCTCTCTACTTGCCTGGATGAGCAGCACCACTAACACTCAAGAAGCTTGACATATTCCCAGACAAAGTAGCCTGCTTGATGGGCACCCCATCCACCAGCATAAACATTCACTCCCTCCA
This sequence comes from Carcharodon carcharias, assembly GCF_017639515.1. Classification (NCBI taxonomy): domain Eukaryota; kingdom Metazoa; phylum Chordata; class Chondrichthyes; order Lamniformes; family Lamnidae; genus Carcharodon; species Carcharodon carcharias. Next base: position 77,206,477 of record NC_054474.1, on the reverse strand, counting down.
CCACCAATGCATGGTGGCAGCAGTATGTAATATATACAAGATGCATTGCAGGAACTCAGCAAGACTCCTTCAACAGCACCTTCCAAACCCATGATCTCTACCACTTAGAAGTACAAGGGCAGCAGATGCATGGAACAGCACCATCTGCAAGCTTCCCTTCAAGCCACACACCAAATTAACTTGGAACAATATCACTATTTCTTTACTGTCGCTGGATCAAAATTCTGAAACTTCCTTCCTAACAGCACTGTGAGTGTACCTATACCACATGGATTGCAGCCATTCATGGAGGTGGGTCACCACCACTTTCTCAAGGGCAATTAGCAATGGGCAACAAATGCTGGCCTTGCCATTGACACCCATATCTCATGAAAGAATAATAAAAAAAGAAAGGCATGTGTCAAAAGAAATTCATTCTACTTCAGTATTTGTATAGTGAAGGGGGATTAGATTCTTTCAAGGTGCAATCTTTCTGTTTGCTCAAGGCAGAACCCAAAGACAAATCATAAAAAGTCTGTTACTGTGGGAGATAGAGTGGGGTACCTGTTGAATCTAGCAGCTTCATATATTTCTTGTCATGATCATAGATTTGTATGTGGATGTATGTATTTTATTATCCTTGGAGCGATTGAGTCAATTTAAATAACTCAGCAGCAAGCTTTTGTATTTTAAAAAATTAACAATGTTCGTTCATTTCTCACACACTTGCACTGGAAGTTAATGAAAATGTGACGTCTCACTCGCACAACTCATCTGCACTATTACACACAAAAACTAGATGGAGTTGAAAGTAAAACAGTAATTATAAAAGTGGAATTTAACTCGTGTCCATTTCGGTGCAGACCTGATATTTTGTAGTCAAGTTGTTACTTTAGCTAAGTGAAGGTTTTGAAAATACATAGATTTCAGAGATTGACCCGTTCTGCTGAAGGGCCATGAGGCCTTGAAACGTCAACTCTTTTCTTCTCCGCCGATGCTGCCAGACCTGCTGAGTTTTTCCAGGTAATTCTGTTTTTGTTTTGAGATTTCTCAGTAGTTTTGCTGATTCCTAGAGTTGGTCTGCCTGGAGGTAATTTCCACAGGCCGGCTTAAAGATGGAACAGGTTAGAAGAGAGAAAGAGGCTTAGTTTCTCTTTCAGGATATTGTCGGTAGTTGCTTTTCTGCTTAACTGTTGCTTGTTTTGCCACCGGACCCTCTCTGTCTCTCTCTCTTTCACTCTGATGCAATTTGCCTCCATCTCTGAAGGTGTCTCTAAAAAGCGGTTTGAATTTTCTACTATATCTTTAGCAGGGAGCCAAGATGGGTGTTGTATCATATGGCCTCACATCAGTGTCAAGCCGTGGTCCTAATTAAGGGATTGTGGTAATTTAGTTAACAGTCTGAAGTTTCTTTCCACATGTGGTTTTCTTTCGGTGGGCAAAGCCTTTAGGTTTGACAAGGCAAATTTACATTATTACAATGAAGACGCTGATGGAGTTTTGTTTATTTCCGGGCCAAAACCACAATGAGTCAATATCAGAAGGGATATAAAAACAAAAAAACTGCGGATGCTGGAAATCCAAAACAAAAACAGAATTACCTGGAAAAACTCAGCAGGTCTGGCAGCATCGGCGGAGAAGAAAAGAGTTGACGTTTCGAGTCCTCATGATCAGTTCTGTCGAAGGGTCATGAGGACTCGAAACGTCAACTCTTTTCTTCTCCGCCGATGCTGCCAGACCTGCTGAGTTTTTCCAGGTAATTCTGTTTTTGTATTAGAAGGGATATCTTTGCCCTCTTTGTCCTCATGAGAGATAAAATAGCTTAATCCACAAAAACTGTCCGGTAGCTCTGAGGAGCCATCTTAAGTTCCAGTTTTATTTATTTTAAAACGTAGGGCGGAATTTTCCGCTCTGGAGATTAAGTGCAGCGGCGGATGGGATTATGGTGAATTTCGTGCTGATCGGCAATTCGTGTCCTCACACTCGACCTTTCACTTGAAACCTCATTAATTATGCATGGACGAGCTGCTGGCTGAATCACTTGGCAGGACGGGCACTAATTCGTCCAACCGCTGTTATGTTATGGGGTCGAAGCTCCTGACGCCATACTTAAATGCCATCCAAACACACACTTTACTCTCTCCAACCCAGCTGTGTGGTCGGAAGTTCCGGAGATGGCCCATTGGAACAAAAAGAGCACGCCAAGGTTTAGCCCTGGCTCCCTGAAGGCTTTAATCAGAGGTGTCCACCAGTACCAGGGTGGGGGTGGGGGTGGGGGTGGGGGGGTTCTTTTTTCAAGGGATGGATCCAGGTGTTCCACCAACTTTACCTTGCTGGCCTGGGAGGTGGTCGTGGAGGAGGTCAGCTCCGCAGGCAACCGCCAGAGAAATGCCATCCAATGCAAGAAGACCATGAATGATCTTATCCCCACCACCAGGGTAAATCAACCTTCAGCTCATTCCAAACTCACACTCTGATCATGGCATTATGCACTCAAAACATCACAAAGCTCGGGGATCTCACACAATATTAGTGGGACGATTTCAGCATTGAAAGTGTATTCACCAGCATCTCATTGCACTGCACACTGCACAAGCAGCATCTTCAGCCTTTACTGGAGAGGGCTCAGCACACACAGCAGGCATGCATGCTTCCCAACTTCTCCATCTCTTCTCATCACAATCCATCCCTTTGTCTTCATGCAGACCAAGGTTTCCCACAAGAAAAGGGAAAAATTCCAGACTGGAGGAGGAATGTTATCTGAAATGTTATACAAAAATCTTTTTTTATTCTGAAAAATGTTCATCACAGATGAACACAGAGCTGCCTCAGGGAGCTTTTCCAGTGTGCACCTGCGTGAAGTTTGCACTCGCCCTCCTCCCCCCACCCACAAAGGTGGACTCTGTCACATGAGCAGGGACAGGTTATAAATGAAATTTTAAAAATATTATTTTATTTTTATTTGCTGTTGCAAACCTCATTCCGCCCATGGATGAGGTTTCCTAAAATATGCAAAGGCCTTTTGGCCTTTTCGCCTGCCCGGCAACTATAAGATTGGACAGGCAGCGAAAAATTTCTTTCAATTACTTTTTTAATGGCTTTAATAGGCCTTGTAATTGTCAGCAGGCACGTTTACAACTCCAGTGTGCGCCTGCCGACTGAAATATCATGTGAGTGCGCGATGATATTGGGACGCTTGCCTGGCGTCATCCCGCATCATTTACGTTTGGTCAGGTCCGGCACATGCCCGCCCAATGAGTTAAAAATTCTCCCCATTGTATATATCCCTCACAAAGTTCCAGCAGACATGTCTTTCAAACTGCTGCCATTGTAATTTTAGTCCGCAGTCCAACAGAAATAAAAAGATACGTTCTTTACAGTAGGGTTAGAAAAATTAAGAAATGTTGGTCTCACTATAGGGGCATAAGTGTTTACTCACTGTATATATAATTAATCTTTGTAAATACATTAGCTGCTCATGACAATGGTCTCATCATTTGAACGCATCATTCATATGCCTCTTATTGCGAGAATGACCCAAGCTCCTACTCCATGAATGACTGCCTTTGTCTGCCTCAGATTCATATGATGTTTAGCAGGGTTATGTTAGTTACCTGTCCTTTTTATAATGTCAGGGAGATGTGTCCAGCTCTTTCCTAAAAGTGTCTGCTCTTTGAGTATGGAACTTTCATTCCTCACAGGACACCATGAAGTTATGTGTACTCACGTGTCTTGGAGGGTTCCCAATAATGGTGTCTCATTGACAATGGGCTGTCATATTTGTTTGTGCCAAAGCATGAGACCTGCAGCCATGATGGTATCTCCAACCATGTGTTCACTTCTTTTACTGCAAGAAGTGTCTTATTTAGATGGCCATGGCTGCATCAAGTTCAGTGGAGGCAGGGTTTGTGCTGGAGAGCTGCCTTCCACTTCCCAGAATGGCTACATGAAGCTTTGGCTGCTGACCTTTCCAAAGAGTAAGGCTTGGTGATACACAAGGGTTGCAGGTCCAAGGCCGTATGCAGACCTTGGTCTTGATGTCACTGCTTGTAAAGGCCTTTCCGAGTACTGGTATGGCACTAAAGGACAGGAGATATGCGTTCGGTTCCCATTGCCTGAATTTACTCCTGCTGGAACCTTGTGGCTATCAGTGTGTCACCGGCATGCCTTCCACGTTATGCTGCTCCAAGGGCAACATCATGTGGAAGGTGACTCTCATTGGCCTCTTCAGCTTCCTGCCCTTACAATTGTTCGAGGAGTTCTCCAGCTCCTCCATGTCTCCCTCTGGCAAGTGATCACCCCTTTGAAGCGCCAGTGTGTGCAGGGCGCAACACACCACGATGATGTGGGACACCCTCTGTGGAGAATACTGCAGAGCCCTACCTAAGTGGTCCAAACATCAGAAGCGCATCTTTAGGATGCCAATGGTCTGCTCTGTAATGGATTTTGTTTCACAGTGCACTGCACAGTATCTTTCCTCTGAGGCACTTTGAGGATGTCATCTTTTCTGCGGGTACCCTTTATCACCCAGCAGCTAACCCTGTAAGCTCTGCAGCCCATTGAATATCTGTGGCACCTGGGAGTGATCCAGAATGTAGGACTCATGGGAACCCCCAGGGTACCTGCCACAAATATGCATGATGTGCCTCTGATGATCACACACCAGCTGAATGTTGAGGGAGTGAAACACTTTCCTGTTAATGAAGATCAGGAGCTGCTGACAGGGAGCTCTTAAAGTGATGTGTGCAATCAATTTCACCCTGCACTCTAGGGAAGCCTGACGCTGGGCCTCCTCTCGAGGCTGAGCCAGGCGGTGCTGGGCCCTTCTCCTCCTCAGTCAGAGAACTGCCATCAAGAATGTAGCAATGAGCACAGCCTCCATTCTGCAATCCTCCTTCTTCCTGTGTATAGAGTGATCCAACTGATTAATGAGAAATGCCCAGCTATAGTAGATCTCCCACATTCATGCAGAAAGCCACTGCCATGCCCTAGTGATGCGTCTGTGCTACTTCCCTTTCCCTGTTCTAGCCTTATAGTTGAGGCACTACCTCAGATCTAGGTGCCTAAGAAGCCACCCCAGCAACTGCACATCTCAATCCCACTGAGTTTGGAAAGGCTCGAGGACAGCCATGCTATGTTCACTCTCACTGAGGGCACTCACACAATGCCTAATGTGATATACTGATGATGCCAAACTTGCACTTTTTGAATGAATGGATGCCATTGGACCTATGAAACATGCCAATTGGACAATGGACTTTACAGGGTTTCAGTGATCATCTTGCAGCTATCCAGCAGCTGTGTGCTATTAATGGCTGGCTGCATTTTCCTTTTTTACATTCCACTCCTTAAACGCTCACATTGATCACCTTAAATGGTTCTCGCGGTCTCGTGTGAAAGTGCACTATATGTCACTTGTCCTAAATCTACATTCTCAATAAAGTGTTCATGAGTTCTATCAGGTGAGACTTCACCTCCAAGTTGGGAATCCAAAAAGTATGAGGGTGCCCCCTGCAAGGGCCCCTGCATCCAACCCACACTGCCTCAGGCTCCTACCATGGAGAATTATCTTCCTGTTTTGATTTTAAACTGCATCATTATTTCGGGGTCTCAAGATGGTGGTGCTGCATTTATACTTTGAGATGAGCTTCAACCCTCTCCTATTACCATTCATGTCCCCCGAATCATCCTGGATCCCTACGGTGGGCAAGTAGAACACCCTCCAGTTATTCTCTAGCCTCCACCAGTAACCCTGGATCCCATAGTTATTATTGTGGATATTCCAGCCTCCCACTGAACCCATGACTGTTGATGTCCCCATGCCCCATGTGGTTCTCACCTCTTTCCATCTTGAGGCAGTGTGTATGGTCATATACAGAGGTGACCCAACCAAGAGAGCTTTGAGTACACCCCTTTTATTATATTTTCTCCATTTACAGGCTGCAGATGTCTCTCTTGACCATGACCATTCCATCTGCAGCCCAGTACCAAGCCAGACACCCCCCATCATGGCTGAGTCTAAGACAATGACCACACCCCACAAACCAAGCTGTGTCTGATCCCCATTGAGCGCACAGGCCTTGCCCCTCCCTGGACCGGAACTATAACCTGCGTGCTTTGTATAGCCTTGTAGCATGGCCCGCGAAGCCCCAGGACTGCCTTTAATCTCTCACCCTGACTATGTGGTCCACAGAGCCCCAGGACTGCTTTAATCTCTCACCCCAACCTTTTAGCCTCAGTCCCTGGACTATGACTGTGTGTCACTCAGCTCCACAGCTCCTTCAGGACTGATCATAGCACCATATCCCTCCCCAACATCATGAGTCTCTGTGCAACTGGTCCCTCTTGTGCAAGCCTTGCCTCTCCTGCCCCCCATCATGAGCCTTTGTGCAACCCTTCCCTCTTGTGCCACACTAACTTCCCTCTTTCTTACTCTAGAGTCCGTGTTCATCCCCTCCCATTCCTGCCAATTGAATCTGACCAACCACCACTTCTGTGTCTGCGTTCTAGTCTTCCATGATGGACTCCAGCTTTCCCACCCCCCAATGTTTCCTCTGCCTACCATAGTTGCTCAACAGCCCCACCCTCCACCCAACCAAGACCATCCTCCCCTGCATGCTTCACCCTAAAATTGTTATGTTATGACATTCTGTTGAAGTAAAGATTGCAATGCTTGACAAGAGACCCAGCCTATTTGATAAAATGAGGACTAATAGCCAAGGTCAATCACAGAAGTGAAACTAAAATCCAAGAGATATTAGAACAACTGGATAAACAACCAAAGCAATAAAACAGAATATTACACCAAAATAAACAAAACAAAGGGATTGTATTGAAAGAGAAGAGCACTAAATGAATCTTACAAGTATAAATGGCCTAAAGTGAATGGTCAGATAATTGAGAATGAATAGACAAGAAGCAAATGTGGAAGGAAGATACTAACAATATAAGGAGTATGGTGCTGAATCAATTTTGGAGAAAATGCTTTGTACAATTGCAGGAAATTTGGTGCTAGATTTCTTAGCGGACAAGCAAAATATACTAATAACAAAAGATGAGTTGGTTGAAAGAAATATTAGGTGTATCCAGGGTGCAAAGAATAAAGACTGATAGAAGAAGATAAAATGGCTTGGATAAGAAATAACATTTATACAAAAGATCCAAGAAAGATAACTACAATGGATTGGGCACATTTTAAGAAAGGAAACAGCTAGAATACCTCACATGGTCTTGGATATAGAGGTACATGGAACAAGAAGCTGAGGGAGACCAAAGAAATGCTGGATAGACAATGGCAACAGTTGGCCAGAAAAGGATACAAGGGACTGAAGCAGTTAAGCTAGTTCTGAGCCATTAACACTGGAGCAAATTTATTTGGCTCCATTGTCATTGCTGAGTTGATGGATCAGAATGGAGTAGCAGTTGTATTGGTACCATAACTGTATAACTGATCCCAGGACATGCCTAATTGGAACATTCCCCCAACATTGCAGCAGCTCAGCTTTAAAGGGAGAGATGAGGTTAAAGCATTGCTCCGTTTTAGCAGTTGTGTAACACATACATGTTCCAGACTCTGAGTAGGTATGAACAATAACAAGAGATATCAGCTAGTATTAAGGAATATTATAATCATATTCTAAGAAAATCTATTTTGGTGGCCTCATAACATTATGATATCATAATTCCTCTCCTCAGGCTGTAGTGGTCCAGCAGTATCTCACTTAAGTCAGAATTCTTTATTTGTAAAATTTGATGATGAGTTTCAGCAAGCTATTCAACTGCATAGTGCATCTCAGCAGAGTCAGATCCTGCTCTCATATGATGCCCAGAAGTGTGCACTTTTCCAGCAGCAGTCACTGAACATCGATCAGGAACAGGAACTCTGGATTTTTTTTGCTGTTTTCCCTAGTTGGGAGCGGGGTGGGGGGGGGGGGGGCAGCGGTGTGGTAGGCCAGGGCGCAGTGAAATTTTGTGGTGCAGTGGGTAGTGTCCCTATCTCTAAGCCAAAAGCTCAGGTTCGAGTCCCACTCCAGGACTTGATGGTTACAGAAGATGCGTTCATAATGTGGCCAAGCAGGTTGATTGTCAACCTGCAACTCCCTCCAATACGCCTATGGCAGTTGGTAAGAGTGAGAGAGAGACTCCTGGTTGGCCATGCTTGATGTGGAATGGCACACCTCAAGCTATAGCCCCTGTCAGGTTTGTATTGTTCACTAAACTGCTACTAAATGAGAAGCAGCCATGATTTGGTGCCTTTGAAGTCTCCTGCTTATTTTGTGATGTAAGTTTTTATATCTCATGGCAGAGATTTCATCCCAGTTAGAGAAACAAATTAAGCCACTTGTCATTTAGTGATATAATACGAGGTCTGTCAACAAACTATGATTCCAAGTGTACAAAATGAGATTGATTGAGCTTGCCATGGTAAATTTGGTATAGAATTGGATTTGTTTAAACCACTCATGTCGTTGAGATTATATTTAGCATAGTGTAGGTCCAGCATATGGTCTCCAATTGAGAAGTTGTCTGATTTTTAATATGTCTGCTTTGGTTTGTATCCAATTGTTTCCAGCACACAGTTGGATTTTGGAATCAAGAACGGTTCAAAGTTTGCCCTGCACTTGCACTGTTCATGCTGATTGAGAACACAACAGTACTTCACATTGCCTAAGATTATTACTCTGTAGGACATGTATAGTTTCAACACTTGATGTTCGGTGAAATACGTGGAAACATAGAAGTAAGACTGATGGCGTTGCATGCTCTGGGGTGAGCATGATCACTGAGGACCATATGTAGGATATTCCTTCTTAGAAGTTGTGTAGATCATGGTCCTTAAATTCTTGTGACTAAACAGGGTGGTGTTGCAATGGACTGCCAGCAGGGCTGTGGGTTGGTGCTAGATTTTTTTGTGCAATCCGGCTTTAACAAGGTTTTTCTGCTTTTCCACACATAAAATGCCTGCCTCAAATGGACAAATAATAAAATGGAAATGTGTAATACATAGCACACACCTTGTTTTCCAGATTTACGTCTGTTGCATGGTTGGATTTTTGAGATGATTAGGAGCTGCTAGCATTCATGACATCTGTGACTATCCCTGCATCAATATCTCACTGAATTTCAACAGCTGATCTATTGAGCTGAACTACCACCAAGCCCCCACCCCTGCACCTTTCCACAACTGCCTTCACTATTTAAAAATTTCAGCAGCAGCATTTAAATGTTTTTTCTGAAACCCATACAATGTGTTAAAAGTATGAACCATCATGTGTGTTCTTGTGGCTGTCCTGATGGATATGGTGTCCAAGTGGCTATGTTACTGGCCAAGCAAGTCTGAAATTGAATTCAAATCCCCCGTCCTGGTAATTTCTGAGCTAGCAATAGAAAATAAACACTGCTGGACTGCTGTAAAAGCTCAACTGGTTCACTGATGTACTTCATGGGGGAGAGCCAGTAAATTCTAAGGCTGCATTACAGTGAATCCAGTTCCACACTGCATGGTTGACACAGAAGTAATTTGAAGCTCAAGAGCAGGTGGATTTGGGTCAGGGAAGAAGTGACTTTTTTAAAAAAAGTATCAGACCTGACCCCCAACCCACCTCTAACATGCCCGCTTCTGGTTTTAATGGAGACAGAAGCGGGATTGGGGAATTCCATGACCAATCACATTCAGGAGATGGGTCAGTTGGTAACAGCTTTTAAGGAAGTTGTGTGCTTTCTCTTTTGCAGACTTGTTTTATTTTGTAACCCACATTGCATCCTGGTTTCTCAAGCCTTTGAAAATCTGACAGATTAAAGGAGGCAAGATGGCCCAGATCCATCAAATAAGGGGATTTACATCACTGCTTGTAGGCCAGGAGGAATAGAAGTGTTTCCATCTGACTCCTCCTGATGTCCCACAACCTTGTAATTTCCCCCTCCTGTCAATTTCTGTCCCCACTCTCTCCTGTCTCCTCCCTGCTGCAATCTCTGATGCTGCAAACACAAAACCTTCCCCAATCCCACCCCCGTTAATCAAGTTGGTTGTTGGGGGGAAACCTGCATAAAAAAATAAAAGGTAACCTGCAGTTAATAACCGCTTCTGGGTTCACCATCCAGTTGTCCACCTCCTCACTCTGAACATGCCTCCTCATGGATATCAGAGCCTCCGTGTGCTCAGGGCATTTAGGGATGCAGAATCAAAACTGCTTCAGTATCCCTTAGTTTATTTTTTACCGGTTGTATTTTCAGCATCAGTAAGGAGTGCTTTTTATATTAGTTCAGAATATGAAAAATTGAATTGCTGAACTTCTATCATTTTTGTGATTTTCTAACTTTTCATCAGTAATACATTTTAATAAGTGTAAAGCTTCTTTATTATCTGCAGTACAAAGAGGCTATTGATGAAATGGTTATGAATTTGTGGAACTGGTGTTAACATACTAACACTATGAATATGATATTTTGAACTTTAATCATATTATTTGCTGTAATCATCAAGTTTATTTTCATAATGGAAAGAAAAGACTTGCTTTTATATTGCACCTTTCCCAGTTTCGAGTTGCCTTATAGTCAATTAAATACATCTGAAGTGTAGTCATTGTTGCAATGTTGGAAACATAGCAGCCAATTTCCATACAGCAAGGCTCCACAGGCTTTTGTATTGTGCCTTTTGTTCTGATTCTAAATATCTTCAGTTGCATCATGTAAATGGAAAAAATGTTCCAGTTAATTCAAATTGGTTGTAAAGAATTTTTCTTTCATTAAAAATTATCAATTTCATCATCTTGATTTTAAATTTGTTTTTTCTGACCTGCTACTGTAACCAGGTTTTATAACCACAAAAAAAATCAGATTTGATGCTATGCATTCATCCATATTTCTTAATGACTCTATTGATTGCTGGCTTGCAGCTCATAGCCTATATACAGCTAATGGCTTCTTATATCCCTTAACGCACTGGATTCTTTTTATTAATTATCCAGCACATAACTATTGTAGCTAAAGTCAGTGTAAAAGTATTCAGCCATGTGAAGTTTTTCCACACAAGATTAATCTAGTACTCCAATGCAACTCAAAATTACTTGAGTACAACCCAAAACCAGTTCCAATAATATCCTGTAATTTATCAGTCAAGGTAGATGTAAAACTTTGGATTCCTTATCTTCACAAGGACATTGAAATCAGCTTACATTGCTCATCAAAAAGCCCTTATTATCATTTCCACTCCCAGCTGTTCACTGAAACTGAATGTGGCGGCATGTTGTTTGACTTAAGCTGCAATTCAAATCCTCTAACCTATCCATCACCTTATTTACACCTCCACAGCATTGCCTGCTTTCATCCTTATGGCACAGCCACTGTAACCTTCATAGAAATCTTTGTCACCTCCACATGTACCTTCAGGGGACCTACACTGGCCCAAGTTTCATCCAAATAAACTATAATTCATCCAAAAATCTGCTGCCTGCATTCTGTACTACATTAGTTCCATTTCGGCCCATGCCAACCTCTATTAGCCCCCTGTCCTCAACACAATTCATTCAAAATATTTATCCTCCTTTACAAATCCCTCTAAAATGTTACCTACCCAATCTTTGCAATCTTGCATGGATTCTGCTTCTTTGATTCTGGCCTTTTTAGCATTTTTGCTCCTGTCCATCACACATCCTCAACTACCTGTGGCACAGCTTTCAATTATTTTGGCCCCTACAATTTTCTCCTTAAATCCTTTGCCTTGATATTTGCCTCTCCTCCCACATTAAAAGTGTTATTTGAATGCAATTTGTTTCATGTAATTCTATTCAGAGAATAACTGTATGAAAGATCCCAGGGCTCAAGTTACTTGCACATTGTACTTGCTGCCAATGGAAGAAGAAAATTGTGAACAGATATCCAGGCCTTTAAAATTCTGAAAGCTATTTATAACATAGATGTAGATAGCTGTTTAAGTAAGACTATAGCCAGGATTTTGACAACACCTGGATGGCAGGATAGGAGGCAGAGGTGCAGTAAAATGCGGGGGATTGACATTGGAAGTGGCCCCATATGCATTCTCTTCGCTGGGCCATTTTAATAGCAGTGGGGAAGGGCCATAAATAAATAATAATCTACCCAATATTTTGATATAAATAAAGGGATTAAATGAACTGATAATAATGTAAGGAAGATCTTGGTGACTGTGTTTTGCACTTTGTAGTTAATGGTCTGGTATTGGCACAATCTCAGGCTAAAGGAACAGATTGGGAACAAACAATATGAAGAGTAGAGCCACATGGAGCAATACACCAATTTTGATTTGATTTACCTCATAGTTCCTTGTACCTCAGCATTTGAATTATTAAGCACACTGTAACTCCAAGGGGAGTTTTTCATGTAACAGTGCTCCCAAATGTCCTCATACTATAAAAATTAGCGACAAATACAAGGAAATCCTTTCACCTTTTCAAACATATCATGGATAAAAAAACCTCCTTGCCAGTTTACCTCTTTCTCCATTGATCTTGTTTCAATAACTTTATAGTAACAGCTAATAGTGCAAGTCTAATGCAAGTAATCAGCTGATAAATCATTTTGGAAAGCACTGCTTTTTAAAATATTTATTCAGAGATTTTCATCGACAAAAAGTGATGCATCATAAGCACAGCTTGCCATATTTTATGATGAAGAGCATCCTGTGAAATTAATGGTTAAAAAACTTTATTTGTTACAGTTCTCTTTTTGAAACAATTTTGGATCATCCCTCTTTTTGGTTCTTGACTCCCTGATCAAAAAGATGGGACAAGTAACCTGTCTCCTCTCTTCAGCCTCTGCCTTTAACAATCAATAGCCAACTACAAGGGTGGAATTTTATGGACCTGTCATGGCAGGAGCAGGGCTGTAAAATGCGGCGAGCCATTCAAAATTCCATTGACTTTAGACCGTAAAATCCTGCTGGCATAAAATTTCTGCCCTTGGGAATTGTGGTTCAAGGTGATCCAATGCTCTTCTATCCCTTCTGGCCCTCCTGCTGCAATACACAGCATGGCTCCTTGAGAAATTCAAACTGATTTGGTGAAAGGAGGGATCATGAAAATGAAACATCAGGCTCCAATACCGATACCAGAAGAAGTAACTTTTTTTAAACATAAACCAGTTTTTGGTCATCCTCTCTGAAAAAATCTTTGTTTCATCCCAATTCTCCAAAAGCATCCATTCCCAAATGGCTAGGAGACACTGCTTTGGTTAACATGGACTGAAACAGTTCTTAAACCACAGACTTTAAATGCAAACAAAATATTTTTGTTGAAATGCAAACTGTGCATTATAGGCAATAAACATCTTCCTGAGGATATGAGGTTTTCATAGTAACATAATATATAGCTGAAACAATAAATTACAACACATACAGAAATTAGAGTAAAACATTTATGTAGTAATTATAATATTACGTGCATTTATACCTTTGTAAACAATATAACATACAGCAACACAACATTTTCACAACAGGTCATTACACTTGGAAGTTCTGGTTCTTGTTTAAATATTTGTTTCAGGTACATTAGGAGCTGTTTTACTGTGAACATTCTGTTGAAATCCCTCCAATATTTCTTGATGTCCAAAAGTTGTGGTCCTCTTTGTAAAGATAGTTGAACTAGCACAGACTCCGTACCCTCCATTGATGATCTTTCTGGGAAACTCACATTTTTCTTTTGGTCCATTGGATGGAAAGGGAGAACGGCGAAAGGAAGGGAACAGCCTCCAGCCCTGAAGGCTGCACATTTCCATGCTCTGTGTCCTGTTCTTGTCAGTGAAACAGGGATTGGGACTTGATGACAACCTCCGGTCATTGCCATTGAAAATAACAGAGCCACCGTCCACTGAATCTTTTCTCTGCTGATCAAGAGAATTCATCTTCCAGTTGTAATTGTAAACCCGCCAGACTGGTCGTCTTCTGCGATGACACTGGCATTTCAGGATGCGGATAAAAGCTCGTTTGAATTCTTTACTAGAGCAAGAGTAAATAATTGGGTTTACACAACTGTTAGAGTAACCCAGCCAAAATACTACTTTGAAGACAGTTTCAGTTGGTCTCAAGGAGGGAAAGAATGAACCTACAAAGCAAAAAGTTCACAGAAGTTACATTTCCACAGTTGTAAATAAACAGATTAACAAAAATACAGTTTATTCAACTTTTAATATTTGGAATAGAGCGGTATAGCAGCTGCTTTACAACCTGAATTTATTATACATTTTTAATATTGCAATCCTTTTTAGCTTAATTTGCTTTTTAAAATAAGTTGCATTTTGAAATTTATTAACTGTTTTCACTGTTGGCACCCATTTGCTGAAAAAGTCCAATGTTTTCCACTATTTTTTGTGCTTTCTTGAAGTGGGGCTTGCAGATCTCTCTATAAACGTATTCCAATTTAAAATGCATTGGAAACTCCAAAATCTGACTTTTCTTGATGTGAGAACACGTTTTAAAAGTACCAGCATGTACCTGCAACACCTGTAAGTGACAATGTGATGGGCATTCGCAATGTTAAGTACTTGTCTTTGTAATGATGTTTTGGACCTGAGAATCAATATGTAATTCCACCTTAGAACCACTGGATGTCAGCACATAAATGTGTTTGTGATTATCACAGGCCATCAACATATGGCTGAAAGAATATGCAAAAAATTCCCCTGAAATCTAAATGTGTTACTGAAATGAGTCTCAATTCTGTTTGAATTATACACAAACTGATCCAGTTTGTGTATAGCTTCCTTGCCCCTCATACTCCCACCTGATCCACATTTCTTCTGTCTCCAGCAATTCTCCTTATTCCCTTTCCCCTAACCCTTCTTCCCTTCTGTCTCTCACTTTCCCTTCTCTGCAACTCTTTTCCTTCTCTGTAACTCCCAATTTTCCCTTTGTATTCCCTCCTATCTTTCCCTCATCCCTTCCTGCCTCCTCGTCCTCCTTGATCACCTGGGCCTGGTTATATTCTTGACCTCTAACCTTGTCTGACCTAAATATTACATTTGGTTTTAACTCCACTAGATAGTGTTTTAACTGTGTTTGTTGTAACAGGTAATCAGCTTAGTGAAATATTTCACCCTCACTCCCACACTCTCCACAGTCGCCACTCACCTTGGGCAAGTATCTTTATCTGGTTGATTAATTTTCCTGGGGCCAAGAGATAGTTTTGTTCTGGACACCATTAATTGAAATTCCCACTTTTGTACCCAAAGGGATGGTTTTGGGACATGATTCTTCTTCATTATAACTGTTTGGAGTTTCCTATCCCACCCTTCATGTGGGATCTTTATACTTACTCATTCCCTTCACTGCACCATCCTACTCCCCTGACCTTGCTGTTGCCGCATTAGCAGCTGCTATATAATCTGAATTTATTATTCACTTTTAATATTGCATTCATTGGGAAATATAACCTTGGAGCCTAAGAATCCCATGCTGCCGGAGCTTGACCACCACATATTCTCATGGAATTTGGTCCTCTGGCACCAGCCCCTAACTCCCCATCCATCCATCACAACCCCTGACACTTCCCCTCCCCAACCACAACCTTGAAACAAAAAGTGAAGTCTGGGTATCTGAAAGGGAAGTTCCCAATTGCTGAGCTGTTAATCCTGACCTGGAAGGAGAAAGGGTAGCTTTCCAGAATGTTGCCCTCACTCCCCCCACCAACCCACTGAAAGGGTTTGTTGCCCTACCTCCACCACTGAAGTAGCTTCCTTGCCCCTCATACTCCCACCTGATCCACATTTCTTCTGTCTCCAGCAATTCTCCTTATTCCCTTTCCCCTAACCCTTCTTCCCTTCTGTCTCTCACTTTCCCTTCTCTGCAACTCTTTTCCTTCTCTGTAACTCCCAATTTTCCCTTTGTATTCCCTCCTATCTTTCCCTCATCCCTTCCTGCCTCCTCGTCCTCCTTGATCACCTGGGCCTGGTTATATTCTTGACCTCTAACCTTGTCTGACCTAAATATTACATTTGGTTTTAACTCCACTAGATAGTGTTTTAACTGTGTTTGTTGTAACAGGTCAAAATAGTAATCAGATCTTAGTGACCAATGCTGGCATATCACTAGGGCTGGAAAAATTAAAGGTAGACTCCACAGTGTTTCCTGTGAAAAGTAATTCAAATAGTCTTTGTCATTACACTTCATCCGTCGCATCTACGTATTTCCCATATGACAAAATCATTATCAATACAAGCGAATGCAACCATCAGGTAATCTCAAGATATTTACATAAATTTATAAAATATATTATGTGCAGCCCATCACACTTCAGATGATACACAGCCTCATACAAATTTCTGTATCGCTTGTGCCAGAATGCGTGCAGATTCTTAACTGGTTTTCCCATGAGCAAAACCATGGTTCCAGTTTGCAGACTGATCTGCAATTGGCCTCAGCGTTAATCTCAAGGTTACGGAGCAATTCCACCTTGAGGCTGTAATGCGACAAAAGTCTACCCATTAGCAACAGAATTATGGTTTATTTGGTGTGTTGTTCCTGCCCTTATAAAATGATGCATCTTCTGATGTTCCATGAGCAACCACTCATGAGGAATGAGCCTTTGGCTTAGTGCTGCCTCCTGAATCAGGAGGCAAAGGGTTCAAGCCCTATTCAGACAGCCCTAGAGATGGGAGGCTAGAATATGATCTCTAAATACTAGGGTGACGTGCAGGAGATGATCACATCTGGTCAGCGGAACCACTGGTTCAGTGTCAACATCTCTCCTTCATTTTAGAAGGCTGGGGTTTGGACCCTACTCCAGCAAGTGCAAACTGATACACTGGCTCCGAATACTGAATTAGTGTTCAGCAGAGTTACTTATGTCCAGTGTAGGCACCCCTACAATCAGTCACTGCCTCCCACCTCATTGTAAAGGGTAGATGAACCTTTGGTTGTGCTCCTTCGCAGGAGAAGATATGCGGGGCAAATTTAAAAAGCCCCAAAGGGATTAGGGCCATAATTTTTTTGCATTAGCCATACTCACTAGCTGAAAGGACAGGTGCAGGCCTGCCTTCACTGACCCAGGAAGCCACGGATTTTATGGTTATCGGGCATTTAACTGCCTGAGGTTGTGATTTCCACCCTCACATGGGTGAGGATGTCCCACCTAAATGGCCAGCAGCTCTCCAATCCCAGGAGCACCACCAGGAGCAGCGTTCACTGCCAGGACACAGTCAGTCCTTAATAAGGAGCCATAGAAGAGACTGGATAATGAGATAAGCCAGGCAGCTTCACTGGGGCCATTAGGCACTTGTCTGAGACAAGTTGGGGTAGACATTTTTATTGACGGGTGCTCTGTTGGGCACAATGTGCCTGAACAGGAAGTCCCTCTCCAGAAAGCCCACAGTAAGGCTGCCAGGATTTACCTGGCAGCCTCACTACATGGCATGGGCAGCACCTGCCACTGGTAAAGTATGAGGTGGCGGGAGGATGTCCTTAAGTGGTCAATAATTGGGCTACAATTGTCCCAAGGGCAGGTGGGCTGCGGGACACCATCTGGCTGCTGGTAAAGTTCCAACAGAGGTGAGTAGATGAAAGGCATAGCATCTTCAGCCATCCCACCTGATTTTATGCTGCCCCTGCCTGCCAGCCTGCACCTGGAGCTGGTATGGGGAGTGGGGATATAAAATCCCAGCCCAAGAAACCACCTCAATTATTATTCCCTATTAAAGGTCTCAAGAATCTCATGTATGAGACTTGAGTTAAGCCCTAGGGCAGAACACAACAGCTGGATGGACAGAAATCATGGGTATCTAGGAGAAACCTTTCTGTATGTATATGTCAAGTTTTAGACTTGCCCATTGGACTTCAGGATCGCTCCTTATTTTGAACGCAAATTTTTGTGTCACGGTTTAAAATGTATAAAGGAGAAAGAAAGCTAGTTATTAGTCGTTGCTTGGTAGTTTCTTTTTGTCACATGGAGAAGATAGGATTTACCAACAGCTACCTATTTGCTGAGAAATGTTTGGAGCAACTAGTCCCTGATGACCTCAAGGTGTACCCAATAGCAATTATCCTCTCATTGACCTTAGAATATGTCTGTTCGGCTTAAGTAGTTATATAGCATAAAAGTGACATGAGGATTACAGACAACTCACTTGGCCTAAATAGCCAAGTGGTTATGGTACTGGGTTTGTAACCCTAAGCTCAAGAGTTCAAATCTCACAATGGCAAACTATGAAACAATGTAACTTCATCTGAAACAGATGGAAACGTGTTTGTACTCGAAAGAGTTACAAAGATACGTTACATTTAAAAGATTATCAAGAGTTCAAATCTCACAATGGCAAACTATGAAACAATGTAACTTCATCTGAAACAGATGGAAACAGGTTTACTCAAAAGAGTATCAAGAGTTCAAATCTCACAATGGCAAGCTATGAAACAATGTAACTTCACCTGAAACAGATGGAAATCGGTTTGTACTCAAAAGAGTTACTGTCTGGACTCAGACATCCACTCAGATACTGAGCTGAGATGCTGGAAAGCTATTAACATGAGTGGAGCTTCTACCCCAGCAAAACTTGGCAGCTTCAAGCCAGGGAGGGGAAACAATAAGGAATGAAGAGTACAGACAGTTGATGGAAGAATGGAAGTAATATCAAACAAACAATGGGTTGAAATTTCTCACAGCATATTGGATGTTGGTGAGACCACAGTTACTTGGCCTAAATAGCCAAGTGGTTATGGTACTGGGTTTGTAACCCCAAGATCAAGAGTTCAAATCTCACAATGGCAAACTATGAAACAATGTAACTTCATCTGAAACAGATGGAAACAGGTTTACTCAAAAGAGTATCAAGAGTTCAAATCTCACAATGGCAAGCTATGAAACAATATAACTTCATCTGAAACAGATGGAAACGGGCTTGTACTCGAAAGAGTTACATAGCTGTACCTGACAGGAGACTTTGTAACATCAAGAGTTCAAATTTCACAATGGCAAACTATGAAACAATGTAACTTCATCTGAAACAGATGGAAATGTGTTTGTACTCGTAAGAGTTACAGACAACTCGACCATCGTACAAGAATAATCCATTATGCTTTACCTGCTATAGTGCTCCTGACCTTATAAAATAATATATCTTCTGGCTAAATGTGAAATCTGCTGTCTATAGAAAATTGTATCAAAAACTGTGACTAATGTAGGTGAGATATGCAAAATAACTCACTCAATGATATGGAAAATAAAACCCAGGAGCCTCAGAAGGACATGTTTCGTGATATTCATAAACTTATTAAATTCCATGTCCAAGAGGCTAGGGAAACTGGGCCTGTAATGAATATAGAAGAATGAGAAGTGATCTCAACAAAGAACAAACAACAAAGAAAAGTACAGCGCAGGAAACAGGCCCTTCGGCCCTCCAAGCCTGCGCTGATCATAATGCCCCTCAAATAAAACATTTTGCACATCCGCTGTCCATATCCCTCTATTCCTATCCTATTCATGTATTCATTGAAACCTTCAAAATAGCTAAAGGGATAGACAGGGTAGATGCAGGTAAGATGCTTCTCCTTGTTGGGGAGCCTAGAACCAAGGGGCACAATTTCAAAATAAGGGGAAAGCCACTTAGGGCCGAGATGAGGAGAGTACTTTTCACTTGGAGGATTGTGAATCTTTGAAATTCTCTAAGATAAAGGCAAAATACTGCGGGTGCTGAAAAACTGAAACAAAAGCAGAGTGCTGGAAAAACTCAGCAGGTCTAACAGCATCTGTGAAGAGAGAAACAGAGTTAACATTTCGAGTCTGTATGGGTCATACGGATTCGAAACTTTAACTCTGTTTTTCTCTCCACAGATGCTGCTAGACCTGCTGAGTTTTTCCAGAATTTTCTATTTTTGTTTGTAATTCTCTACCTCAGAGGGCTCAGGAAGCTTGGTCACTGAGTATATTTAAAGCAGAGATTGGCAGATTTCTAAATACCAATGATGTAAGGGCATATGGGGATAGTGTGGGAAAATGGCATTGAAGTGGATAATCAGCCCTAATTGTCTTGAATGATAGAGTAGGCTCAATGGGCTGAGTGACCTACTCCTGCTTCTATGTTCCTATGTTCCTATGACACATAAAGTAACTTTCAGATCTAAAGCATTGTGGTCCAATATTAAAATCAAAGAATTTCCATTTAGTAATTTTGGTATTTGATGTATGAAGTCATGTGATGGAATCAGTGTTAATATAGCCCACTGACTTTTAAGCTACACATGCAACACTAAAATGGGACTTAACAAGATATCTAGTGCCCCTGATGCCCCTTTCTTCTGCTGTCTACATATGCCTGGAATGGGAAGTACACCTGCTTCCTCCTTGTGTGTGTAGTATGAGAGGAGCTAAATACATGACAATTTGAAGCTGAACTTATACTGTACACTGATTTTGAAGAAGTATACCGAGGTATGTTAAGTTTTATGTGAAGCCCACTGATTTGTCCTTGAGTTTACAAATAAAGGTTTTATGTTATGCTAACAGCTGGTTGCAGTGTTTGTTGGAATGTGGAGCAGCTGCTTACAGTAATGTATCTAAATAATAACATAGGCAGCAGTACAAGGACACGTAGGCAACCCACTGTAAGTGAACAATGGCAATTGCAGAACGATGCTGTTACAATCTCTGCTTCTCACCCGATTTAACTGCATCAGATATTAAAGATAATATAGCCAAAAATAGAGGTGGTGGATGGGGGAAAATTAAATCTTCCATCATGATTAATTAGTGGACAAACATAATTTGCAACTCTACCTCTGCATGGCTTAATACACAAGCACTTCTAATACTGCAGCAATAAATTATAATACATAGTCATCTGTGGATAGACTACATGGTGTCATATGCTCAATTATAGTATGCTGGTTGTTTGCTCAAAGCAAGAATTGATGCAATCAGTTCAAGTAAATGTTAAACATATTGATTTCCAGTGGAGGGTGCTATTGCTTTAAAGAGTGAGAGTTGTCAGTAGCTCTAGTCTCATGAAAACTACGAACAGCATTGTGTGGCAAAATTACCCACTACCATTTAAAGCCATATACCAATGTTATAAATAGGGCTAGAATATATTTTTCAGTGAGCATATTACATACTAAGAGAAGCTAAACTATCATGGATGTTGGCATATGTTGACCATTGAAGCCACATAAAATTTCTCCAAATATGGCAATCATCTTATATGCTAAGCATAAAAGTGAAGGGCCAACATGACTGTATGTGGTCACCATATTTGTTGTTTGCCATGCTCTGTGTGGGTGCGTCTTAAACTCCCATGCTTCTTCACAACACAGCCTGTATCACCCACTTGATACCTCATACCCAGTTAAAAGATACTGATAATTAAAACATCCATTTGTGGGGTGAAAAATTGAAGCTGACTACTAATGCAAGTATAGTGTGCATGGCTGGATGTGGGAGTTAACTTATATCCAAAGCATATGCAAAGGCATGATTTTGGGGGCTGAAAAGTGGTGTTGTCTTAGACACTGAGTTGACTTATACAGCACCATCTACGTTAATTTTTGCATTAGAAGTTATAAATAAAAAGTTAAAACTATTTATTTCTATAGCTTTAGAAATGGAAAATTTGCAACTTTATGACTGTTGAGAGGCAGCAGAAAGTGTATTCAAGGAAAATATCTAGCACTGGGGAGGGAGAGGGGGAAAACATTAAATTTTCATCAAAGAACAGATTCTGGCTGGAGCTATATCAATTTTATCTTTAGTATCCTATGTTAGAATTTGTTAAATAATATAGGGAGAATTGGTGGATATCATGCAACTGACAAAACAATACACTTCATACACAAATGGACTGTGCATGTTTGAGATATGTGGGGAACGTGTCTTCATTCAACGAGGAAACACTAAATGTGCTCAGCCACGAAATAATGGGAATGTTTTCTCTTTTCTGATTTCATTAGTATAAATATAATGCTAGCATTGATTTTGCTGTTAAGCTACTTAAAATATTGCTTATTTTAAATTGCAGTAAATTGCATCATAGGCAGTGTGGAGCTATTTACATTCCTGCCTCATTAAGTACTTACTTAATGTCTTAACAGCTTGAGGTTCCTCAATAAAACTTAGAAAGCTTATGTTTGAATTAGGGTTGATCTGAGCTATTGATTTTAAATTTGTTCTATTAGCATTAGTGCTTTAAAACTGCAGTACCCATTTACCACAAATTTATTTAGTATTTTCAGGTCTAGTTTATTGACACAATGTGAACCAAATGTGAGAAATAATCATAATGTTATTGAATTCTTCAGCACAGAAGGAAGTTCTTCAGCTCATCGTGCTTATGCCGACTCTTTGAAAGAGCTATCCAAATCGTCCCACTCTGCTGTTCTTTCCCCAAGGCCCTAAAAATCTTTCCTTCTCAAGCCTATGTCAAATTTCCTTTTAAAAATTACTATTGAATATCTTTCTCCCACTCTTTCATGTAATTAATTCCGGATTGTAACTAATCATTGGGTGGAATCTTGTTGGGATGTCGGGGTCTAGCCTGCCAGCTGAAGAACCTGTGAGAGATACATGCTGCCTCTTTTTGGGAAAGCCCATTGAACCACACACCAAGCAGACAGCGGCGAAGCCTGTAGCAGGCTTTCCCCTGGAATCTGGACCCCGGGGAGTGGAAGTCTCATCTACAGAGCACTGCTGGTCAATCAGAGGCTGACCACTCTTATACTTTGCAGTGAGACTGGAGAGACTGGGGCTGCTGCTGGAAGAACAGGCACACGATCACGGAGCAACCCAGGTCACAGGTAAGTAATGTGATGGAGGAAGCAGGTTATGAGGGATTGGAGTTGTGGGGAGTGGGGTGCAGGAGGTTTGGCCCAGGGGCGTGGGGGGTTGCTCTCAACGGGCCACCCCTTTCCCAATGTCCAGCCCCCTCAATCAGGCACTGAGTGCCATTGATCAAGGGACCACATGCCCCACCCTGGATGTGACAAGCCGGCCACACAGTTTTATCTGTCATGCACATGGTGACAAGCCCGTCTGCAGCTGGGTTAATACCAGCAGCGGTGAGATGAGGCCTTTAAATGGTCATTAATTGGCCACTTAGGGGCCTCAATTGGTGCTGGAGCAGGAAGGTCAACCATGGGCCTTCCGCTCGGAACTTAATTCTGGCAGAGATGGGAAGGTGGTAAGGTTCCAGTGCACTACCATTCCGCCTAATTAAACGCCCTTTCTGCAGCCAAGCTTGCCACCAGTGAGTGCACAAAATTTCAGCCACTGTGTCAAAAAGATCTCCTCATCTTGTCTCTGGCTCTTTTACCAACTATTTTAAATCAGTGTCTTCTAGTTATTGATTCTCCTGCCAATGGAAACAGTTCCTCCCTAGCTACTCCATCAAAACCATTCATAATTTTATAATTTTGAACATTTCTATCATACCTTTTAATTCTTTCTGTACTAAGGAGAACAATCCAAGTTTCTCTAGTCTCCCCACATAATTCTAGCATCTTTTATCTCTCGTATCCACCTTGTAAATTTCCCCTGAACTGTCTATAAGGCCTTGATGTTGAACTGAAGCAACATTAGTAACACAGGGAATTCCCAATCTCAGTGCGAACACCAGTGTTACTAGAGTCACTACCTTTGATAAGTCCAAAATCAGTTGAGAACGAGAAAGAATTATAGTGAATTAAATCATAATAAAAACAGAAAATGCTGGAAAAACTCAGCAGGTCTGACAACATCTGTGGAAAGAGAAACAGAGCTAATGTTTCGATTCTGTATGACCCTTCTTCAAAGACCTGAAGAAGGGTCATACAGACCTGCTGAGCTTTTCCAGCATTTTCTTTTTTTATTTCAGATTTCCAGCATCTTCAATAGTTTGCTTTTATCTTAGGAATTAAATCATAGCTTGGGTAAGGAGGTCTTTACATCATAAGCCATAGAGGTAAATGAGAAAACATGGACTTGTATTTTAAAAATCAAAGTTTTAGTATCTTGTTGGCCCTTTCAGAAATTTCCAGACAACACATTCTCAATTCAAAACTTATTAAATCAAAACACTAACTCATACCAGGCATTATATGGTAGATGGTAATATGGTAGAGTTGAGATGCCTCCCCATTGGAAGTGGTTGTAAAAGGGACAGTATTGGTCAGTGTTCCTTACCCAATGCTTAGCAGCTGCTTACAGAGCAGCATTCACAGTAGCCTGGGAGCAAGTCAGTCACTGGCTTCTCAGGGAGGACTGGCATGTGGGAATGAAGGAACCAAACAAGGGGGAGAAAAGAACTAGAACATGAGATGGGGAAGCAATGATTTGGACATTGTACGTTCTTCTAATTCTATTTATCTATCTATCTATTATATCTTTCATATTGTAATCAAACAGAAAATCCTATTTATAAATGTTATGTGACAAATGAAAGATGCTTACATAAAAAGCTGCAATGTCCCTCGCAAAAATTAAACTGCTGGTGAAAAGCTTAAGATAACAATATTCAAATATATTTATTTTTTTATCATTATCTTTTTCTAGATTTCCATATATGGTAAACAGCATCCTGCAACAAAAGCATTAACTGGCTCTGTGGTACCATTCTTGCCTATGGATTAGATGACCATGGGTTCAAGCCCTGCTCCAAGACGTCAACATATAATCTGCATTGACTCTACGATGCAGTAGCAAGGGAATGCTTTCCCTCTGTAAATATACTAATTTACAGACCCATCTCTGTGAACAACAAACCAGAAAGCATCCATTCATTAAAAACTAATGAAAGAACCTTCCATGTGTTTCCAAGATCCGTAAGTGAAATTTGAATGCCATCTTAATATTAAACCAAATCTATTTGTTTTTTTTTCTATGTTGACTGTGTTAGCACTCATTCCACTAGGCTATCCACACCCCACTATAGTTTTCATAATGCTCATCAGAATTTGCTAAAGCCTTCAATTTGATGTCAGAACCAAGCTTCATTATTTTTCCTTCATAAAATAAACACAGAAAATGCTGGTAAAATTCAACAGGTCTGGCAGCATCTGTGGAGAGAGAAACAGAGTTAACCTTTCAAGTCCAATCTGATTCTTTTTCAGAACACCCCTTTGTTCCTTCAGCTGATTAGTCCAGTTCATTTATTTATATTATAAATGAGAACAGCCTCAACAAAAATCCTGTGGTCTTTCCAATTTGAAAAACTTTCCTTCCCCCTTATCTGCTCTCTGTTCTCCACCCAGCTCTCTATCCATCTGTCTACACTACCCTTAATTCCATGTGCCATTATTTTTCCCATAAGTTTAATTTATAGTACCCCGTCAAATAATTCATGGAAATACACATCATTGATTCTGTACCTAATATCTTAGTGGAAGCAACATAGGAGAGAATATTCCCCATGTCGGGTGGGCCGTGTGGGAGCGGGCGATCCAGTGGCCTGTTTAAATGAAGGCCTGGCAGCCTTTGCAAAGCTGCTCACAATGACCGGGAGAAGAGCACATCAGAGGGGTAATGTGCATCACGCAAGTTCGGATGATGGATCATCAGGGCAGGCCAGGATGGAAGGTAGGCCAGCGGGACAGGCCAGGCCGGAGGGTAGGCCAAAGGGGCAATGTGCCCCTCATTTTTCGGATGAGTGCCTAGCTGTCCTCCTGGAGGAGGTGGCAACACAGAGGGAGGTCCTGCTTCTGAGGGACAGGAGGCAGAGGCCTCCCCGACCAAATGTGCGTGGGAGGAAGTAGCCAAGAGAGTGACCTCCCATGATGTGGTGCGGTGCACATGGCTCCAGTGCTGCAAAAGATTCAACGACCTCCTGCGCTCATGAAGGGTGAGTACCATGTTGGCTCAGGTCACTTAATGCAGCTGTCACCCTTTCCCCCCAGCCCCCACCCCCTGCATCTCTGAGTATAGTAGTGGCATTGAATCCTTCATGGTATGTATCCCTCGCTGGGTGTGCTAGCAGATATTGCCCATGCTTAGTTCACTCTGAGAGGGTTGGGCTAGGATGTGTTCTGCCAAAGTATAGAATGGGGGTGAAAGTCAAGGATCTGCACCTAGGCACAGCACTGGAACTGTGAAGCATTTCAAAGTCAGGGTGCTAACATGCTGGGAGGGGAGCTTCCAGTTGGCAGGGCACCAATCCATCTGCTGGTGTTGGTCTTCCATGTGCTTGTGCCTCCTTGCTTAGCAAAGTGACACCTTGTGGTGCCACATGTGAAGAGGCAACATTTGGGCAAGGGTGGCGGGGGTGGGGGGGGGGCGCGGGGTGGTGGTCAGCCCTGGCTTCTTTGGGTGAGTGTGCGCAGCAGCAGCGTAACGAAGAACTGGAGTCCTGCAATGTCCCACTCTGGCAGGGATGTGATGGGAATCCGGGTGCAGGCTGGTCTAATCAATGTTCTTCTCTCCTTTTCAGGAGAAGACTGCACACAACGGCGCCAAGCGGATGCAGACTAGCGGAAGCCAGGCCCAGTTGGCGATCCTGACACCTTATGAGCAGCAGGCCATGGTGGCGGTGAGGCTGGGGTGCCATAGGGAGGTATGTTTGGCAACACTCAGGTCACCATGTGTGTCCCAAAAGCCATGGCACTGCTGAATGCTCAGTGCTGGAGTTTGCAACATGAGTTGACCATTGATTATGGAAGGATGAGTGCATAATGATCTGGGGAAGTGGCATGCAAATTGACATTGTCTCCACTTTAACTAATTTAAATGTCCTAGTTCTTCCTTTCAGCATCACTGGAGTAGGGCCGGGAGGAGGAGGCAGAGGGGCCACCTCTCACCCCTAAGGCCCTGAGGAAATCCACTCACCAGCTTCACACCATCTCTGCCAGGCATGCACCAGCACAGATACTAGCACCTCGGTGGGAATTAGATCTTCGGCTAGGGTCCCGGGGCATGGTGGTGAGGGCAATTCACACTCGCTTGAGGTGCGGGCAGAGACAGAGAGTGCCCATGGCGCTGGAGGACTGCTGGGGACCAGGTATTTGCTCGGCCAATGGCTGATGATGTGCCTCTGGAGCCGTCCGTGAGGTAGTAAGCGCTGGAAGTGCAGCAGAATATGCGGGACGATCTGGCAGAGATACATGAGGCTCTGCGTGGCCAAGTGTCCGTGCTTGAGGAGTCCACACGGAACATCACCGGTGCATTGAGCCTCATAGCTGAGCACCATGCTTCCTCCATGGAGACTCTTGTGGAGATGGTCCTCAAGGAGAACAATCAGGGCCTCCTGGGGCTGCGCTCGGATCTGCAAGCCCTCACAGCTGGTCATTGCCCGTTTGGGATTTGGTTTGAGCACCATGTATCCCAGCTCGGTGCCCACCCATCTACGGTGAGTAGAGAGTTCCGAAGCGACCTCATGTTGACGCAGCAGCTGCCTGTAATCTCTGCGGGCTCCTCTCAGGGCACTCCAGATGAGGGCAGCAGCTCCTCGGCCCCTCTGCCAGTGACTGTGGCATCCGATGAGGCTGCAACAACTGGGGAGAAGCCAGCTGTGGAATTGGCAGCTCCCTCCCAGGCAGGGCCATCAAAGGTTCCACGGGTGAGAGGGCATCCACCAAGGTCATCGAGGACAAGAGGACAGCACAGTGAGCAGGCTGTCTCAGATGCCAGTGCCAGCGAGGGGACAGCACCTAGACATAGCACTCGTAAGCATAAATTTAAGGCACTTTAAGCACACCACAGATTTCTCACTGGTACTTTTATGTTGGCCCTTAATAGTTTATTGAAGACTTAGTGTGATGTCCAACACCTTTTTTTGGTTTATGAAGGTACATTTGTTCTCTCAAATTTTGACATGTTGCCATGCCTCAGGGTGATTCCTTATTTTTGCAGATGGATGGGAACCCATGATGTTATGAGTGAGTTGTTTGACATTGAGCTTCATTGACAAGGTTCTTAGTTAATGTTATTATCCAGGCTGATTTAGCATTCAGGTATAGAGTGTGGAGCCTGCAGCCTTGGTGTGTGTTGAAGGTCCATCTGCGGTGGGCTAGCTGAAGGTTCTTTGGATTAAAGCCTCCCGGATGTCTCTGCCTCCTTGGAGTATGCCCAGGTCAGCGTCTTCCCCCTCAGCCTTTCCCTGTGTGTGCTCATCCTCAGAATCACTACTGAACTCATCATGTGCATTCGGAGCAACTGCATCGACGTCTTCCTCATCCACTGCGTCGCCCCTTTCCAGTGCCAGATTGTGGAGAGCGCAGCAGACAACCACTATCAGCGACCCACGATCTGAGGGGTTTTACAACTATAAATACCTTATCAGTAAAATAACCATAGAAATTGATATCAGTTCATGTGATTTCCAGAGTCCAGAAAGTCAAAGCCCAGAGCAGGGTTCCTTCACGGACAAGTTCCAATTCTGGTGGGTTACTGGCAGAAGTCAGCAGCGCAGAATCCCTTAACAGTGGTTGCAGTGAGATGAGATTGCTATACACAGACTTAGTCTGCTTGGCAGGCGATAGTCAGAGTCTTCCACACAAACAGGCTTTGAGTATCTGAGACTTGTTGCGGGTTGCTTGGTCAACCTGTTGTCTTGCAGGTTGGAAGCAAATCAGCAAATTGCTTGTTTCTGAGTTCTCAATGGAAGATAGAGATTTCAAAATGATCACTCAAACCATGTGAGCTTCTTCCTTCACAGTGGTTTCAAAAGGGATGTTTATCTGACGTCTGGACTTGACTTTTGGTTTACGCATTACAACATCCCAGCCATTAGCCTCTGAAAGAGCCATTATCCATATTAATGACCCTGCTCCAGGTAGTTATTATATTGGTAGACCCTCGGACGCTGCTAGAGGGGTAAGCTTATAAAGATGCAAATGACGTCCATTTCCTTTCAATAGTTCCTTTTTGAAATAGATCTTGACAGTCCTGGGTGTGAGATTCCATGAGCAACATGTCAGGGCATGTCTCCATTGCAATCCATATAATGTCATATATAATCCATATATGGCATCAGGGTTAGCAGCTTGCCTCCAGTGCACCTGGCAGTGAAGGGGAAGCACCACAGTGCAGTACCCAGAAAAGATTTAAGAAGTCACAGTAGACATACATACTATAGGGGGAGAGCATGGGTGCTTATTACCTCTGCCGCTAAGGTGGGCAGAGGTAATGTTTTTGCCGCTGTTTGTTAGTCTGCAAACAAATATATCTCAAAAACTAATAGACAGGTTTCAATGAACTTGGTACACAGATGGCTTACTGATTAATTTTTGGCAAAGATGCTGATCTGGTTCCAGATTCTGGAATTTTTTTGAAGGATCTGTTAACATTGGGAGACAGAGTGAACTTGCTTTTTCCTTTTAGAATGTTGTGGGCTGTTTCTTTTGGAATGTTGTGGATTGTTTTAGAATGTTGTGGATTGCCTCAGCTGCTGTGAGGGACTTTGGCAAAGCTGTCAAAATGTGAGCAGAGTTTTCAGAGCATATTGTTAGATGTGGATTGGCCTGAAGTCTCCTCGGTAAGGTGGGCCCTCTTAGTAAAACATTCCTTTTCTCAGCTTTGTAATCACAGAGCACCAACCAAGCCTCACAAAAGAGTTGTGTATTTGTAGTAAGGTTGGGCTGAATTTTACAAGGATGGGGGAGTGTATTGCTCACCACTCTATCTAGAAAAGTCATTCACAATCCTATTTACTTTACAAAAGGATTTACCACAATGATATTATGCTGGCCTCAACAGGCAGAGAGTGGGACATCACTCCTCAGTTTGAAGAATCCTGCTTCGGACACCATGAAGCAGGCTTTGTATTCTTGAGTATGTTAACAGTAAGTCCTTTTTAACAACTCATAACTATCTACATGTTTACAGTAAAGGGTATAGATATGGAGCTGACTCCATCCTGGGTCTTTATACATCTCTGTCCATCTCTAGACTGACCCTGGTCTGGGCCATGGGCCTTCTTATAACATTGTGTAGGCAGTACTATACTCAGTCCCACATTAACCCTGTATGTACCAGACCCCACTACTACACAGTGGAAGGAAGTCCTGCCCATGAGCACTGCTGGCCAATCTGATCCACTGGCAGCTCTTGCAGTCCCAGCAGCACCAGAACTCAGAGGTGGACACTGCTGAGATTGCGAGCAGTCCTGTGGCGAAGATTGATGGGGACCAAACATATGAACATATGAACAAGGAGCAGAAGTAGATCATCTGGCCCCCACAGCCTGTTCTGCCATTTAATATGATCATGGCTGATTGGATAGTAACCTCAAATCTGCACCCCGCTTTCCCCCGATAACCTATTACCCCCTTGCTTACCAAAAATCTATCTACCTCTGCCTTAAAAACATTCAAAGACTCTGTTTCCACCACCTTTTCAGGAAGAGAGTTCCAAAGACACATGACCCTCTGAGGAAATATTTTGCCTCATTTCCGTTTTAAATGGGCCACTCCTTTTTTAAATACTGACTCCTAGTTCTAGATTCTCCCAAGAAGAGGGAGAACCAAGAGGAAACATCCTCTTCACATCTACCCTATCAAGTCCGCTCAGGATCTTATATGTTTCAACCAAGTCGCCTCTTACTCTTCTGAACTCCAGTGAATACAAGCCTAGTCTGTTCAACCTTTCCTCATAAGACAATCCACCCATTCCAGGCATCCACCCATTCCAGGTAAACTTTCTCTGAACTGCTTCCAATGCATTTACTTCCTTCCTTAAATTAGGTACCCAATAATGTACACAGTACTTCAAATGTGGTCTCACTAGTGCTCTGTATAACTGAAGCATAACCTCCCTACTTCTGTATTCAATTCCCCTTGCAATAAATGATAACATTCTATTAGCTTTCCTAATTATTTGCTGTACCTGCATAGTAGCCTTTTGAGATTAATGCACATAAGAAACCCAGATCCCTTTGCACCTTAGAGCTCTGCAATCTCTCAGTACTTAGATAATATGTCTCTCTTTTACTTTCCCTGCCAAAATGAACAATTTCACATTTTGTCACATTATATTTCATTTGTCAGATCTTTGCCACTCACTTATCCTATCTATATCTTTTTGTAGCCTCCTTATGTCCTCTTCACAAATTACTTTTCTACCTATCTTTATGTCATCAGCAAATTTGGCAACCGTACCATCGGTCCCTTCACACAAGTCATTTATATAAATTGAAAACAGTTGAGGTCCCAGCACTGATTCCTTACATCTTGCCAACCTGAAAAAGACCCATTTATGCCCATTCTCTGCTTCCTGTTAACTAGCCAATCTTCTATCCATGCCAATATGTTACCCCCTATACTATGATCTTTTTATTTTCTGCAATAACCTTTGATGTGGCACTTTATCAAATGCTTTCTGGGAATCTAAGTACAGTATATCCACCTTTATCCACAGCACATGTTACTTCCTCAAAGAACTCCAATAAGTTGGTTAAAAATCATTTCCCTTTCATGAAGCCATGTTGACTCTGCCTGATTACCTTGAACTTATCCAAATGCCCAGCTACAGCTGCTTTAATAATAGCTTCCAATATTTTCCCTATGACAGATGTTAAGCTAGCTATACGGGACTTGAAATGAATGCTGGGAAGACCAGGGGCTTTCACTTTATAAGTAAAGCTAAGACCTACTTGTCCAATTTCCTGGAAAACTGGCAACTGTGAGGTGGCCCTATCATGTACACAGCACCTGGCGAAACAGAGAAGTACTTGGTAGCTAGTATTAACCCGTGGGCAGCATAGCTGAGGAGCAATGGGGGTCCAAACTGGAAATATGGATAGAGAATCTGAAGACAACAGCACTTCATCCTATCCAAAGGATAGAAACACTTAAAACCCACATGAACTCAAGAATATATTGTTATTTGATACTTGCAGAAGTGTCACAGAACACACTGATCAAACTTGATCACCTAATCAAGAACGCAGTAAAAGAAGTCCTCCACCTCCCTCCACATATCATAGATGGAATCCTGCATAGCAGCAATAGGAACAGAGGACTAGGCATCCTAAAGTTGGAAATCTAAATTCCAGCAGCCATCATCCCACTTTCTGTCTCCCTCTCTTTTTGAATACTGGTAAATCCCAGGCTTTTTGGACGGGGACTGATGGGGCACCCTAGGGAGGGGTGGTCAGTGAATATGTTTTGGAAGCCAGGCAGGGAGGCCACAAAGGGGTGGTCATGATCTTAGGGGGTGCCCTCAATACACAGAGGGCATGCCCCAAGGGATGTACTCCCCCATTCCTTCCCATCCTTTCACCAACTTTGGTGACAAAATGACCTTTCCACTCTCCCTTCCTTCCACTGCCCAGTGCATTATGGCAATGGAGGCAGGTAGAGGTCCTTAAGTGGCCATTAGTTGGTCACTTGAGGGCCTCAATAGGCCTAAGGGTGGGAAGCTAGTGGATTCCTTACCCACCCACATATTATGGAGACCAGGTCGGGGGTGAACAGAAAGGTGGCTCCCCACCTACCATGTTTTACATGACCCCCTGCCAAAATCACATCCGGCAGGGGCCAGAAAATGCAGCCTGTTGAGTAAACACAGCATAGCCGAGGTATGCCCTCAACCGAGTGCCCTTTTCACTTGTTCATTTTGCATCTATGTGAGAGATTGTGCTGGTAATCTTTATTAAATGATTATGTGCAAGTATGGACATATATTTATTGTTGTTGTTTTTAGTGTGAGGGGTTTTCCGGTTGTGTGTTGGCTTGAAGGACTGTAATCCAGGAGGTTATTGGTCATGTGTGTCTCAGCAATTGCCTTTGCTGTATGCCTCATCATTGACATATGCCCTACTGGCCCTGGTGGTGATGGCTTGGAGCGACAGGTAGGAAAGCTGTTGCAAGAAGTCTTGTTGCAAGAAGTCTTCTATATTCTCATGTGAGAGACTCCCACATCTCTCTGGCACCGATTGCCTGTTGTCCCTTAGGTTCTGCGGCTGGCTGGCCTGGCTCCTCTTGGTTGTCGTCAGAATCCGCCTCAAGACTCGTCATCAATGGATGTGAGTTGATCAACAACATCCTCCTCTGCTCGGGCTTCTCCTTTCTCAAGCACCAGGTTTTTTAGGGCGCAGAAGACCACAACAATTAGCTGAGGCTTATAGCAGTGCACCACTTGCTTGGTGCAGGCATCTGAATCTCATTTTGAGCAGAGCAATGGCCTGCTCAATGATGGCCCTGGGTAGATGCATGGCTCTGGTTCTAACACAAGTTGGTCTCTGTCCATGGATTTCTTACAACAGTCATAAGCCACCTCTTCAGTGGCTAGCCCTTAGCTCCAAGAATGCATCCCTTCAATTGCCATGCTGGGTAGAACAGCTGTGGCTCCTGGGAGCACCTAAGGATGTTTGAGTCCCAGGGTAATACGCACAGATCTGCGTGATCCTTTCATGATGGTCACACACTAGTTGGACATTCAGGGAGTAAACACTTTAATGTTGACAAATGCCCCTGGCTGCCCTCTGGAGCCTTAACGGCCACACCAACTTTTGGGAATCGCACAATGCACCTAAATCTTTTGCCTCTCCTAACCTGACTAACCTCATCCGTGCTGCAGGTGATGAAATTGTTTGCTTGCCTGAACAAGAATACTCCCATTTCTAGGCCCCTTGCTCTCTAACTCTCCTCCATAGGCTTGATTCAGCCTGTTGCACCTCACAAAAATTCACAGATTAACACTCTCACCTTCAGCAGCAGACTCAGCTGCTACATCCACCCTTTCTGCTTTGCCCTGTTTTCAGACATTTTCAACCACCTTTGTGGTGCCCACGCATAGCTGCTGGAAAACGCTACACCTTTGGCCAATGCACATTTCGTGAAATGGAGTGAGCCCCATTAAATTGCTGACAATTGGGTCTTAAATAGCATTAATGGCCACTTAATTGATCATTTTGCAAAGGCTGGTGGGCTTCTGATTTTGGGCCACATTTGCTTTCTGTATTAGCAGAAACTGGTGTCATGATGACACTTTGTTGACCCAAAGTCATGACACCATATTTTACAGAGGTGCAGGAGGGCCACCCACCCGATTTGTCTCTGTTAAATCCAGCCCATAGAATGTTTGCAACACAGGAGGCCATTCAGCCTGTGATATCTGTGCTGTCTCTTTGTAAAGCTACCCAGCTACTTCCCTTTTCTGATGGAAAGTTACAAACCTGAAATGTTTAACTGTTTCTCATTCCACAGATGCTGCAAGACCTGCTGAGTATTTCCAGCATTCTCTGGTTTTCATTTCCGATTTCCAGCATCTGCAATATTTTGTTTTTGCATGAGTTTATAGAATGCTTTCATGACGACTTCCTTATAACAGTATATTATGGAAGCAACTTGAGGCATAGTTATTTAGATCTCGTATTGTGTAATGCGGCAGGTTTTAATTAGTAATTTCAAGGTAAAAGATCGTCGGGGAAGAAACAATCATTTACAATTGAATTCCATATAAAGTTTGAAAGCAAATTTTTGGGGTCACATCTTGCAGGGCATTGAGGAAAACTTCTTTCAGAGTTTGAAGGATATAAATGTTTGCACAAGGCTTGCTATCCTACAGATTAATGACCAACAATATTATATTCCTAAGGAAATGCAACAGTGCTGCTAGGAAACTTATTTCTTGCAAGGCAG
This sequence comes from Carcharodon carcharias, assembly GCF_017639515.1. Classification (NCBI taxonomy): domain Eukaryota; kingdom Metazoa; phylum Chordata; class Chondrichthyes; order Lamniformes; family Lamnidae; genus Carcharodon; species Carcharodon carcharias. The sequence goes on along the minus strand of NC_054474.1, from coordinate 77,172,000 downwards.
CCCCTCTCTGCTCAGTCCTGTATCCTCTTCACATCTATGCTCCTTGGCCTCAAAGAATTCAGTTTCAAATTCTTTACTCTCCTCAGCAATTTCAATTTTGAGGCCTTCAGGAGAAGAAAAATTGCAGAATACAGAGCAGATCCCCACAATTCATGAAACAGTTCAAGGGGGAATACTGAAGAGAGCTCCCAACCTATCTAAGTGCCTGAATTTTTCCTTCAGCGTTTGTGTTGTCTTTTCAACTTTGAGTCTAGATTTGAGCTTTGTTCCGGTGTTCCTCCACTGTGGTGGTGGTTCTTCACAATGGTGTTAACAGTATAGAATTGCATATCTCTTCAGAACCAAGCAGCACTTGGATAGTGATTCTGAAAGAGTGTGGGGAACAATGGATGAGTGATGAATGAGTCATGGCAGCTCCAGTACACAACACAATAACATATAGGAATTTGTGCCTATCATTGCACACTAATTAAACATTCAGGGAATGGAATTGTTTAGTAAATGGTTTGTGTTCATAGTATATGCACATAGGCCTCAAGTTTGATATATTGCTTCCAGTACTGATTGAAAACTCGATGAATTAATAAAATATAAAGGCAGACTCAGTCATTTGTCTTGCTTTTGCATTAAAATTTAATGAACTGGGCTGCCCTGGCAAAGAGGGGATTAATTACTAGCCTTTGCAAGAAAAGATATTGCAAGAAAGGATAGCAAATTGACTGACCTTTGGGACAATCTGGCGGCAAGAAAATGAATTATTGTTGTTACTTTCTCAGCCACAGTTAGTGCTGTTCTAAATCTGCAGTGATTGAAGGGCATGCTATTCTCAATTCTGTCAAATCCAGGACCCAACCCATATTTCCAACCTATCTGATCGATTGGTCTGGTTATCTCCCACTCATTTGACTGCAGCATCAAGCCCTACGGAATCACTAGTGCAAAGATTTGTATGACAATATGGAGAAATTCATTGCAACCACAGCTAAAGAATTAATTGCCAGAGCTTCTCTGATAGCTTTTTGGGTAATTGCATTACTTCATACTGAACTGACCATTACAGAACAAAGTGTCTCATGTGTGAGCCCCCGTTCTGTGCTGAGTTAATTGATCTCAGCAGGGATAGCACTACTAGTCTATGGGCAAGGGAGATATCCTATTCGCTGATGTTATCCAGTGTCCCTTTCTAGAATGTGCAGGATAGAATTAGCAATGATGTGTCAAGTGCTGACAACATTTATTGCGAAGAATCATCACTGCAGATTATTCACTTGAATGAGGTACAAGAATGTAGCCAGGTCTCAAGAAGCTTGGCACTATCCAGGACAAAGCAGCTTGTTTGATCAGAACCCCATCCACCAATTTAAACATTTGCTTCCTCCACCACTACCTTCTCGAGGGCATTAAGGGATGGGCAACAAATTCTGGCCTTGCCAGCAAGACTCACATCCCATGAAAGAATAAGAAAAAGTACCCCATTTTAAGATATTGCCTTCAGGAGAAAGGCCGGGGGGGCGGGGGGGACTGCAGGGCAGATAAAGCACCTAGAACAGTGGAATGTTTACAACAAAGGCAGTGAGGATTAATCAAGATCTCATCCATAAGACAAGAAATATGCATGTTACAGCTCTGTTGGACAATTAAGTATTTACCTGACAGCTTAAAACAAGAATTCAGCTGTATGTGTGAATATCTGCTAAACATAGTTAGTGGGTGACAATCAATTAATGGTTGATGGTGGAGTCTAGATTATTTAATGATTAAGATAGCAACTGAAACTTTCATTAACTAAATTAAATGCAGTACAATTTCAAGTTCACACAGGACTACATTTCCAATAGAGCGCATTCATAATGATTCACATTTATACACTTACAAATGCTTCTAGTTTCAATAATAAACATTCACTATCATTATGGTTAGTTACAGCCTAGCAGGCCAACACCTGCAGGTCCGGAGTACCAGTGATAAAAATTCATGTACTACCTACAATTACAGTAGAACACGCACATTATATCAATTGGTCTTTAATTAACACACACATGCCCCATTGTAGTTTACAGCAACATATACCACAGTTAACACAACATAATGGAACAGAATTTACTGTCAAAATAACAGTAAGTTTGCACAGCAAATTCAGGGGAGGGCAGATAGTTAAATTTGAAAATCATTACTGTGCAAAAGTGCACCACTCCACCGTTAGCTTCCAAAAAGACACCTTGCTGTCTGATTCAGCATTTGAATATATTGAATGGTGTGAAGTTCCTGCACTCGCACTGTAGATATAAACAAAATTCACCAGAGAATTTTCAAGCTTATCTATTTTCGTCTAAGTACATTTTTAACAGGGTGATAAATCTTAATTATTGCCAAACAACCTCTCTGGCACTAATTCCTACTAGTGTGTCATTTCATTTGTTAAAATTTTAATTGTTGGGAGTTTTTTAATATTGAATTCCTTTTTACTTTCTCTTTTTCTTTTTACTCTTGCTTTAAATCCTTCCATCCCTTTATTTCACTTTTTGGACTTGATTTGACATTTGAATCCATTATTCTAGCCTACACTTCCTGGTTCAGAATCTGTCTCGCTCAGCATCAATGGTTTAATTTGATTGTTTAGGCAGATAGACAGTTGTTTTTCTGTTCACACAATTTCCAGATACCCTGTAGAGAGTGTCATACTGTTTCCATGCATCCCCTACACACACTCAGACACACACTTACAGCATCTTACTGTGCAAAAGCTCATGGGGCAGTTAAATGAGCAAGGGTGCAGCTAATTCATCGGCTGGCTACACTTCTTGCCCCATTAACACATACTGCAATGTGCATTTATGCACAAAAATATTGTTCTATTGTTACAGTAAACACATTAAGAAAGGCTCACGTTTGTTTATTGTTAAAGGGCAGGATTTTCCATCCCTGCCTGTTGCCAGGATTGTTCGGTCCCGCCGAAAGTCGATGGACTTTTGGCTGGGCTGCCAAATCTCCCATGTCAGGTCCCACCACGAATGGGCTGGAAAATCCTGTTCAAAGTAATACATATTATTCTACCATTCCAGGAACACAGTTACTGTGATGACCTTTGGCTTGAAAGCAGTAAGAGTAAGGAAAATTTGTGATTCCATTAAAATGTTTGGGGAATCTGTAATTTTTAAATAAGAAATGTGAAAAGAATTTTCAAGAGCTTATACCAATTGTAAGGGATAAATTACGATTTGTGGATAGTAAGAAATCCAGGTGACCCTTGACCTAGAAGCAGTAGCAACAAGTTAAGTAAGTTAAAAAATGGAGGTTATGTGGCAGACACGGAAGAAGAAAGACCATGAGAACAGAAGAACTGGCTGCTGCCTGTGGAGAATCGGCTAGGTCCTTGAAGGAAAGGGCCTCAACTTGGAAGGACAGTATGGCTGAAACTGGGACTATGCAGGTAGAATAGACTGCATAAGAATGCCATGAGATAGATTTTGGTATATCTGTTATTCCCATGTGCAATTTACTGATTGTGATTTGCAAGTTAATTCATGTTTAATTTATGTTATTATTCATGTTAAAAGTAAAAGTTATAAAGTGAAATCTTGTTGCCAATTTCTTCATTTGGGGGTCACTCGGTAAATTTGGCCATTTTTTGGCTTGCAGATCTCCTTGGGATCATAACAAAATGCATGTTGCTACATAGTTATAGTAATATATATTTAATTATAAACTGATCTAGCACTACACTACACAAATTGATCTAGGTCTACAGTACTATATATTCACATATTCAGACTCACATTGTTCTGGAGGAACACACATTGACTCACTTCATGCTTTATAATACCATGATACTGGATTCCTAATCAATAAATCATGCTGCTGCTTTTGTGTATTTAAGTAAACAAGATCACAAGATACAATACTTTGTAAGATTTAATACCAAAATGAAATGGTTTTCGCACTAGCTATGAAATCAAAAATCTCATGGTTCTTTTTTCCTGATATTTGAAACTTGTTTATTATTTCATATTGGCACACATATATAACTAACGTAACAGAGAACTCTATAGTAACAGTTGCACATACATTGCTCTATCATAACAGTGACACATACTAACAGAAACAACTCTATAGTTATCCAACTACTGTAGTGCATAATCATCGATATACACTGTTACACATTTAAAACACACATAATGTTTTGCATTACACATAAAATTACACACTCATTAATACAATTAATACTAATACTACTACACATTCTGCTCTCTAGATACGGTAATGCATACTGCACTATAGTGACAGTATAATATATTGATAGATACTGCTCGATAATAACAGCAATGCATATTGACCCACACTGCTCTATAGTTATGGAAATAAATGCATTGTTCTCATTAAGTTATTACATGTTTGCAGACAAAATTCTACAAGTTGCACTACAATTATGTATATGCGCACATGGTGAAACAGTAAACATATTTATGAAAATTTCCTGTCTTGAGTGTCCATAGACAATTAGTAACTATGTTATTTTAAAACATGCCCATGATTTTGTTAGAAATACAGAAAAAAATAAATTTGCCCCATTTACAATATTTCTATGCAAGCTGGCAGAGAAATTCATACCCTACTTTGATTTAGTGTAGTGATGTGCGCTCTTACACATCTCTTTTAATGACACAATGCATAAGTAATGGCATGTGGCAAAAGACCTGTTAACCTGACATCTGTCTTTCTTCCACTGAATGCATGAATGCACAAAATGATTTACAATTGTTCAGCTTGTATTACAAACGTTGCTGCCAGCTAACTCCAAGATACAATTAATTTTCCAATGATGTATATTTAGGTAGGTAAATCAGGGTGATTACTAGACTTCAGTTATTTGAATGCTTATCTTTCTCCATTTTAATAAATCTAATTTGGGCTTTTTTTTCAAGAAAACATTCAGTCAGCCTATATGGCACCAAACATGTAATTGCAATCATGTTTGTTACTTAAGATTATTTAATTTAAATTATTTCTGTTAAATTATCCACCAACTACAGATACACAGAAGCTGTAATGTCTGTGCAAGTCTAGGGAAATAATAAAATAGAAGCCTAGAATGTAATATAAATTCTGCCAATTATAAAGTAAGCTTGTTAGACCGAGATAACATTTCAAGCACATAGCATACATAGTTGCTATGAAGTGGTTTCAGCAATGACATACTGCTGAAAATGGTCTCAATAGAGTACTATAGAAAAGAGGGAAAGAAAAAACCCAAAATCATGTGCAGTCCTGACCAAAAGTCCATTATCACAAAGTAGACTTAATTTTGTATAAAGTGAACACTACATCTTTGTGCGCAACTTGCTTCCCAATTTAGCAAATATGTTTCCATTTTACCTAGGCTAATATTCCGTCATTAACACAAATTGACTTAAGGCACTTTCACAAGTTGTGCCTAGTTAGTTATAGTTTATTCAGGACAGCACCCTGTTGCTCTTTAACAGCTGTATGCTATTTCTGTACTGTAACTATTTACATTTCAAACATTTACTGTCATCACTTAAGGGTCATTTGAAACAGACTTAACTCTGACTTAAATGGATTGCTTGTACTAAAACTCAAAAGCAAAATTCAGTGAATGAATGAATAAATGAATATCTTTCCCAAGTGACACCTACTTTCAGAATGATTATTATGAGGCTAGTTTCTTTGCAGTATTGAACGTACATAGAAAGAAAATACATTTGATTACCATGTGGAGTGTGGTTTCACAGTGAATTCAATGTTTACAATGTATATAACCAGTTTACAAATGAAATGCAGAAGAAAGCAGGAGCCTGCAGGACCAGGAAAAGGAACTATTGGGGTTATCTAGCTGCCACCAGTGATTTAAAGTATACTCTGCTCTTTGCTGGATGTTTGTCTGCTAGCATCTTACCTAGTTTATGGCACAGAAGCAGACTGCTGGGCCTTTTTCAGTGTTTACCTAACTTTTTCAGCAAAAACCTTCTATTCCTTTCTCCCTCATAAATATATATACTCTTAAATGCATCTAATCTAATTGCTTCAAATGCTCCACCTGGTAGTGAGTTCCACATTCTAATCACTTCCTGGGTAAAGGACTTTCTCCAGATTTCCTTATTTTGATGTAAGAGTCGTCTCCGGAGGTTCAATTTAGGCATTCTTATGCCACGAATTAACTGCTACTATCCATGTTGGCTTTTTATATTGGCTGATCATGATTAGACATAAAGGGTTTGCATACTCAATGAGAAATAACCACTGGATGAATATTGTTCCATTAAAATAGCTATGGAAACATTTTGGCACGTTTTGTAATAACGTGACATGTAGCAGCATAAATAGCGGCTCTAAATGTTTTTTTTTCTATAGTTTATAGGGTGAAAGGTCAGTGAAGATATGCAGTAATTGGCATATTATGATATTAAAAGTTGTGGAGGTCCCTGGCTGTTGTCTCTTTCACTAACTGAGCACTTATGTGTAATGGAGATTGAACGAAGAGTGGTTTCCTGATATGCAACATCTGCAAAAATCATTGCCGCAACTGAAAGATGCAGGACTAACCAGCAGTCCTTCACTGGTGGAATCTTTATATTGAAATAGAATGTAACATTTTCTTATTTTGTTGCTGATATTCTATTCTAGCTCTTCAATTTTAAAGTGACAGCGACAAAGCAAATTTTCTGCCAGTTTTCTTTGACGGGAAATTGTCAAATTGTAAAACTACCGGGAATTTATTCATTATTTTACAAATCACTTTGATTTCCTTTTAAATCCGGCACCAACTTTTAACTTGGGAAACGGTTTTCACAGAAGTATTTAATGCAAGGCTAATGGGAAAATGTTGCTTAAGAATCTACAGCCGCAGGAGCATGGCAGAATAGCTCATATGAGTAACAATTATCGCGTGCAGTATGAAAGAACATATTAACAATTAGTTTTTTGATCTCTTGTTTTCACACAGCCAATGCGCCATGAAGCGTTTTATAGGCCTAAAGTCTGAAATATGTGTCCTGTGTTTGTGTCCAAATCCTCACTTTGATTTCTCACTCCTACTTGTTTTTACTCCCTACTTAGTAAAAAGCTGTTATCCAGAGAGTTAAAGAGAGGTTGGGAAACGTCCTCATTCTGTTTGTAATACAAATATTACCAAGTCACATTTAAACAAACAAATCGCTGCTGGAAAGTGAATTGAATAACTTATTATCACCTGTGAAAGCTATAAAGTATTCTATTCCTATCGCTAAGCGCGTAAAAAAGCCCTTAGAGGTGGGATGAAGGGTCACAGACCTATATATAACAGACCTATAATTTGACAGTTTTATGCACAGGATAAGTCTCTGGTGCAGTATTCTGTGAGCTCGAGTGGTGCTTTCTCACTGAACCTATGAGCCTGCTACATCTACAGAATTACTTACAGTGTTCCGCCAAACGACTGCTTAGTAATAAACAATCAAAATCCCGATAGCTTGAGTAGTAATGTTCAGGTTCTCTGGTGTTATGTAACTGCAGTTTATAGTTATATCTTCCTTTGCAAGTTCCAGCATTTCCGCACCAGGTCCAAAGGCAATTCAGTAAATTCATTGTCTGTTATCTCTATACAAAGATATTCGCCCACTGCATATAAATACTCAATGTTTCTCATTTAAATTCACAAGTATCTATCCTCACAACATTTTACTTCCCCTTCTGTGCTGATCTAGCAATAATTTTAAGATTATTTTCTCTTGTTTTGAACTTCCCCAGCAGAGGAAATAATTTCTCTGCATCTACTCAATTGAGTCGTTTCATCATTTTAAACAACTCTCTTAGATCACCTTCTAAACTTAATGGAATATAAACGAAGTACTACGCGGACTATAAGAGTATTTCCGTCATTTGAACAATTTACAATTTCTTACAGGGTGGACAGCATGTGAACAGTCATCAAATGAGAGAAAGGAATAGTCATTTGGAATCAACTATACAATAAAAAAACGAACTTTTGGTGGTTTTTGAAGGACACAAATTGAAGATTCTGAGACTGGGAGATCTGGAGGGAATGACTATACTGGGTGAAGAAGAGGCTGCTCATGATGGAGGTGGAGACTGAAGCTAAGCTTATGCAGGAGGACTGGTGTGGTGGGCGACATACCTGGAGAATATTTCAGGGCCATGGAGGAATGGGACTGGACAGGACGAACATAAGGATGAGAACCTTAAAGACAATCCTCTAGGTCATGGGCTGCATGTGGAGCTTGCTATGATGGAGTGATGGTGATGCAGACCTTAGTGTGGATTCAGATGTTGGCCAGAAGATCTTTGTAGTTTATAATGAGAGTGGGGACAGGGGAGAAAAACCTTAATTGAATATTTATGTATATATTGAACAGAACATCCTTGGTTTATTTTGCCCTGAACCATGTATGCAAATGAACATCACAACAACTTACATTTTTACAGCTACTTTGATGTTGAAAAACAACACAGAGATGTGTTTTTTAATGAAAATTTTAAATGAACTGGGGGCACAGAGAATTTGGGAGCTTGTAGCAGTGTAGGAGGTTATAGATATGGGGAGGAGTAAGGCTCTGGAGGAATGTTAACACAAAAAGGAAAAGTTTGAGTTTGTGGTTTGGGGGAGCTGGCAGCCATTATATATCAGGACAACTGGAGTGAAGGAAAAGTGGGACTTGGTATTGGATTGGATACAAACAATAGAGTTGAATGTGTTCAAATTTATGGAGAATGGAGAATGGGACACCAGCCAGAAAGCTTTGGAGTAATTGAGTCTAAGGGTAATAAGGGAATAGACCATTGGCTTCAAGTGCTAATGTAAAAACACAGGAATGTATACACGCTTATCAAACATTTGTATTGGTTAAATGGTACTTTGACATTGCCACAAAATCTTTCACATTCACTGCTACTATTGATCAAGCAGATTATTAATCAATACAAAACTGCACAGTCACCAATGCTTTCTTTGGAATTTAGCTCAATATTAGCATTGAAAATAAGACTGAAGGTATACATTACTGTAACTTGGCACATTCTAAAAAGATTAGACATTAGTCAGTTTCAGGAAAGTAACACTTGTAGCATATGCTAATTACTTATATCAAGAACGCAATCCATAGTATGTGATGAATCAATCAAATACTGCAATCATGATATGCTAAGTGACGAGATTCATGGTCATACTATTTAGCAGCCCACGTCTTCCCTGCCGGTTTCAGCCATTCACACTTCACCCATGTCTTGTAAATGCCTTTGAATTCGCTCATTTTGCTCCTACTGCTTTGCGTTTGTCAGTTCTGCCATTTCATAATCTCCACTCAAGCCTTTACAGTTAATTCCTTATTTAGCGTGTATGCATTTTCGTCCTTCCCCCCTCTCCCAATCATATTCCTTTGGTCTGCTCCCGTTTTAATGCTGATCAAGCCTAATAGAGTTCAGATTTGACAAATATTCTCCCCGAAATGTTAACGTTAATGTTCTCACCCTAGATGCTGTCTGACCTGCTGATTCCGCCCCCACCCCCCACCCCCCACCCCTATCTATGTTTCAGATTTCCAGCATGTAAAGTTCTTTTTCTAAGCTTTGCTTTTAGGCTCTTTAGGAATGTAGCAATTGCAAGTCTCTGCCAGTTCCGACTTTTTGGGGGGAAAAGGTAAAGACCGTGCCCCTCGTTAGCATGGTAAACAAAGCGCGTGGGACCAAACTCAGGATAAGGATTGCATCAAAACTGACAGTGATTAGTTTAATATGCTTATATTAAAATCATGCAGCTTAACTTGATCAAGTTATGAAATGTTTGAGCTGACGTTGCACAGTGCTGTGATGCCCTACTCACTTGAATGGTCAATAGTGAAGAGGAACATGAGCAGCAAAAGAGCTAAAAAGGCCCTGTAGCAGATGGAGTTTGTCTCAGTGGGCACCGGAGTCAATCCTGCAACAGGGCCAAAACTAAATGTGGCAGCAACTTGCCAAATACGCAGTCACGTGGCTACCTGAATGCCTTGTCGGGAAGGTATTTAATATTTGCTGTTGACGTGAGTAAGTTACCAGCTCGGTAACGTCTATGTAGACATCTAAGTGTTGGCTCCAAGTGAGGGAGTTGATGATCCCTTGGAAATCAACAGTTATGCGTTATTTTCACTCACTTTAGTCTTGGTTTATTCTTTTATTTTCCTTTTCTGTAATACATTCTGGTTAAATAACATCAACATACCAGCTTCAGTAATGTGCTAAGTCATTATTAACTCGTAGCAAAGCAGTACTAAAGCCCGGCACGATTCCGTATTAACCGTTAATATTAATTCAGCCTCCTCTCACGGTTTCCAATTCAGAACTTCCTCCTCAAATGCATTAGCAATCACCATATGAAAATATTAGGGATATATTTTCAAAACAATGCTTTTATGGAGAGTGTGAAACGAAGTGATATTTAATGCTGGTCAACATTTTGGTAATGGAAATTGAAATGGGTTATGTTGAAATCGACATCTTTAATGAGGGTTATTTTCAGAGTACATTACCAGTCTCGATTGATTTTGCTTTCCTCCAGAAATTGTTACTGAAACTCGCCCAATCTTACCACATTTTAATGAAGGTGCTCTTCCAATCAAGATGAGGTTCCCTACCTACACTGAAGGGAGTTCCAGGGGCCCCGGCAATAAATTGGTTGTTAAAGGACAATAATGGACATTTCTGTCGCCTATGGGCATAATAATATGGCCGAATGACGCCCACATGCTGTTTATTCATTGATTTGGTATGGGTGTAAACTTCGGGCAAAACTCCCCTGCTTACGTTCCTACAGTAAAGACTTTTTCCTCAAAAAAGTTTACATTTCGATAAAACTGTAAAAATCAATGAAATATTTTATTCGGATAAGAATGCAATAGTGTTTTTTTAACTTCTGGAGCTTGTATGGAGAGGTGCAGTAATCCCTCAAACTTTTTTTTATCGCAGCTGAACCAATTACCCCCCAAAAAAATCACCGTGAATTTTGTAGATCTTTACAATGATCGATGCAGCCATTTTTGTGATGAATCGGAATACATTGCCACTGTCCTAAGAACTGAACCATCGCTGTGCGCTCAAGTTAAACTGTGATCCGAATAGCTAACCAGAAGCGGGAAAGTAATAGAGCTTGAACTTTCAAATACAAGTGCGAGTAGAAAGGTGGTGGGGGGCATAAATTAGATCAACATAGAGGAAATCCACCACATTTATTCACTGCCTGATACCTTGGCTGTTTAACAGATTCACTAAACCTCTGAATTGGCAGCGTTCTGTCTGGTAGGTGCCAGGACTGCGCTAAAATTCAAATGTTAATACTGCGCAATAGAGTCTCACCCACAAAGTCTCAGGAAGCGATAGTAATATATGCACTGTATATAAATTCATCAACAAGCTCCCTTTGAAAGATCTTTAAGGGACTGATTTGAATATTAAATGTGAACACATATTTTGGTCTGTTTGTCCCCTAGGCTGATCTTTGTTACAATGTCCACATGGTGGTCATGAGATGAAGGACAATAATGAATCCCAGTTCTTCAAATGATGGATCCTGACGATGTTAATCTTTACGTTAACTTCTACTTACCAAGGGGGAGAGCGATGAAGAATGGCAGCCAGCAAAGAATGAACATGCCCATGACGATGCCAAGTGTCTTCGCTGCCTTCTTTTCTCTGGAGAATTTGAGAAGACGGACAGAGAGTGAACTTCTTATGTGATGCCCCTTGGACCTGGAGACGATGGACTCGTCCTGAATGTTCCTACAATGGATGCGCAAAGTCAGCTCCCTGGAGTCCGATGTCTCCTTCATCACCCCAGCCTCCAGGTTCTTGGTAGTCCTTTTGGCCACAATGTAGACCCTGACGTACATCACCAGGATGACAGTTAAGGGGATGTAAAAGGACCCCAGCGAAGAGAAAAGAGCATAGCCGGGATCTTCCGTGATTTGGCACTCCTTCTCATCCGGCGGCGCTGGCTGTTTCCAGCCCAAGAGAGGGCCGATAGAGATGACTATGGACAAGAGCCATACCCCTACCACAACGAATACTGCCTTTTTCTCTGTTACAATGGAGGGGTAGCGCAGGGAGTAGCGAACCCCTATATAACGGTCTATTGAAATGGCACACAGGCTCATGATGGAGGCAGTACAACAGAGCACATCAACAGCTGCCCAAATATCGCAAAAAATCCGCCCGAAAATCCAATAGCCAATAATCTCAAGTGTGGCTGAAAAGGGCAGCACCGTTGTACTTAGGAGCAAGTCTGCGATCGCCAGGTTTATGATAAAGTAGTTTGTGGTTGTTTGTAAGTGTCGGTTGAAAGCTACGGAGAGGATGACTAAAATGTTACCGACCAGCGCGAATAAAATGAAGAGAACCAGGACCAGCCCGAGGATTGCTCCTTTAGCTGAGCTCAGGGACGCCGAGGTGCTATTTCGGAAGGTCCCGTTTGAGCTATTGGTCGTCAAGTTCACATCGGAGAAGGGGGGATCTGGGGATGATCGGTTGTCGCCAACTCCTCCGGCAGAGTGCACGAAATTCATGTTGAGGATCATTCTCCATATCAGCTCATGTGCCAGCCAAGCGGTGAAGTCCCATCACAGAAAGACATCCTACGTCAGGACAAGAAGAGAAAGTTGTTCGGCAGAGAGGAGGCGAACCGTCTTCACCGCGAAACCCAATCTCATTGGGAAAGTTTGCTGCAAGCGTGTTCTGTGAGGGGCAAATAATCTCCAGGTGACCCGGGACCATTTGTCAAGGGGGTTACCTCTGAGAGAGAGCCAGGATTGCTCCCTCTCTCTTATCTGGGGTAGGGATCGCCTCTCCGCTCCGCTGTGTTGCTGCCTCCCTCCTGCTCTCCGCTTTTATATAAACTGCTAAATGCAGAAAACAAAGATGTCAAAGGTGCTGGATCAGGGTGACGTCAGGATCGGCTCGAAGTGGGACTGAACGTTTTGTGAAAGATCAGAGCGATTCAGCATCAAGGGAGGGCGTACACTGACAGGGAGAAAGACACGGAGGGTGTATACTGACAGGGAGATAGACACGGAGGGTGTACACTGGCAGAGGGATAGACAAGGAGGGCGTACACTGACAGGGGGATAGACACGTAGGGTGTACACTGAGAGAGATAGATACGGAGTGTACGCTGACAGGGAGATAGACAAGGAGGGTATACACTTACAGGGGGATAGACACGGAGGAGGATAGACACGGAAGGTGTACACTGACGGGGGGATAGACACGGAGGGTGTACACTGACAAGGAGATAGACACGGAGGGCGTACACTGACAGGGAGATAGACAAGGAGGGTGTATACTGACAGGGGGATAGACACGGAGGGGGATAGACACGGAGGGTGTACACAGACGGGATAGACACGGAGGGTGTACACTGACAGGGTGTCAGTGAGGGAGAGAGGCTGATGGACGTTGTCGGGTGTACAAAACTGACGGGTGTTAGTGAGGGCTGAGTTAGGACGGAGTCTGCAGATTAACAACGCAAAGCGCAGCTCTGCGATAGACTCCACCAAGTTTTACACCGCAGCCCAGAGAAGGTACATTATTAAAAGGCAAGTCTTAATATTTAAATATCCTAATAAATTATCTTTGTGGGATAAGATCCCTGGGATTGGAGAAATAAAAAAGGTATAAGAACCCGAAAGAAAAATAAACTGAATTAACAGCATAAACAATAATTTCCGGAAAAAAACCCTCTTTATTTCTGACAGTCGCTGTGAACATCCGAACTTTAAGCTGACAGGGCTACAAATTTTCAGTCCGCCTGGCGCGACTGCATTTCAATTTACTGCAGTGAACACAAAGTTTACATTTAAAGAGACTTGTATCTGTTTAAAAAACACAGTTAAATTAAACTGAGCAGTGAACTAGAGTGTAGCGTTGGAATAGGGAGTCTATATCCCAGTTCAAGTCAATACATCTGATAATCTTTATCTTATTAAACCATGCTTGCTACAAGTAGCTTCACACTCCCGCCATTACCGTGGCAGTTGATTGTAAAATCAATTAGCCAGTCTGTAATTTAAAAAATAATTTTAAACATACTCAAATGCCTTAACTGATTGCCGGGAAGGTTCACTATGTTGCTGTAGTTCCACTTTGGGCATGAGATTAGAAACGGTTGACCGCCGCACCCATGGGCGCCGCTTCCTGAAATTAACAACTTGTGTATATTTGCCCCCACTCCCCAACCCCTTCATAAGGCCGAGCAGAATTTATCATTCAGAATTCAAACGGATTCTGTCATTGGCTAACTTTCCGCACAAGTCTTGAAAACAAACGCGCTGAACGACGCTGGGGGATTTACAACCTGTTGAGTACGGTACAGTTTTGGGTTCCGAACAGCCAAGCAATAAACTGGAACTGATGAATCGTCTGCACGTACAGAGGAACAATGTTAGGGTGCTGGCCCTTCAACATGACATACTTTGTGAATACAATATGGAATGTGCGGTATTCTCATTCTATATCGGACATACTAGAAATCTTGTACCTGCATGAACTTCCTATTTGCCCAACATGACTTCCTGTTGTCACATTTTCGTCACATTTTAAAATGTCTAGATCTTCCGAGCCTGGGAGGGTCGGGCCAGCGGAATAGTTAGCAGTTGCGGCGACTCTGCGGAAGCCCCGAGGCATGGGTATGATCAGTGCGAGTTTTGAAGTTCCGATCGGGGTTTTTAAGTTGCCTGATTCCTTCCGATCTTTAAAACGACAGTCGTGGGGCCGTCAGTGAAAAGTGCGTAAACACGGAGCTAGATGCCTCATGTTACTAAGCTTTATTTAAACTTTTTCATTCACAGAATCACACAGTGCAGAAGAGGCCCTTCGGCCCATCGAATCTGCACCGACACGTGAGAAACACTGACCTCCTACCTAATCCCATTTACCAGCATTTGGCCCATTGCCTTGAATATTATGACTGCCAAGTGCTCATCCAGGTACTTTTTAAAGGATGTGAGGCAACCCGCCTCCACCATCCTCCCAGGCAGTGCATTCCAGGCGTCACCACCTTCCGGGTAAAAAAAGTTTTCCTTACATCCCCCCCTAAACCTCCTGCCCCTCATCTTGAACTTATGTCCCCTCGTGACTGACCCTTCAACTAAGGGGAACAGCTGCTCTCTACCCACCCTGTCCATGCCCCTAATAATCTTGTATACCTCGATCAGGTCGTCCCTCAGCCTTCTCTGCTCCAACGAAAACAACCCAAGTCTATCCAACCTCTCTTCATAACTTAAATGTTTCATCCCAGGCAACAGCCTGGTGAATCTCCTCTGCACGCCCTCCAGTGCAATCACATCCTTCCTATAATGTGGTGTCCAGAACTGCACACAGTACTCCAGCTGTGGCCTCAGCAAGGATTTATACAACTCCAACATGGCCTCCTTACTTTTGTAATCTATGCTTTGATTGATGAAGGCAAATGCCTCATATGCCTTTTTCACCACCCGACTAACATGCCCCTCCGCCTTCAGAGATCTATGGACACACATGCCAAGCTCCCTTTGTTCCTCAGAACTTCCTAGTGTCATGCCATTCATTGAATACTGCCTTGTCAAAACGTTCCTTCCAAAGTGTATCACCTCACACTTTTCAGGGTTAAATTCTATCTGCCACTTATCTGCCCATTTGATCATCCCGTCTATATCTTCCTGTAGCCCAAGACACTCAACCTCACTGTTAACCACCCGGTCAATCTTTGTGTCATCCACAAACTTACTAATCTTATCCCCCACATCTATGTTGTTTATATAAATTACGAATAATAGGGGACCCAGCACAGATCCCTGTGGTGCGCCACTGGACACTGGCTTCCAGTCACTAAAGCATCCTTCTGTCATCACCCTCTGACATTCAGCCTAATACCAACAAAGTGAGGCAGCAGCTATATGGGTGAAAACTACTTTTTAGTGTTTAATAGACATTTCAATTACAGAATATTTTAAAAAGATAGAACCGTGAGTTTTTTAAACAAAATTTTAATGCAGTTTGGGAGTTAAGGTTGCCTTTATGCAGCACGTTATAACTCATTATTACAACTCTATTTAGGTGATTTAACTTTTCAGGATGTTTAATAAAAGAGTCAGCGATTCTAACTTCTAATGCATGAAAGGCAGAGCCAGGGGCAGATGGAAAAACACAAATAGTGATACAGGCAGGCAAGTAGTTTCTTTCCTCATTCTAATTTGACTATTTTTAAGAATAAAAACAATTGAACATTGAAAGCAAACAATGTCTCTTTGAAGAAACAAATGAAAATGGGTGGGAGGTGAGCAGGGGAGTCTTGTCTTTTGTTAGCCAGCTTTGTGAGGGGAATGGATAGAAGGAGATGAGTGGGGTTAGGGTTGTGGTTAGTTGACACCAGTAGCATAAGGGGGACAAGAGGACGGGCATTAAATGTATAGCTTAAAAGAAGAGAGGGAGAGATATTAAATTGTGAGAGATGGTAGGAAGGGGAATGGTTAGTGGGAAAGTAAAAGATTGGGAATGTTATGAGTAAGGAAATTGGGAATAATTGCAGGGAAGTATGGAAAGGGAGATATTAAGGGGCTCCTCCATCCCAAATGCATGCACTTCACATCATATTACCAGCTGCCTTCCATTCAAAAGAAAAGAAAAATAGAAAAGGATAAAGAAGAAATTATAAATATACAGCAACATGAATATATCACAGATAAGGGACAAAGTTCTGGAACCTACTATGTGCAATGAGGGCTGGTTATCTGAGATGGCTAGTGGTTTATGATAATGCCAACAGCATGGGTTCAATTCCTGCTCTAGCTGAGGTAGACTTGGGATTTGCCTATTCATCCTACCTCTGAAAATGGAAGGCAATGGCAAACAACTGACAAAAACCTACCAAAAAAAAAACAGCTCAGGATGAAGCATCAGCATGCAATGAGCTAAGGACCTGCCTTTGGGCAGAGTAATGTGACAATATACAATGCCATGGGGGATCCACTAGTAACATAAAAAATCTTAAACCTGCCTACAGTTTCTAACATTATTTCCTTATTATGTTTTTGTGATGTATTTGCTATATCCATATATCCATATTCCTATATCCATATTTTAAACAGAAACTGTCTATGTAGACCAGCCAAGCTGCAGTTAAATTGTCCTGCTAGTGATGACAATGTACACCTTAGTTTTGCATCTCTCAACTCTTCAGTATCTATTGCAGAGAAATGTTTGTTCTCCAATCAACTCTGCAACTCACCTTACCTTCTGAATTCTGTGTTGTTGTCTTTGACCTTTCATACAAGGGATGCTAATTCACTGAGAGTGGATTACAATGCAGCAATTGTGTCAGCTTTGTCAAGTGCCAGCTGTGGCTTAGTTGGTAGCACTCTTGTCTCTGAATCAGAAGCTTGTGGGTTTAGATCCCACTCCAGAATTTGAGCACAGCAATATAGGCTGACACTCTATTGCCACAAGTACTGTCTCTCAAATGAAATATTAAATTTTGTCTTCTCGGGTGTACATAAAAGTTCCTTTGGTACTACTCTGAAGAACAGGAGGTTTATCCCCTGTGACCTGGCCAATATTTATTGCTTAATCAACATCACAAAAAGCTATTGGGACAAATGTTCCGATCAGCCTTGGAACTGTTGCACAGGAGAGTCCAAGCCATGCCTTTTTGGTTTCTGTTATTGATATATTTATGCCTTCATTTAAATGTGCATATTCCACTTCAGATTTGTTATTTATTTGAGTGGTGTATTAGTCATTAATAGTTCTCTTATATTTAAGCATTCACTGTTTCCAATGCTCAAATAACACATTGGCAATAGTCATTGTAAAATTTTCTGAAAAATGTTATTCACATAAAATAATTGAAAATAGATACAAAATCTTAAGTATTTGAGGACAAACTAACCTTTACTTGAACAGCTGAACTTCACCTCCTTCAGCAGCAACTATCTCAAAAGTCTTTCACAAGTTTGGTATTAAAATAAAGTCATTTGTTAACCTTTAAAACAACAATTCTCTTGTCTTATTTCACGAGGGATGGAGGTGTCATGAAAATATAATGATTCTCATAATATTATTGTGATTTATAGTAAAAGCAGATTAATAATGGGGTTTGGATAGTTTTTCTGTGTGTGGGATTTAATTGAATTGGAGACAGCTGGTCTGGAGGCTTTGAATCATCAACAAGAAGCTAGGTTTGAAATGCTAAATATGTAAACATGGCTGAACTTTTAGAATGTGAAGTGTAAGGAAAATTTGCATTTTTAGATAAACCAGAGTGGTTTGAATTTCAGAGAGATGGTAAGATGTTACACATAGCCAGAGGAAGCTAAGCCAAACAGTGTGTTTATTTTCCCCAAAGGTTACTGATAATATGAACACTATGAAAAGATTTATATTATGAGAAAGGTTAAATTCCAAAGATATATCAGGACAATGGAATTCGCATTACAAAGGGAAAACATGTATAAAGGAGAGAAGGCTATGTGTGAGAGGAGAAGAAATTCTATGGCCTAACGAGTGTGAAAAGCCTCCAGCATCTGTGCATCAAGTTGCTGAATGCATGAACTGAAGCTAACAAAACTCACTTTTAATTCTCCTGTCCAGGGTATTGTGTTGTTTTGTTTAGGTCTGTTTAAATCTATTTGTTTTTCTACTGTTGCCTTTACAGTGGTGTAACTGGGAGCCAGATTAATTAGGGATTTTAGGAATTATTGTAGTAGTAATTTATAGACCTATGTATGTGCTTGAAATCTTTTCTTTTGTCAATAAATGTTTAAATTAGTTTTCTAAAAATCTTTGAAGTCATGGTAGTCTTATTATTTCTGAATTCAGGGCACACATCTTGAAATAAAATACAAATTACAAAATAGTTGTGGCTGCATGATCAAGTTTCCCTTGTGGATTTGACCTGCTTAGCACATATCACCTGCCACATCATAACAGGAGGGAGGGAGAGACAGGGAATTTGCAAATGTCAATGTTCAAAAGCAGTAGTGACCAGGTGTTCTCTAGCAGCCCTGGCAGTGGCTGGAGGTGGGGCCTCCTCACATGCTCCAGGAGGCATGTACACATCTGGATCCACATTACGCTCCTCCAGCTCCTTCATTTCTGGCACTAAATCATTGTCAGTGTGAAGGCTTAATGGTTATTGTCAGGGTGAAAGCTTCATAGTTGAGCACCATAAAGTTCCCCGACCTGTCTCTTGCAACTGAAATGTGACTTCATTATTCCTTTTGTCCTCTCCACCACCTGACACATTGCTATATGTGCATGATTGTATCATTCCTGTGCTTTGTTGCTGCTCCTCCAGCATGGAGTCATCAGCCACATTCTCAACGGCTATCCCATAACATCCAGCAGCCATCATGTAATTCCCAATGATGCACCCATGAACTGGTGCAATCTTGAGTTCACCAGGACAAATGAATGATGCACACTTTCCCAGTTACCTGCATTTAAATTCAGGATCTTCATTTTGGCATCACCTATAATCATCACATTCAAAGACTGGAAGCCCTTCCTATTGATGAAGGTGTATTCCATTGATAGCCCCAATCACTTTTGGGAAACCAGTAATCATGTGGAATGTGAAAGACGTCTCTTTCATCCTTACAGGCGACAATATCAAAATTAATGAAGTCTGAAGCCATACATTCATTTACTCAGGTATCTGGCGAATGCAGGATCTTACAACACTCTGGGAAATGTTGCACATGTCACCGGTATCAGATTGAAATGACCCACATGCAAAAATTCAGTACTGTGGTGATTTTCATTGGCACTGTTAAGGCAGTGCAGCATTTTAAAGTTGGCTTCAGGTCATCCTTTAAGACAGGCTTGTCCATTGTGTGGCCTGCAGGCCAGATGTGTCCTGCCAAGCCCCCTAATGTGGTCCCAGAGGCAGTTTTCAAAAAGCTGGTAAGTGGAGTTTAAGATTCTGAAAGAAAATGCCCCTCCAATCACAGGCTGCTCTTCTCCTCTGTTTGCTGCTGATAGACTCACTCGTGGGAAAGTGGCAATCTATAATTGAAGGAGCAGCAACACTGGTGGCAGTGAATGTGCTCCGGAAAAAGAGGTTTTGGCAGAGGGAAAGAGAGAGAGAGGCTCACTGCCTGGTGGGGCAGGGTGGGGGAGGGAGGGAGAGACACGTTGCTGGGCAGTCTCGGGAGGAAGATGCTGGATGCAATGGTGCGGGTAAAGAGGCGCGCTGTGGGGTGGTGTGGGAGACAGTGAGTGAGTGGGGGAGAGAGAGTGAGTGAGATGGAGGGGGGTAGAAAGAGTGAGTGAGTCAGGGAGAGAGGGTAAATGAGAGGGAGGAGAGAGTGGGAATGGAGGGAGAGAGTGAGAGTACATGGGAGGAGAGGTAGCGATTGAGTGGAATGAGAGAGAGAGTGAATGAGAGGGAAGGAGAGAAAGAGAATGAATGGGTAGGGAGGAGAGAGAGAGAGCGTGAGTGAGTGATGGGGAAGAGAATTAGTGGGGGAGAGAGAGTGTGAGTGAGTGTGGGAGTATGGAATGTGCCTCACCCACTCAGTCTCAGGATTCCCACTCACCCACACACCAACACACACACCAACACACAATCACACCCACTCACACAGTGGGTGAGGGTGAGGGAGTGAGCATCAGTCTCTGTCCCTTTCACACTTTAATGGTGATCTTTATTAATTATTCTTTTTTAATGATCAACTTATTGCTTTGAAATTGTTTTATTTTTTTCTCAGCAAGTTGTTTCTTTTCTTCATACCTCAACTTTACTTTGAAATGCTTGTTTAATGTTGTGCCAAACTTTATTGTTCCAAAATTTGCTCATTGGCCCCTTGAGTGAGATAAAACTGGAAATATGGCCTCCGCACCCCCACCCCCCTCACACCATATATAGAATGTTATGAATATTTTTAAATGGATTTGAAATTTATTTTTTGTTATTAAATATCATTCTTATTATCTCCATGGCATCGGTAGCTAATGTAAGATCCAGATGCATATGCAAAGTTGGAAGTTGGGCTTGTTGGAATTCCGCGAATGCACAAACAGGGAAGTAAAATTCAGGTGTGCTGTAGCATAGGGGCAATTATGATGTGCTTTATTTATTCATTAGCTGGATTCTTTCACATTTTTTGCCTCACAGTACAGGGCAACTTCTCTCCCACAAGGAAAGCAGAACAATTCAAGCCTTGACATCACACTCACTATCAACACTGTCCTGTGATCGTCTATCAGGGGTCAAGAGCCTTCCTTCTACAACATTATTTTTTCTGTCAAAGCAACCATACAGTATGATTGACAAATGTACTCAAAATTGTAATGATACTGAAATCTGTAACCATTTGGTTGATACCCTTATATCCTATTTCTAATACCACACTGCTATGCTCACTCAATTGTGATTGATAATTAAGGGCACATTAAAATCCTTCTTAGTGACATAGGCAAGTTATTTTCAACAAATCTTGATTTATCTAAGGGTTTATAGTCAAAGTTGTCTTTTCCTGGGATCCCATCATCACAAAAGCTGTAAACGCCCACAGAAAGCCAGTAATCCATTGGTATGACTGCTCATCAAATTCTTATGCTCTTCACATCTTCCTGCCTTCATAGCACTTGGTATAGTACATAAATGTTAATATGACATGTAAAAAATAATTAAACAAAATTAGGCAGTAAAGTTTGCGTGCCAGAGAAAGCATTACTTTAAGCAAAGAATTCAGGCTTTAGTTAAACAAAAACAAAACTTCACTAAAACAATTTAGGCCACTCTGGAATGATTTCTAATTACAATGATCTGGGTTATGTACACAAGGCTTGTTTTCAATGCATTGGATGGAATAAGAGGCATAATATTGAGGAATAATATTTCTTACGTTAGTTCCTTCGCTAGAATGAAAAACTGCTTACCCACTTCTTACATTGATATTCAATTAAACATTCCAAAAATTGTTCAGCAACATAATTCTAATGAACATAACATGTCACAGCCGATAAAACAAAACAAACTCAACAAATCATGGATCAAAAAACCGCAGAGCTATTGCCCCCAAGTCTAAATAACTCCCAGAAACTAAGGCCAAACAAGCTGCCTTGGCCCTGGCCTGTAACACTCCTAGTACAAGTACACTCCTGCCAAGAAGACTGAATATGAAGATACATTTCTCCCACAGGCAGCATGCAGTCAGGACGCGCAATGACTTCATGAACCATAGTTAGGAATATGCACACTTCTAAAATATGTGTGTGCATGTATACAACTGGATAGACAATGACCTCGGAAATATCTGTGAATGTTTTCTAGGTCACACAGTGCCTTGAGAGAATACATATGTGAAGGTATAACAGCAACATAAAATGTGAATAAACATTCTCGAGGGCCCTAAGTGAAGGAAAATAAAATTACAGTGAGCAATTAACAAAGAACAATTTAAAAATAATCATTAGCTGTAAACTAATGTCCAATGTGCAAATTCAGACTGGAGTCCAGTCAGCAGGGTCATTAGTAGCCTGAATATTGCCAGCTATTTGATATTTTGTTAGTCTGGTTACTTTATATAAAAAAAAATACCAGCGCACAATGCAATAAAATACATACTGGCATAGAAATATATTCATGGGGTATTAGGATAAGCCCTGGGACAGAAGGGACCTGTACTAGCAAGACAGGTTGCGCCATGCAACTGGTCTGGAACCAATACCTTCATCATGAGGTTAACTGGTACTGTGTGGGAAGGTTTAAACTAAATTGTCATGGGGATGGACACCAGGATGTAGCAGAATAAAGGAGAATCAAGGTGCATCGAAATCAAGGAGGGACAAACAGAAACAGAATAAAGAATAACTAGAAAGGAATTTGATGGAGGAAAATTACAAAATGGATTAGCATGGTGTTGAAATGCTTGCATGTTAATGCAAATAATTTATCAATAAGATTAATGAGTTACTGGTGCAAGTTTCTACATTGGGTTATGATATAATCACTATAACAGACACACAAACAGACTATAATTGGATTAAATATAGGCAGGAGTGGGAACTAAACATTCCTGGCTACAATGTACAGTATTCAGGAATGATAGGGAAGGAAAATAACAGGAGAATGTTAGCAGTATTGATATTAGAAGGGCAACATAGTAGAGGGTTCAAAGATTGCTTAGAGTTAAGAAATAGAAAAGAAGTTGTTACATTGCTGCGTGTTTACCACACCCTTAAATAGTGAGAAGGAAATAGAAAAGCAAACCTGTAGGTAAATTTCAGAGAAATATAAAAACTAAAGTGCAGTAATCGTTGGAAACTTCAATTATCCTAATATAGACAGGAAGAAAACAAAGTAAAGGGCAAGGAGGATAAAGAACTTCTAAAATGTGTACAGGTGAACTTCTTTATTCACTATGGCCTGAATTTTACTCTTGGTGGGTGTGCGCAATTGGCAGGCCTGGGACTAGTCAGGAAACAGGCCCCAGACTCTGATAGGCCCATGATTGCGATTTCACATTGGCTGGCCAATTAAGGCCCACCCAGCATAAAACACATATTCCTGATGATCAGGAAGGGCCAGGGGCCTGTCAGGCACTGGGTCCAATGGCAACCCGGTGGGCGGTTTAAAAAGGGCACAGGCAGGTCATTGAAGACTGTCAGAGAAGAACATGTCTTCTGCATTCTAGAGAGCGAAGCTATGGCATCAAAAATGGCTGGAGATACCAGGCCAGAGGGCAGTTCAGGTGGGCACTAGGCACCCCCACCCCCTCCCCCTGGTTTTCGGATGAATGCCTTGGGGTGCTATTGGAGGAGGTGGCTGCCAGGAGGAACACCCTCATCCCCAGAGATAGAAGGAGGACGTCACTGCACCAGACAAAGAAAGAGGTGGCAGTCGAGGTCAGCAGCCACAACATTGTGCGGCACACAGGGGTGCAGTTCCACAAATGACCTGTTGCACTTGGGAAGGGTGAATACCACGTTGTCATGGATCAGTGAGGTGAAGTGTTAAGGGCGGGCCATCCCCCCATGGAGCTCAGGGGTGTTAGAGTCTGAATACCAATTGTCAATGACACTGGAGCTGGCCAACGGGCTGAGCCCTGTCTCCTTAGACTGAGTGCCATGTGATTTGAAAGCCACAACTCGGATGTGCCCTGCAAGCTGTTCCTCAGGTGGGGTTGGCCAGGCTGCAATGGTGCTGCAGGTAGAGAGTGGACTAATCAATGCTCTCCTGTCCTTTCAGGAGAAGACGACCCATAGCAACATTGAGAGGTCACGGACAGGCAGAGGCCCCCCAAACCTCCTCATCCTGACCGGGTTTGAGCACAACACCTTGGAGCTGGAGAAGCGCCTTGTTCAGCTGGTCCTGGAGAGGCTGGGTGTCAAACAGAGTTTCGGATAATGCAAACATTCTTGTGTAGTCCCATCATTGATGGGAGTCTCAAAACTGGATTCCCCATTGACCATTGAAAGTCAATGGCACCTTGATACAGACCTCCATCACCAGGGTACCTGGCATGCACAGTGACAGTGTAATGTCTTAAACTAATGACATGTCATTGTTCTCCCTAAGATTTGCCAGCAGGCTGTCATTCGCAGGACCCCAAAGAGCCACTCCTGACGCCTGAGGACGATTGGGTTTCAGCTGCACCTGTGTCACACCTGCTCTCTGAACTGGGCACCAGTGCAGATACCAGCACCTTGGTGGGTGTTAGATCTTTGGCCAGAATGTCAGTGCACAGCGGTGAGGGCGCTTCACACTCACTTGAGGTGCAGGTGGAGGCAGAGAGTGCCCAGGGTGCCCGCAGTCGGAGGACTGGTGGAGGCCAGGGTGACGTTGAGTCAAAGGCAGGCGACGGGCCTCTGGAGTCGTCCTTTAGGTGGCAGATGCTGGATGTTCAGCGGGATGTGTGGAAGGATCTGGTGGAGATCCATGAGTGTGTGTGTGCCATGGTCTCTGCTGTGGAGTCCATGCGGAGCATAAGCACTGTGTTGGCCCTCATGGCCGAGTGCACTGTCTCCTTCATTGAGACAGTGGCAACTCTCATGGAGAGGTAGATCCACGGACAGAATCAGGGGTTCCTGGAGTTGCACTCGGAAATGCAAGCCCTCACACAGACAATGATGTCAGGTGGTCAGTGCCAGTGAGGGAGGTGGATGAGGCACCCAGTATCCCAGCTAGGTGCCCGTCCATCAGTGGTGAGCATAGAGATCCAGAGCGACCTCACATTGCTGCATGAGCTGCCTGTCATTTCTGCAGGGTCCTCTTAGGGTGCTCTGGATGATGGCAGCAACTCCTCCTCTCCTCTGCCAGTGATCTGATGCGGCTGCGATGACTGGGGAGATGCCAGCTGTGGCACTGGCCGCTCCCTCCCAGGCAGGGCCAGCCTAGGCTCTACTGGCCAGAGAATGACCGCCAAGATCATCAAGGCCAAGAAGACAGCAGAGTCAGTAGGCTGTTGCCAATGCTGGTGCCAGCAAGGCGCGGGGGGCACCAAAACATAGCACTTGTACACGTAAGTTTAAGGCACCATGAGCACAAGAGGGACTCTTTTGGGTGATCTTCTATTCTGTAATGTTTTGCTTATGTTTACTAGTGTGGAAATAAATGCCAGAGATGGTAATGTTAATTTGTTTTGATTGTGAAAATTGCATAAATTTTGTTTTTGTCGTAATGGCTTGAGTATGCTTCACTGGTTTTGGTATGTAATGTTGGAAGTGAGTGGCTCTAAACTTTATTGCACAGGCATTGAGTGGACTTTGGGTTCAAATGAAAAGGTTATTTCAGATATCCGGATGGAGGCAGGGCCCCAGCATGAGGTGGAAGCAGACCTTTGGCAGCCTAGCTGAAGGAGCGTTGGATCAAGATGACACTGGTGTCCCTGTCTCCCTGAAGGATACATAGGTCTGCCTGCACATCCTGAGCATTTTCCTCACAGTGCTCCTCTGCTGACTCACTACTGGATTCATCCTCTGTGGCCTGTGGAGCTGCCTCAAGATCCTTTTCCTCCAGTGGGTCTCCCTTTGCCAGTGCCAGATTGTGGAGAGAGCAGCGTGCAACCACTATCAGTGACGCCTGCTCTGGGGGGTATTGTAGTGCTCCCCCTGAATGATCCAGGCATCAGAAGCACATCTTCAGAAGACCTATGGTCATCACCATTACCAGCCTTGTGGAGGCATGACTCCTATTATAACGCTGCTCTGCCCCTGTTCTTGGGTGGCAGAGAGGCGTCATGAGCCACCTTTTCAAGGGATAGCCCTTGTCTCCCAGCAGCCATCCGTCCAGTCAGGTTAGAGCACTGAATAGCTCGGCACCTGGGAGCATCTGTGGACATAAGCGTCATGGAAGTTGCCAGGGTACCTTGCACAGACTTGCAGAATTTGTGTCCTATGGTCATAAACTATTTGGGCATTCATTGAGTGGAGCCCCTTCCTGCTGATCAAGGCATGCGGCTGACCAGCTGGCACCTTGAGGGCCAGATGTGTGCAGTTGATTACAATCACTGCAAAGCCTCTGGCTCACTTGACCTGGCTGGCTTCATCCGTACGGAGATGAAGAAATGTCACTACCCACCTGAACAGAGCTTCTGTCACTAGCTTGACACGACTTGGGCAATTTGCTTTGTGGACGCTCCACAAAGATTCCCCACTGATCCCTGGAAAGTGCCGGATGCATAGAAGGTGAGGGTCACTGTGACCTTCAGAGCCACTGGTATGGGGTTTCCACCCATACATTCGGAGCTGATCTCAGGCCCAATCAAATGAAAAATGGAGGTCACTGTCTCCCTGGAGAGGCGGAGCCTCCTTCGGCATTGCACCTCAGACATATTGAGGTAGCTGCATCGCTGCATGTAAACCCTGGCAGCAGGATAGTGGTGTCTTCTGAGGACCCTTCCGCCTTGGGCTACTTGCTGGCCCTGTGCCCCTTGTGCCTGCGCCTCTCCTCCCACAGGTTGCTCCCCTGGAAACTGCATTGGGACACCTGGCCCCCTTTCCCCTCTGCCCCTCTCTTCCCCCTCAGAGGAGGTACCTCTAGTGGAGAGCACAATACCCATTACTAGGCTTACAGATGGCTGTCTGATACCCGGAAGGATCCACACAGTCAAAATCCTCCGGGGCCTTTGGAGACACCAATGAGTCCTAAAATTAAGTCTAGAAATGCTAAGACTGAAGCTCAGAAGCTGTCAAGTTGAAATAAGCAACCAGCAGCAAACTATCTCCTAAACTCCTCACTACTCACAATGGCAATGCTGCTGACCCTTTTTATTCCATCCTTAGATGGAATAACGGGCTGCCAGCCTGCCCGTTTTGCCCGTGCGACCAGAGCAAAATCACACGGACAACATAAAATTTGGATCAGTTGGCTTTTTAATGGCCTTAAGTGACCTTTTAATTGATGGCAGACATGGCTCTGACACCTGAGCGCGTTCGCTGACCTGAAGATTGCACACATGCGGAATAATGTCAGGACCCTAGCCCGACATCTTCTTGCACTATTTTATGCCCGACTGGGTTGGGCATACGCCTGTCCACGAGGCAAAAAATTCTGTCCTATGTGTCAAGCCTAACAAGGGAGGAAGCTGAATCTCGTTCTGAGGGATGAAGCAAAGAAAGGGGAGAGTGCTGCAGTGGAAAAATAAATCATTTGGTTAACATTGATTATATTATATTTAGGTTAAAACAGTGTTGTAAAGGGACAAAGAAAAGTCAAAAGGGGAAGAGGGCCAATTTCAGTTATTTGAGGTTGGACCTACCACAGAATGACTGGAAACAAAGAATGGTCTCGAAAAGGTTAAAGAGCAATGCCCCAGCTTCAAGGCAGGGGGCAATATTCTAGGTAAAAAACAACCATAAGTAGGAAATACAGTGCACGCAAATCTAGAGCTTGGTAATCTGAATGGTAAAGGGGTTAAAAAAAAAGAAAAAGATTTATGACAAATGGTAGGCATAGAATACAATAGAAAATTAGGCAGAAAACAGAGATTGCAGACAGAACTTGAAGAGAACAGATATAAGAAGAGAAAAATCATGGCTATCATAATGAGAAACTCAGAAATATTTTATCAAATATAAAATGTAAACAGGTTGCGAAAAGAGTGGTAGTGCAATTTAGGGGAAAATAAAGGAAATCTTCTTGTGGGGCAGAGGACATGATTGAGGTGCTGAACATGTGCTTTGAGTTTCATAAAAGAAAAGGATGAAGTTGATGTTACAGTAGAAGAGGAGGGAGTAGAGATATTGGATTAGATAAAATATATAAAAAAGAAGTACTAAATAGTTTTGCCACTCAAAATTAATAAGTCACCCACTCCAGATGGGTTGCATCCTAGGTTGCTGAGGGAAACCAAGGTGGAGATAGAAGAAGCTCTGGCCATAATATTTCAATTTCATTGGAGATAGGAGTTGTGCCGGAGACTGGAGGTTTGCAAATGTTACATCCCTGTTCAAAAATGGAGATACGGGTAAACTTGGCAACTACAGGCAGAGGTGGGAAAACTACAGGAGATTGCTGACGTAAAGTAATTCCCAATTGGAGAAGCATGGGTTAATAAAGATTAGCTAGTATGGATTTGTTAAAGTCTAGTCATGTCTGACTAACCTGATTGAGCTCTTTGATGAAGTGACAGAGATATGATGAAGGGGGTGCAGTGGGTGTCGTTAGGAAATAAAGACTATTTAAGTAATAAAAACAAAAAACTGCGGATACTGGAAATCCAAAACAAAAACAGAAATACCTGGAAAAACTCAGCAGGTCTGGCAGCATCGGCAGAGAAGAACAAAGTTGACATTTCGAGTCCTCATGACCCTTCAACAGAATTAAGTAGAAATAGGAAAGGGGTGAAATATAAGCTGGTTTAAGGTGAGGGGGGGGGGTGGGGGTGGTGTTGGGACAAGCAAGCAGTGATAGGAGCAGATAACCAAAAGATGTCACAGACAAAAAAACAAAGAGGTGTTGAAGGTGGTGATATTATCTAAAAGAATGTGCTAATTAAGATCGGAGAGCAGGACGAGCAAGGTAGCTCTAGTGGGGTGGGATGAAATAAACCATGGGAGGAATACATTTAAAAATAATGGAAATAGGTGGGAAAAGAAAAATCTATATAAGTTATTGGAAAAAACAAAAGGGAGGGGGAAGAAACGGAAAGGGGGTGGGGATGGAGGAGGGAGTTCAAGATCTAAAGTTGTTGAATTCAATATTCAGTCCGGAAGGCTGTAAAGTGCCTAGTCAGAAGATGAGATGCTGTTCCTCCAGTTTGCGTTGAGCTTCACTGGAACAATGCAGCAAGCCAAGGACAGACATGTGGACAAGAAAGCAGGGTGAAGTGTTAAAATGGCAAGTGACAGGGAGGTCTGGGTCATTCTTGCGGACAGACCGAAGGTGTTCTGCAAAGCGGTCGCCCAGTCTGCGTTTGATCTCTGCAATGTAGAGGAAACCGCTTTGGGAGCAATGAATGCAGTAGACTAAGTTGGGGGAAATGCAAGTGAAATGCTGCCACTTGAAAGGAGTGCTTGGGCCCTTGGATGGTGAGGAGAGAGGAAGTGAAGGGGCAGGTGTTGCATATTTTGTATATGTATGAGGAGATGCCGTGGCTGGAGGTTGAGGAGTAGGGGATGATGGAGGAGTGGACCAAGGTGTCACGGAGGGAACAATGATCCTTTGAATGCGGAGGCTGGTGGGGTGATAAGTGAGGACAAGGAGGACCCTATCATGTTTCTAGGAGGGAGGAGAAGGCATGAGGGCGCGGGAGATGGGCCGGACACGGTTGAGGGCCCTGTCAACTACCGTGGGTGGAAACCTTCGGTTAAGGAAGAAGGATGACATGTCAGAGGAACTGTTTTTGAAGGTAGCATCATCAGAACAGATGCGACGGAGGCAAAGGAACTGAGAGAATGGGATAGAGTCCTTACAGGAAGCAGGGTGTGAGGATCATCCTCCGTCATTTCCGCCAACTCCAGCATGATGCCACCACCAAACACATCTTCCCTTCCCTTCACCCCTCCCTTCGGTCTGTCCGCAAGAATGACCCAGACCTCCCTGCCGCTTGCCATTTTAACACTCCACCCTGCCCTCTTGCCCACATGTCTGCCCTTGGCTTGCTGCATTGTTCCAGGGAAGCTCAACGCAAACTGGAGGAACAGCACCTCATCTTCCGACTAGGCACTTTACAGTCTTCCGGACTGAATATTGAGTTCAACAACTTTAGATCTTGAACTCCCTCCTCCATCCCCACTCTCTTTCCGTTTCTTCCCCCTCCCTTTTGTTTTTTCTAATAATTTATATAGATTTTTTCTTTTCCCACCTATTTCCATTATTTTTAAATGTTTTCCACCCATGGTTTATTTCACCCCACCCCCAGTAGAGCTACTTTGCTCATCCTGCCATCCAATCTTAATTAGCACATTCTTTTAGATAATATCACCACCTTCAGCACCTCTTTGTTCTTTTGTCTGTGACATCTTTTGATTATCTGCTCCTATCACTGCTTGCTTGTCCCAACAACCCCCCCTTCTTCCGCCCCCTCCCCCCCTTAAACCAGCTTATATTTCACCCCCTTCCTATTTCTACTTAGTTTTGTTGAAGGGTCATGAGGACTCGAAATGTCAACTTTGTTCTTCTCCGCCGATGCTGCCAGACCTGCTGAGTTTTTCCAGGACTATTTAAATAAGTTATATTTGTATTTTTGGGCATTAGGGATTAGCTTTAGCTTTAAAGTTGAAGTTTGATTTGTATTTCTGTGTTTGTATGTTAAGAAAAAGTCAAGTTGAGTTTTAGTTTCACTAAAGGTGCCTGCATTTCTAAAGAGAATTTAGCGACTGTTGGAGAAGTTAAGTGAGAACAAGGGTAGAAAAACTGTGCTGTTGCCTAGCTACAGGGTTCCAGAGAGGCAGGACCCACCCCCACACCCCCAAAACACACACACACACACACACACACACACACACACACACAGAAAAACTAAAGAAACAGCAGTTTTGAGTTTGGTTTTGAAGACAGCTGCCAAGCAGAAGCAACCTAGAAGGAACAGATAGCCAGTCCCAAGCTAAAGTTGTTTCAAAGTCACTGCAAGAGAGAGACTGCAGCAAAAAGGGACAGATAGCTAGTCCCAAGTTAAAGCAGAAAGTGCCCAAGTCCAGGGGAGTGGAACAGGAGAAAGTCTCAAGAAGACCTTCCAGTCAAAGGAAGGACAGAAACCATGAAAAAGTCCTGTTAAGTGAAGTTAAGAGAGAGGAGCAGAGAAAGGCTCCAAGTTTCAAACTTAAAGAGATAAAGGCTTGGGAAAAGTCAGAAGGCTGAAAGAGGAATTGAAGGTCTGTAACTCTTTGCTATGGGCATGTGAAGCAGTGGTGTACTGTTGACGGCTGAGTCAGTGAGAGAGAGTGTGTGGAGGAAAGTGAACATCAGAAGGAGAGTTCGAAACCCTGGAGGTGAACCCTTGCAGAAGGTATCTGAGGAGAAGATTTCAAAGCAAGTCTTTGGAGAGTGGAGATTGGAAACCTTCGTGTGAAAGATGGAATTCGGTGAGACTGACAAGCATCTTGGGGGAGTTGAGGAGAGATCCATAGCATCTGTTTAGCGTGGCATGTGTCACTTGGTTTCAGACTGTTGTGTGCCTGACCACAGTTGCCTATTGGTTTATATGGACTGTGTACTTACTGTGGACATTAGAGTATAAGCTTTTGTAACTTGTGTTATCCTTACAAATCTGTATATATCTGTAAAAGGTATAGTTGTGGGTGAAGGAGCATCGTAATATAGTTAATCTTTTCTTGTTAAATAAATGTTTTATTCTATTGTTAAAAGATCATTCGCTGACTCCAATGACTCTGTTCAGTAGCCACTCTCTATGTATCTAAACAAACAAATTAAAAGCTATCAAGCTGGGTTCCACTCTGGGAGCAGGTTTGTCCAGTGGTAACACCAGCTAGGATAGTAACAATGTTGTGCATATGGACTTTCAAAAATCATTTGATAAAGTATCACATACCAAAGTTACTTGAAAAATAGAAGCACAAAGTAGTAAAGAGATGATGGTAACTTGGGTATCACTAAATGATAGAAGAAGTAGTGGAAAATGCATGTTTTCTGACTGGATGGATATATGCAGTGGCCTCCCTTCGGAGTTGATATTAGGGCTATTGCTTTTCTTGTTATATATAAATGACCTGGACTTGGGTATTGAAAGTGCAATTTTGAAGTCTGTGGGTGATGCAAAACTTGGCAATATAGCTAAAAGGGAACAGACCTCAGGAGGATACTGATAGATTGGTGAAAGGGCTAGACACATAACAGATGTAATTAGACGTGAATAAATGTGAAATGATTTTTAAGAGAAAAAATATGAAGAGGCAACATAATCCAAATGATGCCACTTTGAAGAATATGCAAGAACCTGAGGGTACATGTTCTCAAGTTTTTAAATGTGCCAGGATAAGTTGATAAGGCAGTTAAGAAAACTTATGGGATACATGGCTTTGTAAGTAGGAGCATTGCATACAAAAGCAAGGAAATCATCCTAAACCTTTAGAAATCACAGGTTAGGCCTCAGCTGGACAATTGTGTACATTTTTGAGCACTGTACTTCAGGAAGAATGTCAAGGCCCTGGAGAAAGAACAGTGGTGGTTTACTAGGATGATACCAGAGATAGGAGAGTACAGATGTCTGGAGGTTAAGGGGATATCTGATAGAGATTTTCAAAATCATGATGGTTTTTGACAGAGCAATGTAAACATGTTGGGGTAGTGCATTCTAAAGCTGACTTTTTAGGGTTAGAGCTGGCCGTGATCATTCCGCAAGGTCATCTCTGTACAGGCCAATGCACACAGAAGATAGACACCAAAGGAATGCACAAAGATGAATGAGTTATTTTGCATGGAGCATTGGATAATTTGGTTGATAAAGTTGTTTGCAATGTTTGTTTTGCAGTGGCTTTTATTTCAGCATTGTGGCCAAGAGTACCCTATGATGATCAGTATCAGACGACTCTATGATGGTCAGTATCAGAGTTGTTGAATGGGGTTTTGTGATTGCATTCACTGTTATTGCAATTGAGCAACCTGATCATGGACACCCTTGTCAGAAAGGAAATGTGTTGTTTGCCTTCTTCCACCTCTCTTCCTCCTGCTCCTCATTTTCCCATCCTTGCCATTTAGCTGATGGCAGGACTGTGCTCTCATGATGGCAAGGTTATGTAGGTTACAGCAAAACATGACAATACATGACATGCATACTAGAGATTACTGAAGGGCTCCTTCAGAGCAGCCCAGGTATTGGAAGCATTGCCCTATGATCTGCTGAATGATATTTTGTGTGACAGCTTGGCTCTAGTTAAATGCACATTGTCTTTCTCACTCAATAGCAACCCTTTGGTTTCTTGTGGTGGCTCAGCTGTTAAAGTGTCGCAGATTGAATAAAGGTATCATGACAGCTGCCAGGATAGTGGGAATTTGATCTGTATGATGTGCTGAATATGGCTGAGAATTTGCAAAGCAAATTCATATTGAGGGAGTGGAATCTACTGTGGTTGCAGTAATCTCTGAATTTACATGTGGTCTTCATACAGTCTCACGTGTACACTCAATGGCACCCTGCACATGGGGAATCCCACTATTCTTGAATAGCTGTATCAGCCTCTACCTGCTTCTCTCTGGGAAGATAGAATGCAATCAATTCCTCTCTCTTTGCACATCAAGAATCAGTGACCTTGTTTGTACAACAGTAGATAGTGAACTGAGAGAGGTAGCAAATATTGCTTGCTCCAGCCTGGAAGGACCGGGCCGTGAAGGAGTTCAAGGCCTGAGCCACCTTTGCAGCCACTTACAATGCTATTCTTGCCCTGTTCTGAGGACGCAGTTCTGCCAGAAACAGGAGGCAGATTTCTGTGAACACTGCCTTAGTGAAACATAAATGTCACACACATGTTCCCTTGTTGAGGTATGGATAGGAGAATTGCTCCCTAAAAGCCCTGGGTAGGCATGACCTCTGGCTGAGAACCCTGCTCTTCGTTTTTTTCATCTCTCTTTGAGCAGCTTGTCCTCCTCTGTGTCACCTCTGCTCATTTTCCCTGCCATGCTGCAGGTCAAAGGGGATAGAAACTACAGCACACACGACTGGAAGCATGTGGTCTGAGCAGAACCTTTAGGGTGGGATTTTTAGCTCGGTGGGTAGGCGCATGTCCGACCCTACTAAGCGAGAAATAACGCGCATGCTGGAGCCGGCAGCACACCTGCCGACAATTAAAAGGCCTATTAAGGTCATTAAGTTATCAATTGTGCTAAATTTTTCACTGCCCGTTCAACCTAACGGTTGATGGGCAGGCTCAAAGGCCAAGTGGCCTTTGCATTTTTTTGGAAACCTCATCCAAAATCAAATACAACTGAAATAAAATCCTTAGTTTTTAATTAAAAACATGTCCCTGCCCATGTGACAGAGTCACATGAGTTGAGTATGCTGTAGTTTCTATCCTCTTTGGAAGAGTCACATGAGGGGCTGTTTCCTTAATTTTTTGTGCTGTTTAATAATTTTTTCAATATGTTCTTCATCCCCTTGAGGCAGCTCCGTGCCTCAGGGAGATTATTCAGCACTCTCTCACGCGTGCTCGTGAAGTTTGCGCTAGACCTGCTCGCCTTCCTCCCCCCGCCTACGCAGGCAGCGCTCAGCGCTGCCACTCACGTATCACACTGGGCGGGCCTTAATTCCCCTCCCCCAGCATAAAATTGCAGTGCGCTGCTGATCGTGGGTGGCGGCCGGCTTCCCGACCGCCCCTGCTCGACCTGCCGATCCCGCACACCAAGGGCAAAATTCTGCCCTTAAAATGAGAACTAAGGTCTTCATACCTCTCTTTGTAGACTTCAACTTTAAATAGCAGTACAAATTTCAAAACACTTTTACTAACTCAACCACAGCCTGGAGAAATGAATTAGCAACTAATCAGTCAATGCTCGATGATCCCTTTAAATAACAGTGTTGGTGGATGTTCCTTCTGCTCCTCAATGCACATTCTGCTGTGGGAGATCAAAAGAGGATGTGAACTGGGGCACTGAGCTTGAAAATTGCACCACTAAAGTCAAGTCAGCACGTCCTGGTCTGCCTATACTCTGATTACCTCTGGTGCCCGCTCCTAGCATGTGTACTAAGGACCTCATCAAAATGGTGTCTGATGCGGTCGACACCAGAAGCATGCATGCAAAATGCAGATGCTATTTTAATGCTGAAACTGCATAATGTGCCAATAATACGGCTACCGCTCAATTGAATTTCGTAGCCCTGTCTGTGCTTGTTCAGCTCTCTGTGGGGTAATGTTCTAAATAGGTATACCTTGATGTCAGTTAGAAGCTATTTCTATTGCTCCTCATTGAGGACAGTGGCCAAGTTATCACCGTAATCAAAAATCAACAGGAAATGACACTTTTGTACTTTATTTTGAAATAAGACTTTCCATTTGTGATTAGTTCCCATTCTTGATATTGAACTAATTAGGTCTACGTGAGACATATATGCTTTGCATATGTGATATTCTGAGATGTGTTGGATGCTCTTAACCTTTAATATATGTACTTTTGTTGAATGAAAGATGAGGGAAATGAATGTAAGTTTATAAGATTCTCAAAAAACGTTTATAAATATTCAAACCATGAGCAGGTAGATAAATGAAATTTATGATTGCCTTAAATATGGTTTATTAATGCCTAAGCCCAATCATAAATTCTGAACAGGGAATTTTGTTTTATTTAAGCCATCAATGTGGAAGGCAACAGGTAACGGAAGAAATTATGCTGTGACTTAAAACTAACATTTCAAAAAAACCTTTCCATCAGTTCAGATTGGAGGCTAACTGTTGAACATGAGTTGAGAGAATAGTACTATAAAGTTTCTCAGAATTTATTTTTATTTCATTTCTGTTCTTGAAAGTCTGTGGGTCAGATTTTGCTGGTATCTCACAGCGAGCCTGTTCATTGGATTTGTTTGTACATATTGTGGTTTTAAAATTTTTGCCCACATAGTTGCTGGACATGTGACTTGATAATGGCACAGTGAAGACCATGGGCATCTGGGACCATGAAGAACAATGGGCAAACAGGTGTATCTCCTTTACTTGTTGGATTTAGGGGGTGAGAACTAAACAGAGGAAGGGCTAGGAAGGGGAGGAATTCATTGTCAAATCAGGTGAAGAAAGAGAATTAAAACCAGGGATAAAAGATTGGATTAAAAGAGAGACAGCAAGAGGTGACAGAAGGGAAAAGAAAACAAAATGTAAAAAAATTAAAACTCGAGATTTGTAAAATATTCCTAAACAATTCACAATATGAAAACATAAGATACCATCCTTGTAATTGTTCATTTTCTTGGGCAGAAATGTTGATTAGCAATCATTTACAATTATCATGCTATGAAAAAGGTACTTGTGCTGTCAATTACTAGACTTACCCTTCTGTGCTGTGCTTAGTGAGCAATTAATGTGTATTTTCAGCAACTTCATGAAAATCACAGGGGCAGTTACAGATGCCGTAACTTTGTGATGTTAATAGCAGAGCATTGCAAAATAGCTAACAACTTGTGTGATAGTGCACGATTTATGGAATATCTCTTCCTTACTACTAATTGTTAGCTGAGTTGTGTTGTTCAGACATGGTTATTTTTTTCAGCCTGATTTCCATGAGAAGACAAAATTCTGAAGCTTTATGTAAGACTCATTGATTCAGCACAGAAGGAGGCCATTTGGCCCATTGTGTCCATGCCAGTCAACAAAGATCCGAATGCACTAATCCCATTTTTCAGTGCTTGGCCCATAGCCCTGGAGGCTATGGCAACGCAAGTGGATATCTAAATATTTCTTAACTGTTATGAGAGTTTCTGACTCAACCACCCTTTCAGGCAGCGAGTTCCAGACTCCCACCACCCTCTGGGTGAAAAAATTTCTCTTAAACTCCCCTCTTAGCTTTCTACCTCTTACCTTAAATCTATGTCCCCTGGTAATTGACCCCTCTATTAATGGAAAAAGTGCCTTCCTATCCATCCTATCTATTTCCCTCATAATCTTATACACCTCTATTGGGTCCCCTCTTAATCTTTGCTGCACCATGAAAAACAACCCGCAGCCTATCTAATTTTTCTTCATAGCTCAGACCCTCCAGCCCAGGCAGAATCCTGGTAAACCCCATCTGCACCCTCTCCAGTGCAATCATATCCTTCCTATAATGTGGTGACCAGAACTGCATGCAGTACTCCAGTCGTGGCCTAACCAGCGTTTTATACAGTACCAGCATAACTTCCCTGCTCTTGTATTCTAGGCATCGGCTAATAAAGGAAAGTATTCTATATGCCTTCTTAACCACCTTATCTACCTGCCCTGCTACCTTCAGGGATCTGTGGAATTACACACCAAGGTCCCTCTGATCATCAATACTTTCCAAGGTCCTACCATTATAGCATAATCCCTTGTTTTGTTATTCCTCCCCAAATGCATTAGCTCACCCTTTTCTGGGTTGAATTCCATTTGCCACCGCTCTGTCCACCTGACCAGTCCATTGATATCCTCCTGCAGTTTAAGGCTATTCTCCTCACTTTTTACCACCCCACCAATTTTCGTGTCATCCGTGAATGTCTTGATCATACCCCCTACATTTAAGTCCAAATCATTTATGTACATCACAAACAGCAAGGGCCCCAGCTGAGCCCTGCGGAACCCCACTGGAAACAAACTTCCAGTCACAGAAACATCCTTCTACCATCACCCTCTGCTTCCTGCCTCTCAGCCAATTTTGGGTCCAATGTGCCACTTTGCCTTGGATCCCATGGGCTCTTACTTTCTTGACCAGTCTGCCATGAGGAACCTTATCAAAAGCCTTGCTAAAGCCCATGTAGACCACATCAAATACATTCCCCTCATCAACACTCTTGGTTATCTCCTAAAAAAAGTTGATCAAATTTGTCAAACACAACCTTCCCTTAACAAATCCATGCTGACTATCCCTGATTAGTCCATGTCTCTCCAAGTGCAGATATATTCTGTCGCTCAGAATTCTTTCCAGTAACTTTCCCATCACCGAAGTTAGACTGACTGGCCTGTAATTTCCTGGCCTATCCCTTCCTTCTTTTTTTAATAATGGGACAACGTTAACAATCCTTCAGCCCTCTGGCGCCTCACCTGTTGCCAGAGAGGATTTGAAAATTACTGCTAGGGCCCCTGATATCTCTTCCCTTGCTTCCTTCAATAGCCCGGGATACATCTCCTCCAGGCCTGTGGATTTATTGACTTCTAAGGCCGCTAAACCCGCTATTACCTCATCTCTCTCTATTTTAATTTTCTTTAATATTTCACTGTCCTCCATCCTGATGTCTATATTGCATCGTTCTTTTCCATTGTGAAGACCGATGTAAAGTATTCATTGAGGATTGTGCCCATGTCTTCCGGGTCCACACACACACATATTATCTATATGGTCCCTAATTGGCCCTACTCTTTTCCTAGTTATTCTCTTGCTCTTTATATATTAAAAAAAACCCTTTGGGTTTCCTTTATTCTGCCCACTAATGCTTTCTCATGCACTCTCTTAGATTTCCTAATTTTCTTCTTAAGAGCCCCCCCTGCACTTTTCATACTCCTCTAGGGGCTCTGCTGTATTGAGCCCTTGGAATATGCCATACACTTTTTTTCTTAATCCTAATTTTTATGTCCCTTGACATCCAGGTTTTTCCGGACTTGGTCCCCCATTTTGTCTTTACGGGAACATATTTGCCCTGTATTCTCGCTATTTCCTCCTTGAATGCCTCCTACTGCTCTGACACAGTTTTATCCACTTGGGCCAAATCGTATCCATCTTAGTAAAATTAACCTTTCCCCAGTTTAGAACTTTTATTTCCGGCCCAACATTATCCTTTTCCGTAACTATCCTAATTCTAACTGAGTTATGATTACTATCTCCAAAATGCTGAGTTTTTTCAACATTTTCTGTTTTAACTTCAGATTTCCAGCATCCGCAGTATTTTGCTTTAATCTTAGTACTGATAGTTATTGGGTTAGGGGGAATTATAACCAAGCCTGGTCCTAACCATACCTGACATTCACACACATAGGGCAGAATTTTTTGCTCAGTGGGTGGGCTCGCGCCCGACCTGGGCGAGCGACCTGACATCATCGTGCACTCGTGTGATATTTTGGTCAGCAGGCGCACACTAAACTTGGAAGCGCACCTGCTGTCAATTAAGAGGGCAATTAAGCCCATTAATGGTGCAATTAACAGAGAGTTTTCATTGCCCATCCAATGTTATGGTTGGTGGGCAGGCAAATTGGCCAGGCAGCCTTTGCATTTTACAGGAACCCTCATTCATGGGTAGGATGAGGTTTCTGTGATAAATTAAAATAAAAAAAAATTCTACGGATAGCATTTTCATTACCTACATGTTGAGGTGACTGACTGTGAAACTTGGACACTTTTTCCCGGTTCCTGTGACCTTTGTTTTAGGTTGTTCAAGTCTTAGGCTCCCTGAGGCAGCTCTCTGCCTTCAGGGAGTTTTCTGTGAGTGGTCACCTGCGCCCACGCTGACTTCAGTGCTCGCCCTCCTCCCACTCCCATCCTGGCAGTGCTGAGCCTTTCAGTGCATGCTTCACGCTGGCTGGCCGCTAATTGGTCAGCCAGCGTGAACTCGCAGTCGATGGTCCGTTCCCCGGCCGATCCCCAACCCGCCGATTGCGCCTGCCCGCTGATCTAAAAATTCTGCCTATTCACTTTTGAGCAGAAACTATAAGGACTTGTAAAAAGAGAAAAATGTCATTGCCCTAACAGGCTTTCACAGATCAACCTACCCACCTGTCTTGTCACCAGATCCCTCTATCTCTTCTTCTTATATAAACTTTGATTTGAAAACATTTAGGTTATCTGCTTTGGTGACCCTCCCTGGTAACATAGTCCACATTTTTTTTTACTTGTTGATTGAAAACATTGTGTATGACTCCCTACTCAACTTCTAAGCTCCTAGGGCTAATAAATTGGTTGTAGCCCAGTTTTGGACTTGGGGATCATGTTTTATGACCTGCCCATGCCTGTTGCTATTGAGGCAAGCAGCATGCAAATTTAATGCTGCCTGATATACCTGATCGTAGCACTGCTCTGAGTGGAGCCCATACTGCTGGTTGCCTGAGGGCTCAGAGAGGGCCAAGGAGCATGTGTTGATAGCATGTGGTACAGTCAGTCTGCTCCTCTTAAAGGCAGCCTGTCCCTTTTAAAGGGGAGCTGCAGTCAGTGACAGAGAGCCAATGCTGGCTGCCTGTACTGACAGTAGCCTCATATAGGAGCTGCGTAAGAGAAGCACAGGGGAGGGTTCTAGAATTATTGATGTGGGATAGGAGAACTTCATGATGGAGGCAGACAGGTGGAGGGAGGCCATGATTCTGTGGGTGGACCAGGACGGTGTCAAGGACCATACCCTGAAGGGAATAGGGGCAGGTATCCAGAGAGGTTAATGCAAAGAGTCTTACTCTGAGGACCTTATAGCGGTGCTACACAAATTTTAATGTCCTTGCATGGGTGATCAAGATCAATGTATGCATCTTCACATGATATCTCCTACCAATCTTTCCAACAATCTCTCATGTTGTTCAATGCACCCACCCCTATCTATCACCCATCAGCAGTTGCAGGAACTCAGGACTCAGGCCTAAACATTCAGATTCTCCACCTTACTTTCACACACATTCCAATATTCCAGTCTTACATCCAGCTCCCCATGCATCTACACCCCTCCAGTTATTCATAACCACATCATCCAAACACAGTGCAAAACAATTTCTGACATTTTGCCCATTCCCTTGCAGGACAAGGTGGCACACAATATAAGGGAGTAAAGCAAAACCAGTGGGATACAAGGACATCTGCATCTCCTGAGCCCCATTGAAGAGATGGTTCTCCACATCCTGGGGCCTGCTGTGACAGAGTCCATGGTCATTGAGGATGTTAACAATGACAATACATTCCCACCTTACACCCCTTCTCAACTTCCAGCTCACTCTCATTCTATTATTTAACATGCCAGACATGCCCAATCTTTTGCACCAACTCATTTACAAAAGGTTACAAAGCTAAGTTTAGATGAGGAAGGCCAGTCATCACATTTATCTCATCCTCTATGGAAACTCAGAGCCTCACATCATGGCATTCCATTGCTTCTCGAATGATTCCTGAGTATTGTGTTCATTCACTACCTTACCAGGAAGAATGCTCCATGTCTTTATTACACAGTGTGAAGATATATTTTTTGACATTAGGCTTGAACTTGCATTTTACTACTCCATACCTACACTGTCCTACAGTTTTGGGTTAACTAGAAATATTTCTGTTTTACATAGTGTCTTATGTATGTTATATGTTTCTTTAAAGTTCCATCTCACTTGTCTCCTTTCAAGGCTGAAGAATTTGAGATTTTCTAACCCTTCCTTGTATCTCCTCCAACATTA
Source organism: Carcharodon carcharias (assembly GCF_017639515.1). Classification (NCBI taxonomy): domain Eukaryota; kingdom Metazoa; phylum Chordata; class Chondrichthyes; order Lamniformes; family Lamnidae; genus Carcharodon; species Carcharodon carcharias. The sequence goes on along the minus strand of NC_054474.1, from coordinate 77,130,582 downwards.
GGGATCAAGATGGATTCTGATATTGTTAATTGCATGATGGTAAAGGTATGTTTTACCGGTGTTTCTCAATTCTCATTGTTAAGATGGTCGAATTGACTCTTGTTCTTGGGATTTTTAAAGAAGTTTCTGAGCATCCATGACACATTTTAATAAAAATATTATTAATCAATGGGTTTTATTTTGTAATTTCTAAACTTTCTGATTGTGTTGGAGTTAGGTTAAGGCCAATCAATATATTATTCAAAAGACCTGAATTGAAACGCCAAATCTGGAAGTAGCAAAGATAAACTGAGCACAATGAATATCCTCATACAATTGTTCAAAGTACATCACAATGAAGAGCTCACAATTAAATCTACAAGTATTCAAATGCTTTTGATACAATATGTTTGGAATCACACATTGCACTGAGAGAGAAGCTGGGGTCATGATCTTTCTGGGCTTTAGACCAGATAAATAAATCTGTAGTTGGACTCCTTAGTACTGATGTTGACAATTTGGCCAGTTCTCTGAGAAGTCAGCGCCATTTGAATGTTATCCCAGGCGTCTTTCTGTTTGATTAACAATTTGGACAGCAGTTTGTCTAAACCAATGGCTGAGAATTCAGATTATTAACTTCTACTAAAGTGATAAGGGCAACATCTTTGAACCATTCACTTTTAATGTAAGAAGAATAAAAGAAAGACTTGCATTTTAGTACACCTTTCATATTCTTAGGACATGCTGAAGTGTTTCACAGACAATAAATCCTTTTTCTCCTTGAAGCTTAGTCATTGCAAATATGATAGCTAACTTACACTCAGCAGAGTATCATAAACCACAAGATAAATATTTTGGCTTGCTTGCTTGATTTTCGTCAGCATGCGAGTTGAATTCCACTGCCTTCTTCAAATAGTGCCACAGGAATTTTCACCCAAACATGTAGACTGAAACTCAGTTTAACATCTCATCCAAAAGAAATGGTAGATACCTCCAATGTGCAGGATTCACTCAGTTGTGGACTGAAGAGACAGTCTAGAATATATTCTCACATCTTCGGTGACTTGAATCCATGTTCTTTGAACTCAGGAATGCGAGTGCCGCTACTGAGGCAAGCTGAGGCCAGGGGCACTAATTATGCTGGAAAATAATTCAGTTGGTACAGTATAAACCTCAGGATACTTAACTCAAAAAGAAGAGCTGAAATAAACAAACATATTTGGTTAGTTTTCATTAGGTGGCATCTTTCTGTGTTTTTTTTTAATTTAAGCCTCTAGCCTAAGAAGAAAACAATACTCATTGTGAATGTACAGAAGAGATAAACAATGTTCAAAGCTTATAAAAATTCTTTATATAATTTGGGAGAATGTTCATTCTTTGCTAGAAAAAGACTAAAGAGCTCCTTAAAAGAAAAGTATTGTGAAGCACTAGCTAAATGTTCTTGGGTGAGAGGGGGAATCAAGATTTTTAAGCTTTGAAAAAAAAATGAAATATCCAAATTAATATTTTTAAGTTATGAATATGGAATATTTTTGTGACTGGAAGCCACCATTTCTGTTCAATACAGTCCAGACAATGGTTCATACAATTGTAGTGTTGGAATTGTAGAAAATACTGATGGATTAGAAATACATTCTCACTCTGCAGCAAGGCAACCTTCTAGAAACCTGAAATAAAAACAAAAATTGCTGGAAAAACTCAGCAGTTCTGACAGCATCTGTGGAGAAAAAGACAGAGTTAACGCTTTGAGTCTGTATGACTCTTCTTCAGAATTAAAGAGAAGTAAAAATGTGGTGAAATTTATACTGTTTAAGGGGGGTGGGACAGGTAAAGCTGGATAGAAGGCTAGTGATAGATGGAGGCAAAGGAGAGATTGCAAAAGATGTCATAAACAAAAGGACAAAGGGTGGACGTGTTGAAGATGTTTCCATTAGTAGGAGAGACTAGGACCTGAGGGCACAGCCTCAGAGTAAAGGGAAGATCTTTTAGAACAGAGATGAGGAAAAACTTCTTTAGCCTGAGTGGTGAATCTATGGAACTCATTGCCACAGAAGGCTGTGGAGACCAGATCATTGAGTGTATTTAAGACCGAGATAGATAGGTTCTTGATTGGTAAGGGGATCAAAGGTTACGGGGAGAAGGCAGGAGAATGGGGTTGAGAAACTTATCAGCCATGATTGAATGGCAGAGCAGACTCGATGGGCCGAATGGCCTAATTTCTGCTCCTATTTCTTATGGTCTTATGTTGATGGCGTTGATACTGACTAAAGGAGGTGCTAAATGGTGACATTAAGAGTAGAAAGCAGAATAAGCAAGTGACAGATAGCCCTGGTGAGGAAGGGGACAGCGTGGGAAAAAAGATTGAAATAGGCTAAAAGGTGGGGATAAAACAATGAATGGAAATAAATTAAAAAAAAATAGAAATAAGTGGGAAAAAATATACATTTAAAAATTAAAAAATAAATATTTGAAAAAAGGGGTTCAAAAAGCGGTCAGGAGAGAGTTCATGATCTGAAGTTGTTGAACTCAATGTTAAGTCTAGAAGGCTGTAAAGTGCCTAATCGGAAGATGAGGTGCTGTTCGTCCAGTTTGCGTTGAGCTTCACTGGAACATTGCAGCAGGCCAAGGACGGACATGTGGGCATGAGAGCAGGGTGGTGTGTTGAATAGCAAGTGACAGGAAGGTCTGGGTCATGCTTGAGGACAGACTGAAGGTGTTCTGCAAAGCGGTCACCCAGTATGCGTTTGGTCTCTCCAATATAGAGGAGACTGCATTGGGATCAGCAAATACAGTAGACCAAATTGAGTGCTGCTTCACTTGAAATGAGCGTTCGGGCCCTTGGACGGTGAGGAGGGGAGAAGTAAAGGGTCAGGTGTTGCACCTTCTGCAATTGCATGGGAAGGTGCCGTGGGCAGGGGTTGAGGTGTTGGGGGGTGATGGAGGAGTGGACCAGGGTGCCCCGGAGGGAACGGTCCCTACGGAATGCCAATGGGGAGGGTGAAGGGAAGATGTGTTTGGTGGTGGCATCATGCTGGAGTTGGAAGAAATGGCAGAGGATGATGCTTTGAATGTGGAGGCTGGTGAGTAAAAAGTGAGGACAAGGGGGACCCTATCATGATTCTGGGAGGGAGAGGAAGATGTGAGGGAGAGGAATGTGTGAGGGCAGAGGTGCGGGAGATGGGCCGGACATGGTTGAGGGCCCTGTCAACCACACAGGGTGGGAAACCTCGGTTAAGGAAGAAGGAAGACATGTCAGAAGCACTGTTTTGGAAAATGGCATTATCGGAACAAATGCGACGGAGGCAAAGGAACTGAGAGAATGGAATGGAGTCCTTATAGGAAGCAGGGTGTGAGGAGTTGTAGTTGAGGTAGCTGTGGGAGTCGGTGGGCTTGTAATGAATATTGGTGTACAGACTATTACCAGAAATTGAGACAGAGAGTTCAAGCAAGGGAAGGGATATGTAAGTGATGGACCATCTGAAAGTGATGGAGGGGTGGAAATTGAAAGCAAAGTTAATAAATTTTTCCAGGTCCAGACGAGGACATGAAAATCATCGATGTACCGGAGAAAGAGTTGTGGGAGGGGGCCTGAGTAGGACTGGAACAAGGAATGTTCCATGCACCCCATAAAGAGACAGGCATAACTGGGGCCCATGCGGGTACCCATAGCCACACCTTTTATTTGGAGGAAGTGAGACGAGTTTAAGGTGAAATTGTTCAGCGAGAGAACAAGTTCAGCCAGACGGAGGAGAGTGGTGGTGAATGGAGATTGTTCGGGCCTCTGTTCAAGGAAGAAGCGGAGAGCCCTCAGACCATCCTGGTGGGGGATATCCAATCCCTCTACACCACCATCCCCCACCAGGATGTTTGAGAGCTCTCTGCTTCTTCCTTGAACAGAGTTCACATGCCCACATGTCCGCCCTTGGTCTGCTGCAATGTTCCAGCAAAATGGAGGAACAGCACCTCATCTTCTGATTAGGCACTTTAAAGCCTTCGGACTTAACATTAAGTTCAACAACTTCAGATCATGTACTCTCTCCTCCATCCTCACCGCTTTTTGATCCCCTTTTTTCAAATATTTATTTTTAAATTTTTATATATATTTTTTCCCACCTATTTCTATTATTATTTTTAAAGTTTATTTCCAATCATTGTTCTATCCCCACCTTTTAGTCTATTTCGATCTTCTTTCTCACACCATCCCCTCCCTCCCAACCCCACTAGGGTCATTTGTCACTTGCTCATTCTGTTTTCCACTCTAATGCCACCATTTAGCGACTCCTTCAGCAAGTATCACCAACACCCCTTTGGCCTTTTGTTTATGACATCTTTTGCAATCTCTCCTTTGCCTCTACCAATCACTAGCCTTCTTTCCAGCTTCACCTGTCCCACCCCCTTAAACAGTATATATTTTTACTTCTCTTTAGTTCTGAAGAAGTCATACATACTCAAAACATTAACTCTGTCTTTTTCTCCACATATGCTGTCAGACCTGCTGAGTTTTTCCAGCAGTTTTTATTTTTGTTTCAGATCTCCAGCATCCGTAATATTTTGCTTTTGCTCTTTTCTAAAAAACTGATTTAGATGCAGGAAAATATTGTACAATGAAATGCAACACAGTAGAATGGATATCCCGTTTATCCTTAGGAAGGTCCACACTTTGATTGTCTGTACTGATAGTTTTAATTACATTATCTTGAAAACCAAACAAAACATTTTAGAACAAAATGCTGCATCTGTTGTTATTGGCCGAGATTTTGCAGTAGAAATAACAGTGAGGCTATCAGCACATATTGTTATTAAAGTGTAAATCAGACAGCAATGTCCAGCAATTGTACATGTCATAGAAATTAGACAGTTGCTACCCAAGTTTCTCTGTTCCTTCAGAAGCTTCACTATACTGGTATCTCGCCAGGGGGACTCAGCATTAAAACCTATGAAACAGTGTGAAGTTGCTGTACTTACATAATTGAAACCCACTAAACTTGTGAGAAAATGTTAAGGCTTATCCATTTCAATTTAAGTAAATTTTTAACAACATAGGTCTTAATTACTGCCAAATAACCTCTTCCCTCAGTAAAAATGTTTTACAAATGTGGAGTCTCACTTCTTCTGATTTTAATTGTTGTTGGTGATTTAAAGAAATAAAGTTTCCTAAACTTTTCCTTTCTGTTTCTATTATTTTTCTTTCAATCCTATCTTTATTCTATTTTGCTTTCTGTGCCTGATTTGCCACTGAATTAACTATTCTCACTGATAATTCGTAGTTCAGACTCTGTGCACCTCATTAATAATTCTTTGATTTGATTGGTTAAGGAGATGTTGGGGGTTATTTTGTCAAAGGGTGAAAATAGGTGCTAAGTATGTGCCATGCTAATAAGCAATGCCTATGTGAAGGTCTTATTTAAGCCCATTTTATGTCTATGTGAAAGTCTTGTTTAAGCTAATTTTGTTGGTGAGGTGTTGATTAAGTGTTCCAGGAAATTTCCTCATGTGTTTCAAAAGTCCTCTTCACACCTACAGTAGTAAGTGAACTGTGAAAGCTGATTAAGTAACATTCAAAATCCTCAACAAGAACAAGTTTACTCCCAATTAGCTTGTCACTGTTAGGTCAAACGCTATCCACCAACATGCTGTGTAGCCTCTGTAATAAGCAACAACAGCCAAGTTAAGTGTCAATCAGCTCCTAACAATCCTCTGTGTTGCCGTTCCTAGAGTGCACTTCAATTCATTTACCAAAATGGTGTCTTGTGCTAAACATGGATGTCATAAAAATATAATAATTTTCATAATATTATTGTGATTCATTGTAAAAGTGGGTTAATAGTGAGGTTTAGATTAGTCTCTCTGTGTGTGTTGGGGCAGGGAGGATTTAGTTAAATTGGAGACAGCTGGTCTAGAGGTTTTGAGTTATCAACAAGAAGCTAGGTTTTAAATGCTAAATACCTAAACATGGCTGAAGTTTTAGAATGTGAGGTGTAAGGAAAATTTGCATTTTTAGATAAACCAGAGTAGTTTGAATTTCAAAGAGATGGTAAGATGTTACGCCTAGCCAGAAGAAGCTAATCCAAACAGTGTGTTTATTTTCCCCAAAGGTTACTGATAAAATTAATACAATGAAACATTTATATTATGAGAAAAGCAAAGTTGCAAAGATATATTGGAACAATGGAGTTTGTATTAAAAGGGGAGAAACATGTATAAAGGAGATGAGGTTATGTGTAAGAGGAGAAGGCATTCTAAGATCTAACAAGTGTGAAAAGCCTCCAGCCTCTGTGCATGAAGTTGTTATCTACAGGAATTGAAGCTGAGAAAACTTATTTTGAATAAGACTGTCCAGGGTTTTGTATTGCTTTGCCTAGGTCTGTTTAAATCTATTTGTTTTTACTGTTGCCTTAATAGGGTGTAACTGGAAGCCAGATTAATTTGGGGTTTTAGGAGTTATTATAGTAGTAATTTGTAGAACTATAAATGTGCTTGAAATCCTTTCTTTTGTTAATAAATGTTTAATTTCATTTTCTAAAAACCTCTGAAGTCCTGGTAATCTTATTACTTCTGAATTCAAGGCACGCCTCTCGAAATAAAATACAAATTGCAAAACAGTTGTGACCGCGTGATCAAGTTTCCCTTGTGGGTTTGATCTGCCTGGCACACATCATCTGCCACATCATAACAATGGGTTAAATCACCATTGTAGCTCAAGACTCCATTTTGACTATCATGGAGGTTCTTTAGTGCCTAAATATCCAGGGAAAATTGGATAGTTGCTTGCCCCATTCACACAGTTCCCAGAGTCTCTGCTGAAGACCATATGTTGAAATGGCTTCCTAATCCGAGCAAGTTCCAGTGCAAAACCCCACAGAATGTCTGTGAGTAAGTGTAAGTGAAATGAATGGCTGGCATATTTAGTTCAATGATAACCAGAAAATCCAGGCCAGCATGTGCATTTTTGTGATATAATAATGTTATATTACGCAGCAAGGGTTAGTGTTCTTGGTTAATATAAACTTTTCCTTAGAGTTTAATAAGTGGAAGACAACCATACGAATCAGCCTGTTAATGAAAAACAAATGACATTCTCTTCAGCGGTTATTCACTTAATCAACACCACAACTTGGCACAGGCTCTTATTCTAAAACTCAGGGCTGCCAATGACAGATTGTACACATAGTATGATCTCTTGGGCTTCTGTACATTCCATTACTATTACACCATCCTTACTTCTAAGAAATTAATATAGAAATCCAGTTTCTTCCATCCCTTTGACTCCCAGGTTTTGTATGAGTTCAAGGCCCCATTTCTCTGGACTATTCATGAGAATGGTGTTACTGGTACCAATCTCTCATCAAGCTGCACATTTATGTTCCAATAATAAACACAGACTATTTGCTTTCATTTGCTGAAGATGTATATGAGGAACCAGCACCTATATAACAGATAATCCTGTTAATGCTTATATCCCAGAAATAAGTATGCAAAATTCAAGCATCATTGGTAAACTATATTCTAAATTCTTAGAAAAGATACATAGGAGGTCTATCATAATGTTTCCAAGAAACTTCAGTTCTAAGGAGAGGTTGGAATTATGACTGTTCTCATTGGAACGGAGAAGGTTAAAAGGTGACCTTATTTTATTTGTTCATGGGATGTGGGCACCACCGGCAAGGCCAGCTTTGTTGCTCATCTGTAATTACCCACGAGAGCAGTTAAGGGTCAACCATGTTACTGTCCGTCTGGAGTCACAGACCGAGTAAGGATGGCAGATTTTCTTCCCTAAAAGGCATCAGTGAACCAAATGGGTTTTTACTATACAATAGTTTCTGACACTAGTTTACAATTCCAGATTTTTAAAACATAATTCATTGAACTTAAATCCTACCAACTGCTGTGGTGTGATTTGAACCTGTATCCTAAAATATTAGCTATAATGCTCTGAGTCACTAATCCAGTGACATTAACACTATGCCACTATATCCCAAAAGCTAAGTAAGGTTTTCAAGATGATGAGAGGTTTTGGTAGAATAGGTGGTGAAAAATTATTTCTTTTGGCACTTGGGCCAATAGCCAAATGTCATAGATATAAAATAATTGGCAAAAGGGAGATGGGGGAATTTCTTTCCGTCGGACAGTTGTCAGGAAATGGAATGTTCTCCCTGAAAAGGCAGCTGATTCCATAAATAATTTTCAGTTGGACAGGGACTTGCAGATGAGGAATTTAAAGGTTTATCAACAAAAAGGTGGGACCAAGCATCCAGGCATTGTGTTATGTTATTTTGCTTATAAAGAAACAAGCACTAGATATATTGGGGTTGAAATATCTTTATAAGTGGCAGCATTCAGTTAGCTTACAGCTAGAATATTATGGCCAGCCCCTAGAGTGGATTGGCAGGCAGGGGCGGGTGTAAAATCAAAAGCGATAGTGGGGAATGCCGCGCCCGTCATCTACCTGCCTCTGCTGTTTTATACCAGTGATGGGGTAGGTGCCCATCTTTAGGCCAATTGAAGCTCTAAAGTGGCGAATTAATGGCCACTTAAGGGCCTCCTCCTGCCGGTCCTGGTATCTTACCAGTGGTGAGGGGTGTCCATGCCTTGTGGCAAGGTTGCCAGGTATACCTTGGCAGCCTGGCTGCATGTTTGGGGGTAGGACACCTCCTGTTCAGACACCCCATGGGAAGGGCCACCCCCACTTGAACCACAGCACTGGCTTCCCAATTGCAACCCTGCCCCCTCACCTGGGCCTGCCTGACTGAGACCGGTGAGACCACTCCACTTATTTTCAAGTCTGGTCTCCAGTGACAATTCTGCAGCTCAAGTGCCACTGCTGGAACTGGAAAGCTGTCGACCATCTGATTTACCAGTAACTCTTGGAGGCAGGATATCCCCCCTCATGGGGGTGGATGCCATGACCTCAGGCACAACTGCATGAATCATATAAAATTGTATGATAACTTCCCAGGCTGAGTGAGGCAGGCTTAGCCCCAGCTTTGCAGTTGGCGGGCAAAGCCACCAACTCCATGTGCTCACCTACTTCTTCAGTTTGGATCTGACTAGTTTAACTGATGCTCAAGTGAAAATCTCTATATGATCATAAAAAAACTGAAATATTACAGGCAGGTTGGAGACACTGAGCTTTCATAACATCTTGTCTTTCATCTGTCCTTATTCCAAGGGCTGACCGCATAATGAACAATCTTTCTGCACTGATTTCTATCCTCTGTTGCCCTGACTGCCTGTCCCATAGAGAGGCCAGTCCACATTCTGATATTATGCCATCTTAGGCTTTCCTTGTGCAGGTTTTCCAGGTGCTTTGCCTTGCATTACCTCTTTTTCCAAAAACTCCCCTCATGTTCGCATCACATGTCCAAAATATGTGAGCTTCCTTGATATCACTGCCTCAAGCAAGTTCCTCTTAACACCAGCTTTCTCAAGCACCTACTCATTTGCCCGCTTGGCTGTCTATGACACGTGTAATATCCATCTGAGTCCTTTCATTTCAAATGTTCTTATTCGAGCCTCATCACTCTTCTTGATAGTCCAGCTTTCACAGCCACACATTGTCACCAGTCACACAAGGGCTTTCAGAAGATGAATATTCATTGTCATTGAGATGCTGTGGCTACTCCATGCTCTTTCAAGTGAGTTTACAATGCCATGACCCTTGTTAAGTGTAGCCCGAATTTCTTTGGTAGACTCTGCATCTTCTGTGATGAGTGACGCAGGATAGCAGAAGGTATCAACTTGCTCAAGCTGAACTCTGTTAATCAGGATCTTGCAGGTCTTTCCACCCATCCTCATCACCTTTGTATTGTCAACATTGATCAGGAGATTGTATTTCCAGTTAACTCAATAACTTCATAATGGCTAGATTTCTCAATGTCTATTGTTTCCCTTCCTGCCACAGGCATTTAGCTTTAGATACTTTAGCTATTGGTGTTAAATCATTTCTCTTTACATCTTATACAACAGATCCTTCCAGATTATTTACTTTTGTTCTGCCTTGTGTAACTCCCTCTCTTTTGAGTCACATTGAAAAACAACCTCCAGAAGTAAACCCAATTCTGACGTATCCCAGGAAACTATCTTTGGGTGAAAAAGAATGAGTTTTATATCATCAATGACAGACTTAACTGGCTTTTGACCTTATTGAACCTGAGTTTTGTGTTTTTGCAGCTGAAGGAGCAGGAGCAAGGGAACGAGAAAGGAAAGAGAAAAAAATACACCAAGTGTCACCTTGACTCTGGAAACCAGTAAGCAGGTGTCTCATTTACTATTTTGCAAATACCTTGGGGTGGGAAATTTCAAAATACACCATTGGACTGGTATCCCAATGTGCTCCTGCCTCCTTCTGTCTTTCCAAATGTGGGTGGAGTCGTGAACCCTTGTGGCTGAGGTGGGAAGCCAATTAAAGTTGTTAAGCCGGAAATTAGAGACTTGCTGCATGGATTCCCTCTTCCCCAAAAGGGGATCACCTCCACCCTGTGCCTCCAAATCAGCTGGTAGGACAGGATGAGAGCAAAGTAGGAGCGAATTCCTTCGTGTAACTGAGGAGCTGTGAAGACTTTGATCAGTTACATGGATGAGCTGCAGATATGCTCAGATGAGAGGCTGCTTTGCACTCAAAATAAAGAGAGTGCAATTACTGCTTGACAGGTAACTGCTAGCTTCTCAGAAGGCACATCACCAATCCAGCACTTCACCCACCTTCAGCTGCAGTTCCTTGCTCCCATTCAGAATGCCATGGGAGCATCTTATGCAGCTTCACCATTCACTTCTGCTGATGGTCCAGGACATGGGGCTCACCACCGCCACCTGCTCCAGTAGCAGTAGAAGCAACACCAGCAGCAGCAGGATCAGCTGGTGATCTGAGCTGAGGATCTCCTCAGCCACATGCTCCTCATGGAAGAGGGGATGGCCACCAAGATCCAGCAGGAAGGAGGCAAGAACTTTAATTGAACATAAGAATATAGGAACTTGAGTAGACCATTCAGCCCGTCGAGCCTGCTCCACCATTCAAAAAGATAATGTCTGATCATCTACCTCTACATCATTTTTCCTCACTGTCCCCATATCCCTTGATGTCATTAGTATCCAGAAGTCTACTGATTTCTGTCTTAAACATGCTCAATGATTGAGCTTCCACAGGCCTTGACAGCCAACTCTACCAGAAACCTACCAGTGAACCAAGATCTCGTAATAATTGCACCATCTTCTACAACTGGCCACATCCAAAAAATAGCTAACCTAAATAGGCTGCAAGGTTTACAAATCTATGCCTCAAGGACAATCAAAGGATATTGTTACGGAGTTGATTTTCTGACAACTTAGTGGAAACATATAAATTTTTACAAGACAGCAGCAGTAACTACATGCATGCATCAAACTCCATAAGTAAAGAACTCTCCCTGTAGAGGTTCCCTGTGCTGCTAACACATTGGTTTACACAGATCATGTGATGTTACAACTGTTATGGCATAGCCGATGGTGAATGTTGAGCTGCTCAAATCCCAAAGAGAAACTTGAAACGATTGCCAGAACTGTTTTGCAATTTGTATAAATTTCAAGATGCGTGCCTTGAATTCAGTTGTAATAAAACCACTGAGGTTTATAGGTTTCTTACAAAACTAAATTAAACTTTTATTAATAGAATAAACGATTTTAAGTACACACATAGATCTACAAATTACTACTATGATAACTTCTAAATCTCCTAGTTAACCTAACTCTCAGTTACACCTCCATTAAGGCAACAGTAATACACATAGATTTTAAAAGACCCAGGCAAAGAAACACGATATCCTGAACAATCCAATTCAAAGCGAGTCTTCTTAACTTCAGTTCTTGCAGACAGCAACTTGAGGCTTAGATGCTGGAGGTTTTTCACACTTGTTAGATCTTAGAATGCCTGCCTTTACACTCAGCCTTCTCTCCTTTATACAAATTTTCCTCTTTGAATGCAAATTCCCTTTGTTTCACTTTGTCTTTGGGCTTTACCTCTCTAATAATAAAAAACTCTATCGTAGTATCAATTTTACCAGTAATCTTGGGAAAAATAAACATACTGTTTCTTAAGTTCTCCTGGCTAAGTGAAACATTTCACCCCCCTCTTTTGAATTCAAGCTATTCTGGTTTATTTAAAAATGCAAATGTTCCCTTTGCACCTTACATTCTAATATTTCTCCCATGTTTACCTACGTAATTTTTCAAACCTAGTTTATCTTCTGATACATCAAAGCCTTCAGACCAGCTTCCTTTAATTCAATTAAGTCACACACACACACACAAACACACACACACACACACACACACACACACACATCCATAGACACATACCGCACTATTACTCTAATTTACAATAAATTTCACAAACATTATGAAAATTATTATATCTTCCTGATACAACACAGGATTATTCTTAAAGCTACAGTCCTATGTTTAGCCAAACTAAAATTACCATATTCCTACCCCTTTAACTTTCCTGTACATTTTGCATTTACAAGGATATTTATCTCATGATATTACAATATTTACACACATCATGAAATTACAAGTTCAGTCTTTCAGGTGGCTTGCTGATCCGTGTGGAACGTCGCAGCTCCATGACTGCAGATTCTTTTGTAGGAAACACATTCTCTGGAACTGCATTAACATCAGGTACCTCATTAGGCACATGCAGCTCAGTATCTTCCACTCTTACAAAGACATCAGGCATGTCTGTCCTTGGTTGAGCAGCTTCAACATGAACCACTGGTTCAGTAATGGTTACAGGTGGAACATCATTTTGTTGGGTAATCTCTCTTTCTCGTAAATGATCCACATGCTGACTGGTGATCCGGCCCTCCACTTCCATGTGGTACGACAATGGTCCGGTCACAGAGCTCACTTTACCAGGTAACCACTTCAGTCCTCCACCAAAATTCTTTACATATACTACTTCTCCAACAGTAAATTGTCTCTTACAACTATGCAAATCATGAGTCGCTTTTTGTTTCCTTGACTTTTCTCCACCTTCCCCTCCAAATTAGGAAGTATTAGGCTTAGTCTTGTATGAAGATGGTACATCATCAGTAATTCTGCAGGTGCTGTTCCTGGCTTAGTGTGGGGGTTTGTTCTGTAGTGAAACAGAAAATGAGCAAGTTTGGTCTCCAGTGAATCACTTGTTAACTTTTTCATCCCCACCTTAAAAGTTTGTACTGCCCTTTCCACCAGCCCTTTTGATAACGGGTGCTACGGTGCAGTCTTCACATGGTTGATATCGTTGTGGCTGATAAATCATTGGAACTCAGTATTTTTAAATGCAGTACCATTATCTGAGACGTAAATGATGCCTTACGGTTCACAGGCAGGCGAAAAGCCCAAGCGACCTTTGGATTTTATAGGAAACCTCATCCACAGGCGGGGTGAGGTTTCCAACAGCAATTAAAAATTAAATGAAACTTTTAACATTTTTACATTTAATTCATAACATGTCCCTGCTCATGCGACAGAGTGGACATGTTATTAAAATTCTTTACTTTTCATTTTTTAAATCTTCAGCTCCCTGAGGCAGCTCTGTGCCTCAGGGAGATTTCATTGCACACACTTGTGCTCATATGCAAACTTGTGCAGTCGCCCTCCTCTTTCTCTGACCAAGGCAGCACTGAGAACTGCAGTGCGTGTTTCATGCTGGGCTGGTCTTAATTGGCCCACCAGCATGAAATCACAGTTGGAGACCAATCCTGGGTGGTGGTCACTTTCGCGGCCGCTCCCGCTTGCCCCTGTCAAGCCCACTTGATGAGGGCAAAATCCTGGCCGTGGTCTCTCATTTGAGACAGGACTGGATCACAATTCATCCAGTTTCTTATTGCCTGACACAGACTGGTGAGGAATCTAGAAAATTTGTCACTAATACGAGCTCCAGAGGGGCTTGGGATAAGTTCATCAAGCTCTAGCAAAGGAAGGTGACTTAGGGCATCGACATTTGCTATGTGAATCCCTGGTCTATGTACAAAGGAGTTTTCATATGCTGCCAAAATTAGGGCCCATCTTTGTATTCTTGCAGAGGCTCTGGGAGGTTTAGCCTTTTCCTTGCTAAACAGACCCAAAAGTGGTTTGTGGTCTGATACTATCATGAAATGTCATCCATGCACATATTGGTGGAACGTTTTTACACCAAGAATAATTGACAGACCTTCCTTTTTGATCAGCTGTGGTAAGTGTCCCGGATACATAGACTATTGGTCTCGCTGTACCGTCATCCATTTTGTGAGAAAGTACCATTCCCACTCCATAGGAGGACTCACTCCATAGCAGGTTAGCACCAATTCCTTCATCAGTTCATAATGCACTAACAAATTTGAAGAGTATAAGAGCTGTTTTACTTTCATGAAGACTTCTTTTGGGGTGCCTCCCAAAACCAAAGCTGTTTTTCTCTTAGCATTGAATGTAGAGGGTCTAGAACTGTGGATAAATTTAGTAGAAATCACCCATGATAACTTAGCATCCCTAAAAATGATTTAATTTCAGAGGTGTTCTTGGGTGCAGGTGCCTCTCTTATTGGTTTAACCATCTCTTCAACCGGGTGTAACCCTTGGGCATCTACCTGGTGTCCCAAATAAATGACTTCATTTGCTTGAAAAGTGCATTTTTCTATCTTCAGGTGCATTTCTGCTTCTAAAAATCATTTCAGGACTTCCTCTAGGTTAGCCAAGTTTTCCTCTTTTGTGAATCCAGCTATCAGTACATCATCCAAATAAACCACAAACTGAGGTTGTCCCTGTAGTAAGCTCTCGATTGTCATCTGAAAAATGGCACAGGCTGAGGAAACACCGAAGGGTAGGTGTGTATATTGGTATAACCCTTTGTGGGTATTTATGGTTACCAATTCCCGGGAGGCATCATCCAGCTATTGTTGCTGATATGCATGACTCATGTCAAACTTTGTATATGTTGTCCCTCCTACTAGTTTGGCATATAGGTTTTCAATTTTGGGAATAGGGTACCTGTCCATTTTGGCTGCCCTGTTGACCATTAGTTTATAGTCCCCACAGATCTGGATGGTCTGATCCAGTTTTAGGGCAGGGACTATGGGTGCTGCCCACTCTGAAAGCTGAACCGCTTTTATGACACCCAGCCTCTCTAGCCAGTTTAGCTCAGCATCAACCTTCTCTCTCAAGGCATAAGGCACCGGTCTTGCTTTCAGGAAGCAAGGGGTTGAGTCTGGGTCCACGTAAATATTGGCCTTGGAATTTTCCCAATCCATCCTTGAAGCTGGTGTCATTTTTTTTAACAGCTCTGGTAGTCCACCTGCTCAAAACTGGAAGATTTCGGATCAGTTTAATTTAACCTCTTTCAGCCAATCATGCCTAAGAAGGCTTGGTCCTTCACCTTCTATCACCATCACTGGTAGCTGTGCCAATTGGTGTCTACATTGAACAGTTGATCTGGTGATACCTTTTACTTGGATTTCTTTACCTGCATATGTTTTCAACTTGGCAGATGTTTGTTTCAAATTTAATTGTTTATCACCTTTATTTAAATATCTGAAAGTGTGTTCTTCTATTACAGTGGTACAAGATCCCACATCTACTTCCATTTTTAATGGTTTACCATTCACTTGCACTGTAACAAATATTGGCTCTGTCTTCCCAACTTTCATGTTGACTAATGAATAAATGTCAGAATTGGTTGTTTTGGGCTCTTGTACACTATAGACTTCATTGGACTTTGTTTGTTGTTTGGAGGCCTGTTTAAATCTCGCTTTGCACTGTTATGTGTGCACTTCTGTGACAAAAATAACATTCTACTTTTTTTAAATTGCCAATCGCTAGAAGACTGATTATTTCTATGTCAATGAAAGTTATTTTTCGATTTAGTTGCTAAGCTGTTTCCTCTCATTTTTCAGTTAACAGGGGCTAATTCCTGCTTCGTGGCGGTGTCCCGCTTTGTGGCAGTGTCCCGGCTTTTTGTGCCTCTTTCAGCTGACTGTTCCTGCCCAAGTAGGAGAACAGCACCATTTTACGTGCCTTGAACTGCTTGTGAATCCCTTACAGTGCTTTCCATCACCAGTGCTATGTCTAACATTTTCTTAAAATCAAGATTCACTTCAGCAAGCAATCTACACTGAATGCTGTCTTTCTGCAAGCCACATATTAAACACTCTCTGGGCTTGTCATTCAAGGTTTCACCGAAATCACAATATTCCATTAGTTGTTTTAATTTTGCCATGTAGGTAGCAATGATCTCTCCCAGGTCTCTATTCCGTGAATTGAACCTGAACCTCTGCATTGTGACTGAGGGCTTGGGTTAAAAATGTCCCTTAACGAGGTCAACTAATTCACTGGAAGTCTTCGAATCTGGGGCACTGGGGGCTGTCAAGCGTCGAATCGAACTGTAGGTCTTGCTCCTACAAATACTCAGGAGAATCACTTTCCTCTTTTCCTCCCTTGTGATTTTGTTTGCTTGAAACAAGAATGCAAGACATTCTATATATTGAGACCAATCGCCTGTGGCTGGCTCAAAGGGATCGATTCTGCCAAACTATGGCATTTCAGATGAGTATATCTTCCTTTATTTTTAATGACCATAGATGCTCACAATTGCTGGGCAAGGCACAGCAGTGAATCTGATTTATCCTCATTGCCGGTTTGTTATAGAGTTGATCTTTTGACAACTTTTCTCAGTGGAAACGTTTAACTTTATTTACAAGATAGCAGCAGCAACTACACGTGTGCATCAACCTCCATAACTAAAGAAGAACTCTCCCTGTAGAGGTTCCCCGAGCTGCTAACACATTGGTTTACACAGATCATGTGATCTTACAACACAGGATTATTCACAAAGCCACAGTCCCACGTTTATCCAAGCTATAATTACTACAGATACTTAACTGTATATTCTTCTACCTTTTTTTAATGGAGTCTAACTTCTCTTATTTATGATACCTGTGTGTGTGCTTGTGTGTGTGGGTTTGTGTGTGTGTGTGCCAAATGCCAGACGTCACATTTTTATTATTTTATTGGGTTTAGGGGCTAATAAATTTTCTCTTCCATTGACTTAAGAAAACCTTGTTTGATTGGCTCCTTATTGCTCACAGCTTAAACAGTTAAATACATTCTGATTTGGAAAAGCATATTCTCGTGAAGAGGAAACTTAAACCGTTGTTGTGACCAACTGAGGAATTTGAATGGAGGGGAGCCAGTTCACCACTTCTCACCTGGTTGTAACTGTTTGTGGAGGGTGACAGTGTGGTGTGATTCTGAGAGGGCAAAACGATGACAGGGAGTGTGATTATTCACTGCTCAGATGAGGATGTGAGAGACCTACGGAGGGGGGGGTGGGGAATGAGTGGAGCTGCAGAGTGTACTTCTGTGCAAGAAAATGCTGGGCAAGTCAGAGTGTGGAGCTTGGCAGCTGACAGTTCTATCCTACTTATCTGTCATGCCCTCCTGAGTTCCTAGATCCTCTTGGTCCATGGTCTTCAGGTTGTACATACAGTTGCTTCTCATTTCTTCGCCCTCTTCTATCCATGTCTGCTTGGCTGGAGAGGCTATTTTCTTATTCCTCTTCTTGGGAGAGCTCACCGCATTACAGCCCCTTGGATTCCTCAGCTGGCCCTTCAGGTAAGAATGGGAAGTCCAAGGTATGGCAGCCTAAAAACATGCCACGGTCCCTTTAAGCAGAACTCATTCGTCTGACAAAATTGCCACATCATCCTAGCTACCCTCCCTAATTGATCATGGAGTCTGAAGGCTGGCTCTTAGTTAATTGCCTTCCAGAAATAGTAGCCAAAGTGGCCATTGTTCCGACTTTCCAGTTCCCAACCCGAAAATGGTCCTTTTGCCCTACAAAAAAAAGGAATGTAGCAAGAATCCATCCCAGGTCTCCACTTGTTTTTAATGAGGTGATGAAAATTTTTGTCACATCCATCATCTCTCCATTAGCTTTATTAAGGATGTTTATCGCCAGATGCAAAGGTTATTTACTCTGTGTCCTTATGTGTTAATATTCATTTTCCCTGAAGACTGCCTTGATATCCAAATGCCTTGATTATGAGACAGATAGAATTTTCTACATTAATGAGCCCATGCTGGTACCACTATTTATTGCTGTTGTGTTAACACAGCTGATTTTTTTCTTCATTCGTAGGGTGTGGGTGTCACTGGCTAGGCTAGAAATTATGGCCTATTCCTAATTGCCCTTGAGAAGGTGGTGGTGAGTCACTTTCATGAACCATTGCAGTCCATGTGATCTAGGTAAACACATAGTGCTGTTAGAAAGAGAATCCCAGAAATTTGACCCAGCAACAGTGAAGGGACAGCAATATAGTTCCAAGGCAGGATGGTGTGCGGCTTGGAGGGGAGCTTGCAGGTGGTGGTGTCCCCATGTATCTGCTGCCCTTGTCCTTCTGGTAGAGGTCATGGGTTTGGAAGGTGCTGTTGAAAGAGCCTTGGTGAGTTGCTGTAGTGTATCTTGTAGATGTTACTGCTGATACTGTGCGCTGGTGGTGGAGGGACCGAATGTTGAAGGTGGTGGATGGGGTGACAGTCAAGTGGACTGCTTTGTCCTGGATGGTGTCGAGTTTCTTGAGTGTTGTGGGAGCTGCACTTATCCAGGAAAGTGGAACATATTCCATCATACTCCTGAATTGTACCTTCTAAATGGTGGACAGGCTTTGGGGAGTCAGGAGGTGAGTGACTCCCCTCAGAATTTGGAGCTTCAGACTTGGTCTTGTAGGCACAGTATTTATATGGCTGGTCCAGCTCAGATGCTGCTCAATAGTAACACCAGGATTTTGATAGTGGGTGGGGGGAGGGTGGGGTGTGGAATTCAGCGATGGTAATGCTATTGAATGTCAAGGGGAGATGGTTAGATTCTCTCTTGTTGGAGATGGTCATTGTCTGGCATTTGTGTGGCATGAATGTTACTTGCTACTTGTCAGCCCAAACCTGAACATTGTCCAGGTCTTGCTGCATATGGACATTAACTGCTTCAGTAACTGAAGAGTTGCGAATGGTGCTGAATTGTGCAATCACCAGAGAACATGCCCACTTCTGGCCTTATGATGGAAGGAAGGTCATTGATGAAGCAGATGAACATGGTTGGGCCTAGGACACTACCCTGAGGAACTCCTGCAGTGATGTCCTATGATTGAGATGATTGACCTCCAACAACCACAATCACCTTTCTTCATGCTAGGTATGACTCCAACCAGCGGAGAGTTTCCCTCCTGATTCCCTCCAGTTTTGCTAGGGCTCCTTGAAGCCACACTCGGTCAATTGCTGCCTTGACGCTTTCAAGGGCAGTCACTCTCACCTCACGTCTCAAGTTCATCTGTTTTGTCCATGTTTGGACGAAGGAGGCCAGAAGCTGACTGGCCCTGGCGGAAACCAAACCTATGTTAGTGAGAAGGTTATTTGAGGGAGTTGTATTGGAGACTAAGGAAGATATTTTGTTAACAAACTCCAATGAAATAAGAAAAAGATGGTAGAAATATATGGAAAGAAAAAGAAAAACCTGAATGATTGAGCTAGAAGACAGTAATGTTAACATTAATTTAATTAGCCCCGGATTACTAGAGAGCGAGGTAAGAGCAGCATTAATTGCGACAAAAGCTGGAAAAATGGCTGCAGAGTTGATTAAAAAGATGGCAAAGAAAATAATGTCAGTGTTTACTGAGCTGTGAAGAAGATTTTACTCAGCAGGAGAATGGCTAGAGGGCTTTAAGTTGACTATAAAGATCACCCTAAAAAAGAAGCCCAAGGCATGCTGCTGTTCTGACTTTCTTACAATTAATCTGATTGTCCATGCATCAAAGGTTGTGTTGAGGATTGTAACAAAGAGAATGGGTGGGAAGGCACACTATATTAGAGATGACCAGTTTGCTTTCCAGGGAGGAAGAGGGGCGAGAGAAGTACTCAGCATTAAAATAAGTGAAAGTAGTTTAGCATTAGACAGAAAGTATATGTTTATAAGTTTTGTGTTTTTTGAATTTTGAAAAAGCATTCGATCAGATTGATTGGATTAAGCTCTTGACAGTGCTGAAAAGCATTTGAGTAGACTGGAGAGATAGATGACTCATAAAAAATCTGTACATGGGATAAGCCGCAACAGTAAAAGTAAAGCAGCCAATGGATGGGGAGTCAGAACCATGGGTAATTGGAAGAGGAGTTCGGCAAGGCTGTTGTTTATCACTGGTGCTCTTCAATGTCCACGCAGAAGCAATGATCAAAGATGCATTTGAAGACACAGAATCTGTTGTTAAGATTGGGGCAAATGATAACATCAGCTATATTTGGAGATGACAAATCATTTGTAGCAAGCAGAGAAGAAGGATTACAAGTTCTAATGGATAGACTAGTAACAGCAGGCATGAACATTGGAATGAAAGTGAACATATTTCAAAATTACCATGATTACCAAATATTCATATACTCATAGAAGGAAAGGAACTAGAATGGGTGCAAAAAATCAAGTATTTAGGAAGCATAATATCTGCAGATGGAAGGTGCAACAAAGAAATATGAACAAGGATAGCAATGGGATAGGCAATATTTAGTAAGAAGAAACAGTTGCAAACCAGAAAGCTGAGTGTACAACTTATGAAGCAATTTGTAAAGAGCTTGATTTGGAGAGTTGTTTTATATGGATGTGAGACTTGGACCTTATCGAAAGAGAAGACTGACATGCTAAATAACTTTGAAATGTGGGCTTGGAGGAGTATGGGAAGGATCAGTTGAACAGAAAAAGTAATTAATGACAAAGTGCTGAGGAAAGTGAATGAACAAAGAAATTTGCTGAACATATAGGAAAAGACAGAGACTGGGCAGTGTACATCTTAAGAGGAAGTGGACTAGTGAGTATTACGCAGGGCAGATTTCAAGGAAGAAGTGGAAAAGGAAATAAGTGAATATCAATGCTGTATGGCTTGAAAATTTAAGGAAGTTATTAGAAAATGAAAAGACTGGTACAGGATGAGGAGACATGGAGAAGACTATAAGTCAAGGACCTGCCTTTGAGCAGTGCACATATGATGATGATGATGTTGTATTATAGTGCCCTTCATAACGTAAACAGGAGTTCCTTCAGTCATTAGTCCTTATTGGACAGAGCGGTAACCTATTTCCCGGCTAACTGGAAAAATTGAATCTTTCCCTGTAGTAGATCACATGACCAGAAAGTTGAATTGACAATGAGCTGGGGAAATTGCCAAGGCTCTAACCCAATATATTTATGTCAATATTACAGAACCATGTTTAGCATACGTGCTTTTTCCACTTGGGCTACAGTCTTTTTTCTGTGCAGCGTGAATTGCAATTTGCTATACCATCTGTATCATGCTGTAATATGCCGTTGAATGAAGCAATTTAGGATCATTCACAAAAATACAATCAATTTAAAGTAAAAATAAACTCCTGAATATGAATTAATTTTGCATCAAAAATGCTTCTCAAAAATGAACAGATGTGAGCATCATTGCCAAATTATTATTCACAGTGATGTGAACAGGGCTTATCTTTATGCATGATACCTTCTTAACTTTGCTTTCTTTGAAAACATTATTTTGGTTAATAGTCTTTTATTTTAAAATGAAAGATTTCAAACATTTCAAACATTCTAGTGAATTACTTCCATATCCATAGCCTAATAAATGTCAATTTAAATTTGGTTACATCAAGCTGCAGCCAGACTTTCTGGTCTGAATTCAATCAAATTATTTTAAAAAGCAAGTCAACAAGAAAGGGTTCTGAAGACGAGTCATATTGGACTTGAAAGGTTAACTCTGTTTCCCTCTCCACAAGTGCTGCCAGACCTGCATCTTCTGGTTTTATTTTAACAAAAAAGGGAATAACCAGAAGTTGTCACAGGCTGGGATTTTGTCAACGGCGTGCCATTCCTGAAGTCCTAAGTGTGGAATGATGTTGGGGCTCTCGCCCGACTTCATCTCGTGCGATTTCATGTCCGATCGGGTCAGGTGTGCGCCTGTCCACCGACCTAAAAATTCTGCCCATTAACTCTCTTTCTCTCTCTAAAAGGCTGAGTATTTCCAGCATTTCCTGTTTAATTTCAGGTTACCAGCTTCTGCAGTATTTTACCTTTGTTATAAGTGATAAGTAAATCGATGGGGATGATGGATGTAATCTTGTCCACTTTGTCCCTGCTGGAAGGCGGAACCATTTTTGGGTTATAGATCTGATTGCCTTCTGGGCAGGCTCTGCCAAGGCTCTTTCCCAGAGCTTTGGCATCAGCATTCCACCTCCAGGCTGCTCGCCCAACAAAGGAAAGCGAATGGGATGGTGCGTCCATTCAGTCAAGGAAAAGAAAGGATTTCTAAATAAAAGATCTATGATATAGGCTACAAGGGTGCACCAGCTCAGCAACTACAGGAATGGAGAGGAGACCCTGTGCAGACTGCTTCCTAGGTCTCTCACTCTTACCCTGTGGTCTTGCTGTGGGGTCTGATCCCACACCCTGGCCTCTGTTACTCTCTGTTCCTCTAAGTGTGTTCTTATTGGGAAGGGTATGGAGTCTTTAAACTCCTCAAGGAGAATTATTTTATGGAGGTTTTTGTAAGTGACTTCTGTTTTAAGTGCCCACACCCATTGGTCAAAAGCAAGTTGCTTAAGCCTTTCAAATTCCAGGTATGTCGGTCAGGCCATTTCCTAAGGGTACGGAATTTCTGACAGTATGCCTCCGGCGCTAACTGGTACTCACTTAACATAGCCCTTTTTGCTGTGTCATAGTCAGTGGTACTTTCCTCAGGCAAGAGGGAGTAAACCTCGTGAGTTTTCCCCGAAAGTTCACTTTGCAGCAATAAGGACTAATGTTGGACTGGCCACTTTAATGGCTGCACTAACCACTCGAAAGAGATAAAGAAGGCTTCCACCTCTGCTTTTTCAAACTTTGGGATTAAATGAGAAAACTGGATTGCCTCAGCCCTTAAGTCTGAGCTAGTGGTGTCTTCAAGGGACACAGTAGGATTCCTGCCTCTCAGCTCGCACTTAGCTTAAACTCCCTTTCCTTCTCTCTGTCCTGAAATTCTCTCTTCTCTCTGTTCCCTTTCCCTCTCTCTGGTCCTGAAATTCTCTCTTCTCTCTGTTACCTTTCCCTCTCTCTGGTCCTGAAATTCTCTCTTCTCTCTGTTCCCTTTCCCTCTCTTTGTCCTGAAATTCTCTCTGTTCTCACCATGCCCTTTCCTGTCTTTCCTCTTTCTGTCTTTCCCTTTCCTCTTCTCTTTCTCTTCCTTTCTTTTTCCTGAAATCCTAATTTCCGCTACTCCAATTTTAATCTCTCTACCGCTATCCTATCCGTTTCATCGTCCACAATTTCCACCCATAGACTGATGGCCACCCCTTATAAAATTTCAGGTTTTCTAGTTTTCGAGTGAAAATCCAATCCTAAGTGCCTTGCTAAGTCTTTTAACTGTTCAAGAGACAAAACTTTGATATCCTCAAAAGCAACTTCCCTAATTCTCCTAGAAAAGCACTGACATCAAATGTGAACATTTCTGCACTTTTGTGGTACAGACTCAAGAAAGCCTTTTAGTAGCTTTTAAAAATTGGTTTCAAAAGAACAGTTTACTTTCCACACTCTAATTATTTTGTCTCGTCTGTGGAAACAATCCTGGTACCGAGCCCATAGTTTGTTATGAATGGCCCCGGGTGAGGTTCCCCCAATTTGTTATGACCCTGGAAAAGGTATCCCAAATTGTTATGCTCCCAGGTGAGGAAGGATGAACTGGGTCCCATTCTTTATTCAGCCCCCTTGGTTGGTCGCAACAAGGTTAATTTAACAAGGATCTCTTCCCTCGTGGATACCTTTTCCCAATCCAAATGTATTTGTTTTAAAAGGAGCCAGTTTAACCAGGCTTTCTTGAATTAAAGAAAGGGTGAGTTTATTAGTTACTAAAACATAAGAAAAAAATAATAAAAATGCAACACATACACACAGATTATAAATGAGAAGTGAATATGGAAATAGAAGTTAAAAAGATTTATACAAATCAGTCTTTTGGCTTGTCTTCAAGGAGTAGATGGCAAAAAGTTGTGACCATTAAGTTGGGTGATTCCGACAGAGCTGACTTTGAAAGTTAAGCAGTGGGTTTGGAGATTCTTGGTTCTGTAGGTTAGCTGGAAGAAGTTGTCCTGTTTCCTTTTTGACTGTTGCTTTGCTGACTTGTGACTTGCTCCAGCAATCAGAGAGAGAGACTTTTTTACCTGCAAGCATAGGGATACCTAGTTGGTGTTCTTCAGCTGTGACCTTCACAGCACACCCTCACACACCAGGTCTGGAACACCAAAACTAGCACACAGAACTAGGGTTGCAGTTGGCTTTTTAACCCATTTTTTTGTGCATTTCTGGAAGGGAAAAAACATGCCTTTCACCTAGATCTGCTTTCTTTTTCAACTCACATCATGTCCACAGTCTGGGATATAACTCAAACGAGATGGTTCCTGATGAGATAGCAATCAGCTTTCATTATCTCTGCAAGCACAGGAGATTACAGTTTAGTTTATGCATTGCATCTTTTCCTTTGAATTGTCCCTGTCTGAAGTAGGTCTTGACACCTTTATTGGTGTGACATTCTGTTCTCTGGACTAGTTGGTCAAGTGTAATTCACATAGGAATTTTCCAGCATGTGGTTACTTTACAGTCTCAGCCAGCTTTTGATTGTATGTCCTTTTTAAAGAAAAAACGTCTAACTTAAAAATTTTAAATGTCCATAAGTGATTCGGGGCTATGATCCATGGTCATGATACCAGCGTCTTCTGCTTTGATCCCTGGATCCCACTTTAAGGCCATCCTTAAAACCTACCTCTTTAATGAAACTTTTGGCCATCTGCACTTATATCTCCTTATATGACTTGATGTCCAATTTTGCTTTACAATGCTTCTGAGAAGTACCTTGAGAAATTTTATTATCCTAAAGGCACTATATAACTACAAGTTGTTGTTGATGATGCTGTGATGTTGATTGAGGGAGAAATGGTGGCCAGGATGCAGGAAGAATGCACAGCTCTTCCTTATATTATCCCATGGGATCTTATATATCCACCTGAACCAGCAGAAGGGATGTTGGTTTAATGTCTTATCCAAAGGACAGACTAGTGCAAAAATTTACATTGGTGTCAAATAAGGTTTTGCATTCTAAAAAATGCACCACCTTTTATACAAATGCAGTTTGATAGACTTAATTCTGACATACATTTCCAATTTCATCACACTGCTAATACTATTAAATCTGAATCTATGAATCTCCACTAATGCAATGTCTATTTGCTCTCTCTGGTTTATAATCTCATTGATAAATTATGATAGATGAAAGCTTAAATTGCAGGCTTTAAATATTTTATCTGCATAATAAAATTAAAGTGCCATGTCCATATAATTCAAAGCACATTTTTATACAGTGCTGCAGTTGTGGGAACATTAACTTAATAAGTCAAGCAACAGTACAAAGAATTCTTTGCAAATAAAAATAAACTCATTTTGCTTGCTGGCAGTGTTAGTTTTTAATTGGAATTTTCAAAAGGAACACAGAGCTCAGTAATGCAAAAACAGCAAAGATCTCTTATAATTCAAAATACTTTATCGAACAAAAAAAGGGCAAATTAACAACTGGACCCTGTACATAAATGATAAGTAGATTACGGAGTATGAATGAAAGAGATGATTAGAGATATTATAAATAATGAAACAAATCATTAGTATCAAACCATAATAAATGCTTTGTACTTGGAGGATTCTAAATCCAAGCATGAAAGATTAAGGTCTTAGATTTCAAAGTGTATGTCAGGCACAAAAGCAAAATAGAATCAATTGACAGAATTTAACACCGTTGACCCACCACCAGCCTCCCTTCACACCCAACCCCAGTCCAACGTGGAACGGGCTGGAAGGTTTGGTGTGGTGGTTGGGTGGTGCACGTTCAACTTAAGCAGGAAGGAAGGCATGAGGTTGCATTCTCAATACTCCCAAGTAAATCAAGGGCGATGAAGGTCAAGGATGGTCTTCCCACCTCAGCCTAATTAAGGCCCTTAAGTGGCTAATTAATTAGTGCCATTTAAGACCTCATCCTGCTGCCACTGGTATTCTGCTGTTGGTGGGGGAGATGCATGCCACATGGCTGGACAACCGGGTATACCCGGGTGGGCCTGCCTACTGGCTAGGGGCTGAACATGGTGGGGGGGGGGGGGGGGGGTGCTGGTGGTGGTGCGGAATCTCCTGTTCAGGCACCCTGCCCACCACACCAACACCCCTCACCCATTTTGAAGGCCTGTCTGACTGGCCCTGACGAGCTTGGCTCCAGACATCCATGGTTGCTCCTCATCCAGGGCCTCCTACAGTCCTAGCAGTGACCACTGATTTCAGTGTACTGCTAAGTCTGAAGAGCTGTCAACATTCTAATTGGGTAAGAGCTCTTGGAGTTGGACTCTTCATCTTGAATGCTCTGGAATGCCTGATTGAGATTAAATCCCAAAGAGCTCCCAGAAATGACCATAGCCAGGTTGCCACCAACTATCCTGTTGGTGGACCAGGCCACCGGCTCAGCCGTTAAGTTCAGTCCAATGTTCCGCCAGTCATTGCTTCCTTGGAATTTCAATGTCAGTTTAAATAGATTGAGGAATTGGTCTATTTTCACGTTCATGAACTTTTATTCATGCAGAATGTTATGACCAGGTGAGAAGGAGCGAACTGGCAAAGCCATCAGTTAAAATTTAATGAGTCAGTCAACTTGAAATTGGAGAATGCACTAAGTTTTCTTCCAGGTTTTTGCAACACACAAATCCGTCCCCCCATCCCATCTTTCAATCGGAATCCACCTTTGCATTAATCTCGGGGCAATATCTTTTTTCATAAGATCCCTTTAACACACAGAGATGTCACAAGCTTCTTTATAAATAAGCTTAAGGAAAATATGTGTTGAGCCCGCCATGGAGAAATGTGAAAAGGTGACTGAAAATTTGATGAAAGAGCTTTTAAAGATGGAGGGAGCAAGGTAAATAATTTTAAGAATGTCCTTCTAACTCGCTCAAATACTTCTTTTGCTTTCAAGACACAGTTAAAGGGGCATCACTTTTGCTGTTTAGAGCCTAAGCTATTACAAGTTAATTGTTTCCATTTTCTCATGTTTGATCCCAACATAAGTTGCCTAGTCAACTGTGTGGGTGTTTTTTTTAATTGTTTAATGAGTATTTTTTTCAAAGAGGTAAAATTACATTTGAGAGATAACAGTGAAAGATTTCATGTTCATCTCACTACAAGAAACAAGTCTAGGTTATTCCAATTGCATACCATGATTACTAATCAGACTTAATCCATAAAATAGCAGATAAGTGGATGTTCCATCTTTGAATACATTTTAGGCTAGGATAGACAGATTTTTGGGCTCTCAGGGAATATGGGATATGGGGAGTGGGCGGGAAAATGAAGTTGAAGCCCAAGATCAGCCATAATCAGTTTGAATGTTGGTATAGGCTTGATGGGCAGTATGCTTTCTACTCCTGCTTTCTTGGGTTCTTGTTAACTCCAATTTACTGAAACAGTCATGGTTTCAGGAATGACTGTGAGGCAAAATTAATGGATCCAGGGATCAAAGCAGAAGATGCTGGTATCATGACCATGGATCATAGCCCTGAATCACTTATGGACATTTTAAATTTTTAAGTAAGACATTTTTTTTTAAAAAAAAGGACATGCAATCAAAAGCTGGCTGAGACTGTAAAGTAACCACATGCTGGAAAATTCCTATGTGAATTACACTTGACCAACTAGTCCAGAGAACGGAATGTCACACCAATAAAGGTGTCAAGGCCTACTTCAGACAGGGACAGTGGCTCACAGCTTTGCCTGCCCCCAGGGAACTCAGGCAAATCTGGGTGGCACCATCAGAAGTGATGCTGCACAAACAAATTTCTCATCCAAAGGGCCTAAAGTTTTTGTGTCAATATTTGCTGAAGAGAAACATAACAAACTTCTAGTGAGTTTGGACTGAAGAAGATCTGGTGGCCTCCAACTTTTTCTTCTGCGAGTGCCAATGTATTCAGTCACAGCAGCAAACTTCAAGAGTGTCTTTGCACTCAAAATCTTGTGTCGTTGTTTAACTTTAATGTGGTGCAGCGTGACTGAAAATCCACATTCTATATTAATGCAGGTATTACCTAGAAATGGAAATCTTGAACACAGATGTCCTGAGTGCTGCTTTGTGTGGTCATGGCCTGCATTGCCTAGTTGTATTAATAAGTTTGAAATTCTTTCTCTGGGTCTTCAAACATATTCTTTTCAGCTTTATCAGACAGCATACATGTTGCCACGTAGTTTGTTTGCACTTGGATTCAAATGCAGTTGTAACAGCTCAGACACTGGTGGGATTGGAATGCTTTGAGTCTAACCATAAGAGTCCTTTTTAAAAGCACAGAACTGTTAAAAATTTCAAGAATATAATATGGGCACAACAGTTGTGGTATAATCCAGAGTTTCTTGTTATGATCCCGGCTGAGGTAACCCCTGGACAAACCTGATCCCAGACAGCTTGATAGATACTAACTTTTAATTTGTTTGCTTAGATAAATGGAGCATGGCTACAGAACAGTCACAGGAATTTTTGATGAATTTTTAACAAAAGCATAAAACATTTATTTAAAAGAAAAGATTAATTATATTACAATACTTCTTCACCCATAATTATACCTTTACAGATATACACAGATTTATAAAGATAGCACAAGTTATATAAGCTACCTTATACTCTAATGTTCACTGTAAATACTAAGTCCATGTACCAATAGACACCCTGTGGTCAGGCACACCACACCACAAACCAAGTGACAGATGCCACCCCAGACAGATGCTATGGATCTCTCCTCAACTCCCCCCAGACGCTTGTCACACCATAAGCCAACCAGTCTCGCTGAACTCCGTCTTTTACATGAGGGTTTCCAATCTCCAGTTTCCAAGAACCTACCCTGGAATCTTCTCCCAAACTGACACTTTCTCTCAGACACCTTCCACAAGGATTCACCTCCAGGATTTCAAACTCTCCTTCAGATGTTCCTCTCCCCTGGTTCACCACGTGCATTCAAGCTGTCTTCCATGCACTCCCTCTCTCATTGACTCAGCCGTCAACAGTACCACTGCTGCATATGCCTATTGAAAAGGATTACAGACCTTCAGTTGTTTCTTTGGATCTTCTTGCCTCTTGCAAGCGGTTCTTACTTTAAATCTGCTTTCTGCAGCTTTTGTCTCTTTAAATCTGAAGCTTGGAGACTTTCTCTATGACCCTCACTCTTAACTTCACTTAACAGGACATTTTCCAGGTTCTTGTCCTTCCCTTTGATTAGAAGGTCTTCTTGGGACTTTCCCCTGCTTCCACTCCCCTGGAATTTTGGGGTGTTTCTTTAGCTTGGAACTGGCCATCTGTCCCTCCTTGCACCAGTCTCTCTCTGGCAGCTACTTTCAACCAACTATAGTTTGGAGCTGGCTATCTGTCCCTTCTAGGTGGCTTCTGTTTGGCTGCTGTCTACAAAGCCAGCTGAACTCCAACAGCTTCCACATCAAACTGCTGTTTCTTTAGTTTTTTTGTGTATGTCTGTGGGAGGGACCTGCCTCTCTCGACCCCTGTTGCTAGACAACAGTCCAATTCTTCTACCTTTGTTTGTTTACCTTAGCTGCAACATTCATAAAAAAAACCTCATTAGAAATGCAGGCACCTTTTTAAAGTGAACCTACCACTCAATTTGACCTTTCTTAACACACAGATACAGAAATACAAATCAAAGTTAAACTTTAAAGCTAAAACTCATTCCTAGCACCTAGAAATATCAATATAACTTACTTAAACTATTTCTATTTCCTAATATTCTGAATCACATTCCACCATGGCAAGTTGGGAAATTATACACTTCAAATCACAGATTTAAAATTATCAGCTGATCTAGCATCAATTGTTGTATGCAGAAGAGGGTTCCAAACTTCTACCATGCTTTGCGTGTAGAAGTATTTCCTGGGGCAGAATTTTTAGCTCGGCGTGCGGGCGTGCACCTGATCTGCTCAAGTGTAAAATAGAACGTGATGATGTTAGGAGAGCGACCCAACATCATCCCATGCTCGTGTGATATTTTGGTCAGCGGGCACGCACAAAAGTCAGATGTCTGCCCACCAACAATTAAGAGGGAAATTAAGCCCATTAAAGTTCCAATTGTCCCTGATTTTTCACAGTCCGTCCAACCTTATGGATGGATGAATCTGCCAGGCGGGCTTTGTATTTTTGATGAATCCTCATCCAAGGACAGGATGAGGCTTCCATTATTGAATAAAAAAATGTACGGACAAAATTTTCATCATGTATACATTCAGGTGACTGATTCTGATGTGTGGATAATTTTTTTCTGATATTAAAAACTTAATTTATTGTTTTTAAATTCTTTAACTCCCTGAGGCAGCTCTCTGCCTTCAGGGAGAGTTAATTCCACGCGCCCCCGCGCCCATACTTATGTCAGCGCCTGCCCTCCTCTCCCCCCTACCTCGGCAGCGCTGAGCATGTCAGCATGCGTTCACGCTGGCTGGCTGCTAATTGGTCAGCCAGTGTGAAATGTTGGTTGTGGGCCTATTGTGGGTGATGGTGCTTTCCACTGCCGCTCCTGGGCCCACCAATCGTCCCTGCATGCTGACCTAAAAATCCTGCCCCTAATTTCATTCCTGAAAGGTTTGGCTTTAGTTTTTAGACCAAAGATTCCCAACCAGTGAAAATAGTTTCAATCTATCTACCCTATCTGTTCCCCTTAATATCTTAGGAACTTAGGACAAATCACCCCTTAACCTTCTAAATTCCAGGGAACACCACCCTATTTTGTGTAATCTCTTCTTTTAATTTAACTCTTGGTGTCCAGATATCATTTTGATAAATCTATGTTGCACTTATCCCCCCCAAGGTCAATACATCTTTCCTAAAATGTGATGCCCAGAAATACTCATAATACTTCAGGGCCTGAACCTTGCATTCTGAGGTTGGGAGCGCACCCAACGTGAACACACATAATATTGCACAAAATGACGTTGGGCGTACCTCCTGACATCATTGCACACTCATGTAATATTGAGATCGGCGGGCATGCACGTGAGTTGGATTAGCACCCACCAACAATTAAGGGGCCAATTAAGGTCATTAAAAAATTTATTGACCGCGAGCTTACATTGCCCGTGCAATTTTTAGCTCATCGCACAGGCAAAATGGGTGGGCGGAAATCACATTTTAATCATTTCCTCCTCCTGTCATTGCCAGTCCCAGAGTTTCTTTGCATCTCATTTGATTGTCAAACCTGCCTTTCAGCATCTCAGGTCCTCATCTTCCCTGGAAGGTTCCCCTGAGTATTTCAGCACAGTGTTCCTTCATCTTCAAGGCACTGGTCCTCTGCATCCCATCTAATGGGGATAGTGTATTCTGCTGGTTGAACCTCCTCTGAAGAGGAAGACGGGCAAAAGGGAGAGGAAGCCAGGTGGGTGTGGACAGCGTCCCAAGGACAGACCTTTAAGAGGGGACGCACTTGCTCAGTTGATACAGGACCAGCAGGGAGGCCAAGGCAGGAGGGCATGCCGAAGATGCCACCACCCAGCAGCTAGAGTGTTCAGGCAGCGCTCCAACTATCTCCAGATGTCCGAGGTCTAGGGCCGCAGGAGGCTCCACCTCTCCAGGGACACAGTGACAGCGATATATCACGAGAGGTCTGGAAATCACCTCCAACTGTGTGGGTGGACAACCCATGCTGGTGGCTTTGAAGGTCACAGTGGCCTCAACCTCTCTGCCTCCAGTTCTTTTCAGGATTCAGTGGGGGATCTGTGCAGTGTTTCTCAATCAGCTGCACAGTTGTGTCTGATGCTATCTTTAGACACGTCCGCACGCTCAAACACTTCTGACAGACGAGGTGAGCCAGACCGAGAGAGCACGAGGCTTCACTGTGATGTCTGGGTTCCCCTCATCCGGGGTGTAATTGATTGCACTCACTTGGCCATCAAGGTGCCAGCAGGTGAGCCGGGAGCTTTTGTAAATAGAAAGGGGTTCAACTCAGTGAATGTTCAGATCGTCTGTGACGATAGGACACAGATTCTCCAAGTTTGTGCCCGTTACCCTGGGAGCTCACATGCTGCTTACATCTTGTGGCACTCACAGGTACCAACGCTATTTGTGGTACTGCATGGGTAGATAGATGGCTCCTGGGTGACAAGGGCTATGCCTTGAAGAGGTAGCTGATGACCTCACTCTGTCACCCAAGAACTAAGGCTGAGGAGAGATACAACAGGAATCATGCCTCTAAAAAGGCAGTGATGGAGAGTTCCAGCGGGCTACTGAAGATGCATTTCGGATGCCTGGACTGACCAGAGGGAGCATTGCAGTATCCTCCAGAGCATGTCTCCCTCATAGGTATCGCAAGCTGCACCCTGCACAACCTGGCTCTGGTAAGGAGAGACCCACTGGAGGCTGAGGAAAGCGAGACAGTTCCTCAGGCCATGGAGGATGATCCAAGTGATGACTCAGAGGAAGAGCCTGGGGAGGCACAGGATGAGAACCTTGAAGCCCAGGACAGGAACCCTCATGGAGGCAGGGACACCAGGATGCTTTGATCCAGTGAAACTTCAGCTAGGCATCCAATGCATCAATGCCTCATCAAACCAATGGCATTGTCTCCTTTGCTAACAATCAATAAATGAGAACCCAACCCAGTAGGCCAGCATCACACAACGCCGCACTTCTATAAGTCTCTGCTGTATCTGGCACCTATTCAAACCATCCAGCCAACTCAGCCCATTTAAATCAATTAAATATTTATGTTACTTCACATGAACAAAGAAAGAACAAACAAAGTGTCCATCTCTAACACAAGAGTCAAAATAATGAATGCAAATAATGTCACCCGTGACACGCCCCTGTTGTGCTCAAGGTGCCTTCAGCTTACGTCTGCGGGTGCTGCGTCTTGGTACCCCTCCCTCACTGTCAGTGGCGTTGGAGGCAGCTGCTGACTCTGCTGTCCTGGTGGCCTTGGTGACCTCGGTGGTTATACTCTGGCTGCCGGAGCCTGAGCAGGCTCCACCTGGGACGGTGTGTCCAGTCCAATGGTTGGGTACTCCTCAGTCATTGTGGCATCATCAGATGCAGCGGCCTCTGGCAGAGGGGCGGAGAAGCTGGTGCCCTCATCCAGAGTGCCCTGAGAGAAGCCCACAGGGGCAACA
This sequence comes from Carcharodon carcharias, assembly GCF_017639515.1. Lineage (NCBI taxonomy): Eukaryota > Metazoa > Chordata > Chondrichthyes > Lamniformes > Lamnidae > Carcharodon > Carcharodon carcharias. Next base: position 77,097,405 of record NC_054474.1, on the reverse strand, counting down.
GGCAGATCGTCTGTCAAGTGAGGTGCGTTTTGCACCTCCCAGCTCACCATTGATGAACAGGGACATAGCAGTGAGACTAGATGCCTCATGCTGAGGTACCTCCTGAGATCACTGCCGGTGTGTGGGTTTGCAGATCCGAGTGCAACCCCAGGAGCCCCCGAGTCTGCTCCTGAAGCTGCTTCTCCATGAGAGTCGCCACCCTCTCCATGGAGGAGGCTGTGCATTTGTTATTAAGGGTTATCACAGAACTCATGCTCCGCATGGACTCCTCCATGATGGAGATCATGGCACCCAGGCCCTCATGGATCTCCGCCAGATCTCCCCACCTGATGGATGACTTCAGAGACTCATCATCTGTCTGAGATGCAGCATGGTCCTGGTCTCCAGCTGTGCTCCCACTGTTGGCTCCCTGGGACTTCTCTGCCTCGGCCAGCTCCTCATGTGAGAATGATGTGCTCTCACCACTGTGCATTACCCATGGAGCCGAAGAACTAATGCCCACCGATGTGTGAATATCTGCCCTGGTGCCTGGTTCAGAGAGATAGTGTGATGCTGGTGCAGGTGTGCTGTTTACCCGGAGCTCAATGTGGGGTCCTCAGGGTTGCCGTTGGCTCCTGTGGATTGTGCATCTGTGGGAGGGAGGCAAAAGATCAGTACGTTTAATCATCATAGTCACTATGCATGCTAGGTGGGTGGAGGAGACAGTGGAGACCCGCTGCATGGTGCCATCTGCATTGGAGCTTCAAAGGGCCCTCTGGTGATGACACTTCACTTTCTGATGAGAGGAGCCCGTTATGTTTCCAGCAGCCACCGCACACGCATCTGTCACCTGCACTCTTACCTTGGTCTGAGGCCCCCGCCTCACCACAACCGGAGGAGCAAGCTGGCCAGTGGCATTCCAGCTCCAATGCATCGCTTTCATGCCTCATGAGGATGCACAGATTTGGCACTCGTCCACCCTTTCTTTAGTGCACCGCGGCATTATGACTCCTCTTCTCCTGACAGAGAAAAATAGCCTCATTATTGCTTCGTCTCCCTGAAGGTCATTTCCTGGTTCCCATGCATCCTCCCACTCGGGCATTAGAGGAGCCGTGTCACTGTGACACATCTTACCCTGCAATATACTGAGGCAGTCGTGCTGACATCCCAGCCTTGTCAGGGCAGGCTTCAGTGCCAGTTGGCATACACACTCTTAGACCTCTGAACGTTCCATGCAATGGGCACCTGACTAAAGTTCTCCGCACAGGCCCATGCCATTTCTGCACTTACCCTTGCTGACTGCAGGAGATCATTGAACCTATTGTGGCACTGAAGCCACATGCAGCTCACCACGTTTTGCCCACTAACCCGGGCAGAGACCTCTGTCTAGGCCTTCTCTTGCCATCCTTCAGCATTAAGATATGTCCCCTGGCACTGGCCCTCTCGACCAGCACTCCCAGGCACCCATCTGAGAAACGCAGGGCAGAGTACCACCTGACTTGCCCTCCCACCTTTTATGACCACCAGGTGCTGAGGCCACGACTGCATGCTAGGACACTTCTTGAACTGGTTCAAAACAGATACCTCAGCCTCCCCCACAACTCCTGGCAGCCTTCAGGGAGCTTCCTCTTCCATTTTTGAACACCCTGTCCATTGGACCCGGTTCCCGATGTATTCCAACCCCCGTGCACAGAAAACACATCCAGCGGTCGCGTTTCACGCTGGGCGGGCATTAATTGGCCCTCCAGTGTAAGGTCACGTTCACAGTGCAAACTTGGGCAGGAGTGCGTTTTACATCCTCTTCCGGTTGCGCCGGCTTCATGCACACTCCGAGGGTAGAACTCAAGCCCAGGTGTTGCCTAACCAGGACTTTGCATCATTGAAACATAACTTCTAACCCCTGGTGCTGTGTTATAGATTCTCAATATAGAGGCTGGCATTCCACTAGCCTTTTTGATTATATTATGTACCTGCTTATGATATTTTATCAATCTATTTACCTGGATCTCCAAGTCTCTTTGGACCTTCACTGCTCCTAGTTTTTAACAATTTGGAAAGTATCCTGTTCTTTGCTTTTTATGTCCAAAGTGGATGACCTCACATCGCCCTCCTTGGAAATCCATTCGCCAAAGTTTTCCATTCATTTAATCTATTAATACCTCTTTTTAATTTTACCTTTCCACTTATACTGCTTACATTGCCACCTATTATTTGTGTCATTGACAAATTTGGGTATGTGGCTTTCTATCCTATCATTTAGGTTGTTAATAAATACAGTAAATAGTTAAGACACAAATGCTAATCCTACAGGACACCACTAGTCACATCTTGCCAATTAGGGTACCTGCCCATTATCCCTGCTCTCTGAGTCCTATTGCTCAATTTATTTCCTAACCAGGTCAATAATTTGTCTTCAATTCCACTGTTTCTGCTTACAGATCTCCTGTTGAGGGCACCACACTGGATCAGATATCAGATTATTGGAAATCCCTGGTGACAAGACCATGAAAAATCGGTGGGCAGCTGTCAATGAGGTGAACGGTGAGTGCCATTCCTTTGCCGCTGAAAGCAATATCCAGGCCAATAATAGAAACCAGCAGATAGACTCTGTAGAAATACAGGATAGTTCAACACAGCACAGGGTGGCTATAGCTAGTGTCATGGCTATATTTTATAAACTTGTTTTCACGTAAGACTATTGCGTGGGAGAGATGCTGTAAGCTTGTAACACTGTGTTCAGGTTTATTAAATTGATGCTTGTTGAGTTCAGAATGCAGAAAAATGACACTCATTATTGAACCAGGCGACAGAACCATAGACGTTTATGTAATTGTGAGCAAACATTGAGTTTATAGATGCCATTGACAAAATCCAAATTAAACACTACCAATGCAAAGATGCCAATAAACTGTTTGGACTCTCATAAACCATAAACATAATCCATATTTTACAATTCTCTGGCCTAATTGCAATTTGAAATATAAAATGTAACTGTTGAAATGTACTACATTGCTATTTTACTGTTACATGTTGTACAACATAATTATTATGGTACACCTTTAAGGATATGAATATGTATCTGCATACATCATTAGGTGGGAAATGATGCAATATATCATACAGAAAAATATATCAATGATATGCCTTGATCCGAGACATTTGAACAGCTTTGAAGCATTGCCCACACAAAATACCTACTTTGGAAAATCTAAATCTGAAATTCCCCAAAGCAAAGTTCTTTTCAAAACATAATGTCAAACATGGTTATTTGTCAGTGCATCCAGCAGAGAAGTCCCAGCAACAGACGGCATTTTGCATCAGATGATATTCTTTTCAACGACTTCCTTTTGGGCTATCAGTTAACTAAGATTGCTTTCAAGCACATATGGATCACATTACATTACCATTCCAGAATGTATATCTATCCATATATCCATCATAGGAAGAACAATGCAAGAGCTTGACCATAACTTACGCCTGTTAATGCAAGTGGCACATAAGGTAGCGCTGGTGGTCAGCGTTCTTAAATGTGACATCAATGTGTAACAAATCAATTTCTTTGCCTCTATTTATTCAAGTTTTGGTATATGCCCTGATCCAAATAAACTAGAGGATATTCATGCCATGCCAACACCCCAAGATAAGGAAGATCATTGAAGATGCTTAGGTCTCTTTAATTTTTTGTCTCCTTACTTCACAATTTCACACAAAAATAATCACCTTTAAAGGAATTGTTGAGAAAGGAGGTGTTTTTTCTGTGGTACAAAAATCACCTACATCTCTTTGAAACACTGAAACAGTCATTATCAGAAACATTGGTTTGCAACTTTACAATCCCAGTGAGAAAGCCACTCCAGAAATAGATGCATCACAAAAAGGTTTAGGAGCATGCATACAACAAAAAGGTAAACACATTGCACTTGCTTTAAAATCCCTATCTGTGGTGCAGTCCAATTACTCTAACATGGAGTGGGAAAGATTAGCCTTGATGTATGCATTTTCACACCTACTTATTTGGCAAGACATTTGTGGTAGAAACCGACCACAAGCCACTGGAGATGATTTGGAGGAAACATTTGACCAGCGCACTGCTGAGGTTGCAATGTCACTTGATAAATATCCAAGGTTATGACTGAGATTAGACACAAGCCTGGTAACTTGATGGTCACATCGGATATGCTTAGCAGATTGCCTAACCCGCCGAAGGCTACAGATATTTCTTTAGATCTACAGGTTGAATTAATTGACACTGAACTTGAAGATGTTCCACAAATTTTGCTCAATGTAAATGTCAGCAACTACAAGAGGAAGCTGTGAAAGATTCTATGCCACAGCAATACTGGAAAACCATCACTGAAGGATTGTTTGCCTCATTCAGCATGCCCATGAACATGGAGACCCTTTGGGCCTTTTTGGGTAGAGCTAGGCATCCCCTGGGGTGTCATTTTTAAAGGTAGGAAGGTGATGTGACCTACTACAACAATTTCATCACTCACACATGGGCATAGATCAGACAAGAAGACTCGCAAGAGAGAGACCGGGTATGAACAATGATACTGAAGTCATCATTAAGAAGTGTGAGGCATTTCAAGAGAACATGTCAAGTCAGCACAAGGAACTACTTCTACCACATGAAGTTCCGACTCATCCCTGGTCCAAGCTTGCTTCTGACCTTTTTCATGTCCATGGCACTTAATCATCATTAACTACTTTCCAAATACCTATACATCAGTTGCATGATATGTCAAGCTCAGCTGTAGAACACATTCCTAGTACTATTTCCAGTTTATTTGGTGCACCCAGAGAGATCACCTTGAATAATGGTCCTCAATTTATTGGTAAGCCATTTCAGGATATGTGTGAGAAGTGGAATATCGATCATACTATTTCCTCTCCTCACTACCCTAGATCTAACGACCTCACTGAAAGTGAAATCCCTAATTCTCAAATGTGGGCAGACCAAACAAGGTCTACATATTACACTGTTACACCTGAGAGCAACACCTCTAAGTGCAACCCTTCCATCACCAGTGGAACTCATGTTTGGCAGGCCAGTGTGAACCAATCTACCTACTTTCTTATCCACTCTACTCTCTCAAAAGCTGGAGGGCAGCTTTATTAAAAAAAGGGAGGATGACCGACGTGCACAACAGGAATGCAGGTGCAGAGAGGATAACAGCTGGGATAACGAGTGCAAATCCAAGATCCCACAGAAGGTATGTGGCAACCAGCCAAGATGACAAGTATCTGTTCAGAGCCAAGGCCCCACGAAATCATCACATACAAGGTGAAACAGTGAGGCGTAACTGAGGACAAATCAGAAACACTAACTCCTCAATCACTGTGCAATCAGATTGCACCCAGAACAAGGTCCCAAACACAACCAGGAACAAGATCCAAAAGTAATACTCCCACAGACTACTGTGAGAAGATAAAGAAACCTCCAGACAATGTTATAATGACTATATCAGGGCATACAAGCAGACTCCTTTATACTTCAGAGACTTATAAGTATGAGTCTTTCAGATCACAAATCTGTAACATGTAAACACACACACATATATTGTAAGTAGTTACACTTTTTTGGAAGGAGGGGGTAACCTTAAAAATCAAGGCGGGGTGATATTGTAGCATACCTTTAAGGATATGAATATGTATCTGTACACATTCTAGAAGGGAAATGATGCAATGTATCATACGATTCAGTGTCAGTCTCACTCTCTGTGTGTAGTGAGCAGGCAACAGCAGATGTGTTTCCAAGCTCGGCAACAATGTAAGACTGCTATCATCTGCCTGACCTTTAATAGATGAACCTATGAATAATGTGTTAAGCAATCCTTTATGCATTGTTGGTGCCTGGATGTTTATATAGCAAATAAGCTCAAGGATTTAGTTTAGAAGAACACGACAATTATAATTACTGAAATTATCATCTTGGGATTATAATTATATACTGGCAATTGAATTGATATTAAGCTATTACATTTCAAAGACTTAAGGCTCCATTTTCACTCAATAGTTACAGACATTAAATGGAACGAGAATCTCAGTGTTTCATAAAATCAAATTTGTACGTCAGAGACAATGCTATTACATCTATGCCATCTCTCTGAAGTCCCATTCCCTTGCCGTTCCTTATAAAACAGAATCTACTTAATGCTCACATTAATGTGCATTATCTTAAGACACTTATTTCCAGTTCTTCACACAGTAGCTGTTCCTCATATGAAGAACTACATTAAAGATATATCAACCTGATTATATTCCCTAGTCACAATGTGGGAAACTTCATCCTGATTTGCCAACAACGTGTTAATCAGTACAAAGGTTAATAAACTCAACATCTATGCACCAGTAGCACAATGACAGCAATGATAAAATTTGCTCCTGCTTCTTCAAGTCCAACCAATTTCCTGTAGCAGGCTGGTTTACCATTTTAAAGGTTAGATTTGACGGAAATGTCACAGCAGCACTGAAATACTATGGTTACTTGAGTTACCTCACAAAAGCTTTTGAAAAGAAGAAAATCATCAACATGGGTCAGAGCACAAATTCATTCAGAAGTTCATCTTTGTTGGTCACACTAAACTGTTTTGGAAAAAAATATTTTTTGGCATAGATAATTGTTTTAAGTAAGGAAAGTGTATTTGAACTATTTATTTCCCACAGTTGTCTAACTGCTGGGATAATTTAGGCATGTTAACAACAAAATGATTCAACTCACAAAGCATTGCCCTTACACTGCACACTTTATTATTGGGATGGAGGTTATTTTCTGTATTAGCTAATGATAAAGCCTTTGTTAAATTAAGGAGTCAAATGATGATAGAGTAACAATGAAACAACTTCAAAATCTAGGTTTCAAAGTGTTGCTGTTTATGGCAAAATGCTGCTACATCATCATGCAGGTTCCTCCAGTGGAGAGAGTGTGGGCTGGTCTAGTCTGATTAGCACAGTTGAGAAATTTGGTTGTGGTTTGCCTACAAATGTTAGAGCTTTAATGGAATTAGATGTCTCCCTTCTGTTCTGGATTCTTTAAAATAAAACGATAAAATATTTATTTGGCTACTCGGGGTAATTAATTACTGATGAGGGTTCATTGTTGTTCAGTCTTTCTTTCCCACCAGTAATAGGTGTTCATGTGTTAATCTCATGCAAATCATATGCATTATCAGAATAGCATTCACTTTGGCACCAGCCAGCATTTATTTTGCCAGCAATTACAGTTTGTTAGTTTTAATGTGTACAAATCTGCCAGCCTTTAAAGCCTTCAGCCTAGCTTTCTGCTTTTCATCCTCTGACATTCTTTGAATGCTTTATAAAATTGTACAATGATTTCAAGAATGGGTTCAAACATTTCCCAGTATTTCTGCTAATTTTTTTTTTACATAACCCCAAGTATAAAAGCTTGTCACTAATTTATTTTCCATTTCTATGGGGTTACCTTTTGGTTTTACTACTAGGCAACTTTAGAAGTACACTTTTCAATATATTTACTGTTTATATAGTGTGAGCTTAATTTATAGCAGCAAATTAGATTATGGTCCCATCCCTCCCTAGGTGCAATGAAGCATGAGCGCTTTAAAATCTACTTAAAATCATAGCTTTGCCCCTGTTTTTGGAAATTGGGTTGACATAGGCATTCGTCCAGTTTAAAGGAACATAGAAATACTTTTTTACAATACTGATAACACGTCACATTCAGTTTTTATTTCCTTGACTCCAGGAGTAAGTTATAGCATTTTTCTGGTCATGGTATAGCTGAGGGAACCTTGTCGTACATTAGAGATGCACTGCAAAAGACTTGACCAGCTTGGGTGCATTATAATATAGTGCTCAGAGGAACCTTCATGGCATTCAATGTGTTCCACACAAAGCTATCCCATTGTCGTATCCAAACAGGAATTAGACCATAAAAGACCATAAAACATAGGAGCAGAAATTAGGCCATTCAGCCCATCGAGTCTGCTCTGCCATTCCATAATGGCTGATAAGTTTCTCAACCCCATTCTCCCAAATTGCACAGGAGATACCAGAATTTATCATCAACAGGCAGCCTAGTTCTACTTAATAAATAAAATGCACTGAAGCTGAGTCATCTGGACTCAAAACATTGACTTGGGGCAGAACTTTGTGCTTGACGTGTGGGAGGGCAGGTCCCGCACGTCAGCGGGTAAAATAACGTGAGGTGACATGGGGCAAAAGTCCCAACATCACTATGTGCCATCACGATATTTCACTGGGCGGGCGCACGATGAAGTTCGACACATGCCTGTCATTAACTAATGGGCTAGTTAAGGCCCTCAACTCAGCAATCGACGCTGATTTTCAGGCGCTCGTATGATCTTCGGGTTGGTGCATGGGTGTAATGGGCTGGCGGGTAAAAGACTTTTTAATAAAACTCATCCACGGGTGGGCTCAGTGGGATTCTCAATCTGTTCTGTGAAGTATTTACTGCAGAAAGTTTTTTAAACTTGCCTGTGTGATCTGTAGCAGTTCAGAACGAATTCCAGCAGTTTTCTGTGTAATTTGAACCTTCAGCTCAGCACTCTGCAGTCAGCAATCTTTATCGGGCTTGCAGCTTTCTGAAGGCCTCCCTTTAGCCTGATATGAGTTCTGACATGTCAACTGGAGGCAGCTCATCTAAGGAGGAAGGGAGGACTAGAATAACGAGGAGGCCAGGAGTGGACATTCAGCCTCCAGGGGAGCCATCTTTTGGAGGCCAGGTGCAGGCACAAGGGGCACAGGGTCAAGAGGTAGTCCAAGGTGGAAGAGGCCACAGAAGATGCCACTATCCTGCTGCCAGGGTATACAGGCAGCGAAGCAGCTGCCTTAATATGGCTGAGGTGCAGTGCCGAAGGAGGGTCTGACTGTCAAGGGAGACAGTGAACTATATCTGTCAGAAAATTGGCCCTGAGATCTCTCCCAACTGTGTGGGAGGGCACCCCTTGCCAGTGGCTCTGAAGGTCACAGGTGCCCTCAACTTCTATGTCTCTGGCTCCTTCCAGGGCTCGGTGAGTGATCTTTGTGGTATCTCCCAATCAGCTGTGCACACATGTGTCAAGCAGGTCACAGACGTTCTGTTCAGATGGGCATTGACCTTCATCCACTTCTTGTTGGGTCCATGCAAGTCAGGCACAGCGAACCAGAGGCTTCACGGCCATTGCTGGGTTCCCCCGTGTCCAGGGTGCTATAGACTGCACACACGTGAGCAGCGCTACAATAGGAGTCACGCCTCCACAAGGGCTGTGGTGGAGGGAGCCATTGGTCTTCTCAAGATGTGCTTCCAATGCCTGGACTGCTCAGGCGGTGCATTTCAGTACCCCCCAGATCATGTCTCAGTGATAGTGGTTGCATGCTGCGCTCTGCACAATCTTGTGCTGGAAAGGGGGGATGCAGTGGACGATGAAGACGTTGACTCAGTGGCTGCAGCTGCACACGCTAAGTCCTGCACTGATTCTGAGGATGAGGAAGCACAGGGCGATGATGAGGGGCTAAACGCTGACCCGGGACTACACCAAGAAGGCAGGGACACCTGGGACACTTTAATCCAATGAACCTTCAGCTAGCTCCAACAAATGGATCAGGAGGACCAGCCTTGCCTGGCACTTCCATACGCGGCACTTAAGTGCTACATCTGCCACTTCATCAGCTGCAACTAAGGGCTTTGGACATAAACCTCAATGTCCACTCAAACAGTCATGACATGTATGTAAAACATATAAATGCAGAACAAAGGAGCCACCCTCAGCCATGGTAACACATCTGGTTTTAATTTTCACCTTCATAAGGTCACACAAAATCAAACCAAAACATTTTTCAAGCATAAACAAATAATAATTTCCTAATCTAGGGCCAACACAAAAGCACCAGTGAGAAACCCGTGGTGTGCCTAAGGTGCCTTATGCTTACGTTTCCGGGTGCTACATCTTGGTGCCGCCCCATTGCTTGGAGTGGCATCTGAGACAGCCTGCTGACTCTGCTGTCCTGTTGGCCTCGATGACCTTGGCGGCCGTCCTCTAGCCTGGGAGGGATCTGCCAGTTCCACAGCTGGCATTTCCCCAGTTGTCACAGCCTCACCTGATGAAGTGGTCACTGGGAGAGGGACGGAGCAGCTGCTGCCCTCATCCAGAGTGCCCTGAGAGGAGCCCACAGAGACGACAGGCAGCTGCTCTGCCGATGTGAGGTCGCCCTGGACCTCCTTGCTCACCGTCAATGGATGGGCAATGAGCTGGGAAGCTTGAAGCCCACAGCATCTCCCACATTGGCAATGACCAGCTGTGGCCACTGGTGCAGTGAGGGCTTGCACATTCGAGCGTAACCCCAGGAGAAGCTGCTTGTTCTCCTAAAAGCCCCTCTCCATGAGAGTCGCCACTCTCTCCATGGAGGAAGCATGACGATCTGCCATAAGGCTCATTGCATCACCCATGCTCCAAGTGGCCTCCTCCACCACAGACACCAAGCGAAGGATACTCTCATGCAACACTCTCAGATGCTCCCACACACCTGGCTGCATTTCCTGCAGCTGCTGTGTCCCGACGACTCCAGAGGCACATCATGAGGCACCGACTGAGCATGTGCTCGTCCTCCGGCTGCTGGCGCCATCAGCACTCTTTTTATCTGCCAGATCCTCCAGTGATTGTGAAGTGCCCTCTCCACTGTGCCCCGGGACACTAGCCAATGTTGCTATGCCCACCGAGGTGCTAGTATCTGCGCTGGTGCCTGCCTCGCAGAAATGGTGTGACGCAGGTGACAGCTGAGGGCTCCCAGGTGTGAGGGGGGCATCTGCAATTGCTCCTGGTGGACAGGCTCTGATGATGCTGGAATTAACAATAAGGACAGTGGATCAGTTAGCGTGCACACAGTGACACATTTCATCCCTTTCCCCCTGGCTCATTATGCACTCAACCTTCCAGAACCTATGGAGATGAATATTGGTGGGTGGCAAATAGTTAGAAGAGACCCTAACATTACAGGTGGATACAGATGGGCTGGTCAGATGGCCTAAGGAATGCCAAATGAAACGTTATGTGGATAAGTGTGAGGCACTTGGGCAGGAGAAACAATTACGGGAATACACAAGGAATGGTAGGACCATGGAAAGTAAGGAGGATCAGAGGGATCTTGCTGTGCATGTCGACAGGCCTATTAAGGTAGCGGGACAGGCACATAAGGCATTTAAGAAGGTAAATGCCATACTTGCCTTTATTAGCAGAGGAATAGAATATAGGAACAGAGAGGTCATGTTGCAAGTGCAGAAAACACTGCCAAGGCCACAGCTACAGTTCTGCATGCTGTTGTGATATGTGCTTCAGGGGAGGAATATGATTGGAGTGGAGAGAGTGCAGAGGTCATTGAACAGGATGCTGGCTGGGCTGGAGAGTTTGGCTTATGAGGAGACATAGCATAGACTGGAGACATTTGCTCTGGAGCAGAGGGAACTGAGGGGTGACATTATTGAGCTTTATAACATTATGAGGGGCAAAGATAGGGTTGACAGAAAGGAACTTTTCCCCTTGGTAGAGGGATAAGTAACTTGGTGGTATTGATTTAAGATAAGGGGTCTGAGGTTGACTGGTGAGGTGATGAGCAATTTTTGCACACAGTAATGTGGGACGCACTGCCTGAAAGAGTGGTGAATGCAGAAACCCTCCTCACAGGTAATAAGTATTTGGATGTGTAGTTGCGATGCCATGGCATACAAAGCCATGGGGATAGTGATCGGAAATGGGATAAGGCGACTTTGGAAGGCATTGACACGCACATCTTCGAAGGGCCGAGGGACCTTTGTCTATGACCCACACCTCTGACTCTATCAATCTGTGACTGAGCAATGTTGTAACAATAACAAATCAAACAACCATCAGTGCTGTGGATGGTGGGAAGACAGAGCGGATGCCACTGTTGACCTCAGATACTTGGCTGTTCCGCGCCAGCCTCACCGACACCAGTGGACCTGGGTGCATGGCGCCTCTCAAGCTCCAGGGTCTCCTGCTTGAAGCGGCTTAAAATCATCAGCTGGGCCTGGCCACCTCCAGTCCGCAAAATCTCACAGGCATTGTGAGCATTCTTCTCCTGAGAACCAGAGAAGACCATTCATTGTGGCTAATCACACATGGACTCTGCACACGCACGCCGCACTCCAACCACAGTGGCTCATATCAGGCCTCCAGTGCCTCCTCTCCACGCTACTGCTAATCAGTCACACGAAGATAGTATGCCTTCTCCCAACACCCCACAACAGCCACCTTGGACACATTCTGTGCCCATCACTTTAGGAACCACACGTTCTTAGCTCCCATCGCAAGGAGGCACAACTAGGTGCAGCGTTGATGGCAGCAGATGGCTCTTGGCCATGAGACCTTGAGGGTCTCCATCCACAATCTCATCACGGTGAATAGGACATGTGTTGGAGTTTTGAGTATGCGCCTAGCTGCATCTCCTGCAGGTTGCCCCCAGACTAGTCATGTACGTCTAAGAGCAACACATTGTGCAGGGGAGAACTCATTTCCTCATGAACCACCCAGGCTGATCTAAGCAAGGGCATTATCTGTTTGCTCACCCAGCGTATGAGAAATGCTCAACATGATTCATTGCAGTCACGACAGTAAGACTTGTGGGGGTGGGGGTGGGGGCCTCAAACACTAAGGCTACCTGCTGGGTTAAATGCCCAATGCCAACATGGTACTCACCCTTCCAGGGGGCAACAGATCATTGAAGCGTTTACGGCACTGGATCTAGGTGCACCACACTATGCCGCTGGATCTCACCACCTCTGCCACCTCCCCCCAGGCATATTTGGTCATGTGGGGGGCCTCCTCCTCCCATCCTGGAGTATCAGCACCTCCCGCTGTGCTGCCACCTCCTCGAGGAGGGCAACAAGACAGTCAGCAGAAAAACAAGGGGCGCTTTGGCCCCCCTGCTGGCCTACCCTGCAGCCTGCCCTGTTCCTGTGGCAGACCCTGTAGCCTGCCCTGCTCCTCTGCCATTCCCTCCAGAGTGCACTGCTCACCAGGCCCCTTGCGGTTGGATCTCAAGATGGCCAATGTGAGTAGCCTACAGGAGGCTGCCAAGCGTTCTTTTAAACAAACTGCTGGGTCGCCATTGGATCCGGTAGTCTGTGCACACCCACCGCCGCCAGCACACTCCCGCTATCCATGGGAGTCGGAAATGCGCTGGGCGGGCCTTAATTGGCCCGCCTGCGCAAAATGGTGGTGCAGCCCCGATCGTGGGCGCCGATCGGGTCCACGCCCACCTGTGTCCACTCCTGCTCCGCCCGCCCGCCAAATGAAAAATTTTGGCCTTTGTTTCTCCACAGGTGCTGCCAGATCGGCTGAGTTTTTCCAGCATTTTCTGTTTTTAGTTCTACTTAATGTTTGGCAGTGTTCAAGAAGGACAGGATGAAATAAAAACTATTTTGATTAAGTACAGCATCAAAATTTTGCTTTCATTACTTGCTCTTAATACATTCATTGGATGTAAAAATCTTTGTGTTAAGACATCAAACCATTTTTAATGAATGGGTTGATTGCAGAACATGTTTTAAGTGGTAGTGATAATGATATTCAAACAAGGGTTCATTCTTATTTGGCAGCCCGATTTTGTTCTATGGTTCCTAATTCGATCTAAGATGATGTCCTTATTTACTTTAACATTTACAATTATTTGCTTAATGAGAATGGACATTAAATTTTTGCTTAGGAACTAGAAAACAAATTAAATTGTATACTGGACGTAATTTTTTAGGCTTAGATAATTCCCAGACTTATGGCTTGATGACTCATGGACAGGTTCTCGAGTAGTTGGTGAGGCAGATGTGGGGATGTTGGTGTGGATGACAGAGCATGATAATGAAGATTTACTTGGGCTCCAGCTGTTCACAATCCATATCATGATTTGGAGGTGGGAACCAAATGTAATATTTCCGAGTTTGTTGATGACACAAAGCTAGGTGAGAAAGTGAATTGTGAGCAGAATGCAAAGAGGTTTGAAGGGGATTTAGAGAGGCTAGTGAGTGGGCAAGAACATGGCAGATGGAATATAAAGCGGAAAAATATGAAGTTATCCACTTTGGCATAAAAAAGCCAGAAATGCAGAGTATTTCTTAAATGGTGAGATGTTGGGAAGTATTTACGTCCAAAGGAACCTCAATGTCCTTGTTCACGAGCCACTGAAAGCTAACATGCAGGTGCAGCAAGCAATTAGGAAGGCAAATAGAATATTGGCCTTTTTTGAAAGTGGATTTGAGTACAGGAGTAAAGATGTCTTGCTGCAATAGAGCCTTGGTGAGACCACACCTAGAATATTGTTCAGTTTTGGTCTCCTTACCTCTGGAAGGATATACTTGTCATAAAGGGACTCCAATAAAGGTTCACCAGTCTGATTTCTGGGAAGGTGGGATTGTTCTATGAGCAGTGATTGAGAAGCTTGGGCTATATTCTCTAGAGTTTAGAAAAATGAGACGTGATCTCATTGAAACTTAGAAAATTCTTAAGGGATGAGACACAGTAGATGCAGGAAGGATGTTTCTCCTGGCTGGGGAGTCTAGAACCAGGGGACACAGTCTTAGAATAAGGGACAAGCTCATTTAGGACTGAGATAAGGAGGAATTCCTTCACACAGAGGGTGGTGAATCTTTGGAATTCTTTACCCCAGAGAGCTGTGGAAGCTCAATCATTGAGTATATTCTGGACAGCGATCTATAGATTTCTAGATATTAAAGGTGTCAAGGGATATGGCAATAGTGCAGGATTGATCATTGAGGGAGGTAGTTTTCAGTTTCAAAGCAGGGAGTTATAGTTTAATGGTTTCCGCTTGTCCCATATTCTATCAGGAATCAGAGTACATAATAACAAGAAATGTGATCCTGTTATTTCAGAGGAAACATATTTTTACGTCAGCTGCATCTCCTGTAAGAGATCAAACAGATCACACTCCAGTGTCTGACCCTACAAAATCAATACTCCTGACATTGCAATCATTTTTAAAGCCAGGCAGCCCACTACCATTTTACATGGTCTGACTGGTAAATATTTTCAAGGGTCTTGTGTGTAGAATTAAAATGAAATGTGCTGCAAAAATACATACAAAAACAATCATAATGGCACATGCCAGAGCAAGGACTCAGTGATTTCTTTTGTATTCTTTCGGCACATTAATTAATTAATTATTGTATTTATTAAGCCTATTACAAGAGCAACATTCACTACCAAAGTCTGTTCTATAGTGTCATGGGATGTTGAAAGATCATGACTGGAAAAGCAACACAACACCCTTCACCCATCCGGGCAGCAGTCAGGCTCTATACAAATGGACCTCTTTGCCTTTTTTATATACACACTAAAATCTTTCTAAAAACTTTGTCCTTGATAATGGGGGTTGTCAAACCTTTAAACCCCGTGTCCGTCATCAGAAAGATAATCAATTCTGAGGACCAGCTTCATTAAGAGTAATACTCCTAGTGATCATTAAACATAAAGCAATAGGAAGTCAATGTGAGATAATTTTAGATCCTAGCTGAAGATTTGACAGATCCATTGAAACTCACACTGGCTGAGAATCCCTGCCCCTACATCATACCCCCTCACTGGCTAGGTTTTGGCTTTAGTTAATTTCACTTCTCTGCCCTGGAAGAATTTCTCAGAATGAGAAGTAATCCATGGAACAACACCCTCTACTGTAACCCTACATTCGTCCTCTCCTGCCTCATTCTCCCTTGCCCTTTCTATTCCCTTTTCTCTCTTCTTCCTCTGCTCTACATGTCCCTTCCCTCCCTCCACATCTCCTTCATCATGCTGTCCTATGTCACCCTCCCTCCTCTCTTTCCATGTTGCCTCCCCTCCTTCCATGGCCCCTCCCCTCCTTTCCCTCAATCTTTCTCTATTTGGTTCAATTACCCTTCCCTCCAGTTGTGCACAGCATAACTACTGCCCTAAGCCTCAACTCCCCACTTCTAACGCCATGGCAGATTGATTACTATTTAAAAGTCTGAACCTGTGCAGCTAGAATAGTGATCCTATGTTTAGAGAAATACTAAAGTAGTATCTCAGTTATGTTGGAGAATTGACTGTTCTCACTGTCAGACCGTAAGCTTTAATATATTTAATGTAAAAGTGTTGTTAATATTCAGTCACTCATTGTCTTTGGCTACACTGACACTTATCAGGGGCTGCTCAATATTTTCAAAACAAAGACTAAGACCAAAATTTTCAGCCTCATTGCCTGTTCAAATGGAGGCAGGCTGGATTTCAAAATGGTGGCCAGGACCCGATTCTGGGACTCCCACCCCTATTTTCCATCGTGTGCAATTTTTATGCCCTGGGATAAGGATATGTGTTGCAATCCCATCCTTGCTTACTCCATTGCAGGGTTGGGCATTTTAGATCCACAAGCTGTTTCCATGGAGTTGGACTTGTTTTATTATGAGACATAGTTTATGGCACCTCAGAGGAGTTGTGAGCCATATGGGAAGCGAAGCTTAGCCTGTAGTAGGGAACCTTTTGACAGGTAATTTCAAAAGATGTTGACAACTTCACATGTCAATGTAATGATGTATGATAAGTTTTTAATGTAGTGATTATTGATAGGGCTTTGTTCAGATAAGGTAAGTGACAATTTCATTGATCAGTATTGTGAAAGTGTTAAGATGCATTAGAACACTTTATCCATGTGCTCTTCCACATTCAAGAGTATTGAGTTTAGGATTTCAATGGGGAGAATTATCGGCTGCACGCCGCCATTTTGTGTGGGCGGGTCAATTAAGGCCTGCCTAGTGTCTCTTGCACCCGGTAACGCTCAGCGCTACCTGTGTGGGCAGGGCGAGGAGGGAAAGTTGGGACCTGCGCTCTTTTGCGCAGAAATCTCCCTGAGGCATGGAGCTGTCTCAGGGAGATTAAGTTGAATTTGACAGTTCAAAACAAAAAAGTTAAAAATCATTTACATGTGACCCCTCATGTGGCAGGGTCACATGAGCTGGGACATGTTTATCAAATGTTTAAAATTTGTTTATTAATGTAATAAACCCTTCATGAAACCTCATCCAGCCAGTGGATGATGTCAGGAAATGGCCCGACTCGAGATTCCCACCTCAAGGATGAGAATCCAGGCCCAAGTGTCCACTTTGTGTGAGATCAACAATCCAGGCATAAATTTCAACCGAAATGCACATTTGTTTTGAAAAGTTTTTTTTTTCCTCAAGTTTCTGATGCATAATATTTGTTTGCATAATAGTTATTTGAATAATATTGAACATAAAAGCTGCCATGAAACAATACAATTGGACAGTGTTTTAGACGGCTTTAATGGGCTTATCACAAAAAAGTAAGCGTTTTTAATATGTGTCTAGTTTATCACCTCTGAGTCTCCTGATGTTGAATAACTGAAACTGACCTTAAAATACTACCCAGAGCCCTTTATTAGTTACAATAGTGTAGGGCGCCTAATAGTTTTCTTATTACCTAAAAGCAGCTTAGTTTTCAGAGTCTCCTTTAAGGCCCTCAGATGGATACAATCAATGGAAACTTGCCATGGTGATTATTCAATTGGGGATGTGACCAGGGCCAGCTACGAGGTCAGGGCCAGCTTCCATTGCAGCATTTTATTAAACTAGTGCAAACTGGCTTATGTACTCTATGATAAAAGCGGACGCTGGAAATTTGAAATAAAATCAGAAAATGCTGGAAAAACTCAGCAGGTCTGGCAGCATCTGTGGAGAGAGAAGCTGTGTTAATGTTTCGAGCTCGTATGACTCTTCTTCAGAGCTGCCCTGAGAATTTGAATTTGTTTAATATTTCTCTCCACTCATATCCTCCATGCATCCTTATCCCTCTAGCCTCCTTATATCCCCAATTCTCTCACATATCCCTCCATTCCTCCTCATATCCCCATGCCTGATCTATGCTCTGCTGGATAGAAGTTGTGCCTAAAATTCCTTGATAAATTGCCCTGGTTTGGCAAATTCATGTAAATTGTGCAAAAAAAGGAGCAATGCAACCAAATGGAAACTCCTGCCCAAAGTTTATTTTTCAGTCCGTATGGAGAAGCATAACAATCAGACTTCACCTTCATCATTAGAATCTTACGTCTAAATGCTCTGAGCATATATATTTGTTTAATATTTCACCTCTTGCACTGTTCAAGAATCACAATGTTCTTTATATTTAATGAAGTATTTAAACATAACTCTTTTTCTTCCTTATTCTCCTTTTCCTCTATGTCTCTTTTGTTTTCCATTACTCCTTTTGCCTGGTTTGTCTTCATCTTTTAAAGTTACCTTATCTGTTTTCTCTGTAGATCCATTTTCATGCAGCAGTCATGTTGGTTAAAGTTTCTTTTCAGCGAATCACAAAACAGCTTATTGAATTTGGCCCTTTCTAATTCAGGGAATAATCAAATGGAGTATACAGTTGGTAGTTCAAATGCTTGCTGTGTTATCTTATTGGCAGTGTTTACGGAATTAAGAAATACAGGATACAATTTAGAATTTTATTTTAGTTTAGGTTTTGCAAATTTGCATTCTGCCCAGTTCCCTTTATCAATTTTAATGGGACGAATCAGTCTGGGATCTTAACCACAGATTTGAATCAAGACTCATCATAAAAGAATAAAACATGGTTTGGGAAGTGGCTAACAAAATATAATTAATAACTTTTTGAAAAGAATGACTAAATGAGCTTCAGAGACTAACATTTTAATGATTCATTTCCTGAAGTGTACAACATTTTCCTCTATTTGATAGTTATAGTTTGCTTCCTGACACAGCCCATTGTTCTTATCCCATCTTTGGGACTGTTATAGGTTCCTTAATAACATTCCTTTATGAGGTTGTCTACTTGCACAGTTCACTGTTGTCAACATGCTAAATGTTTTTTTTCTTATTTTGCTCCATTTTAGGTAATCTCAGGATAAAGTTCATCCACCAAGTCATGTAACACAAGCCAGGCACAATTGCTAAATGTAGTCACAATTACAGTTTTCAATGAGAAGTTTCTGATCTTCAGAGTCTAGCTATGACATTTTGTTGTGAGATGCTATTTCTGTCTAAGTGGGATAGGCATTAGAAAAGAGCTCCTATTCCTGTTTACACACATCATGAAGATATATTGAGATTAAAACAAATTGGTTTCTGTTTCATTTTGTTATACAGTTACACCCTTAACTTGAACCTTAGAAATTAATATGTTTCCTGTTCACTCAATCCAATTAGAGGGGAAGTGCCTGCACTAAATTAAGAAGATAGCATAACAGCAGAAAGGAGAATGCCCTACCATGTGAGATTTGCCTTCGACCTTCAGTCCTTAAAATAATTCCCAGTGTCAAGTATTACCATGAACATATCAAGATTACATTATATCTAAGGGCAAAATGCTGCCAGTTATGTCTGGCTTGTGTTACATAACTAGATAGATGAATTTTATGCTGAAATTAATTTCATGGAAATCTGAGAAAGAAACAGAAAATGTTGGAAATACTGAACAGGTCAGGCAGCATCAGTGGACAGAGAACAATGGGCAGAAACTTACGGAGACAATGGGGGCCATGGCCGGTTGCTGGAGAGCCAGCAAGAGACTTGTGTCTTTTCGGTCTGCTGCACTTTGCTTCACAGGCACTTGAGAAGCCAGTGACGGGCCTTGCCTCAGGTTCATGACCCCTTGGGGCAGAAGCCCCATCCACAAGAACTGCGAACCATCCAGGGGCCAGAATTTCTATTGAACGGCAGCACCACTGGGGAGCTGGTGGCTGCTTCTGGGCCGACACCCACCTGAGGCCTAAGATCGTTGCTGGACCCCAGAACAGAGGTAAATGATGTTGGGAGGGGTTTGCGGGGTAGGGCTTGTATAGATGCAAGGTTGGGGAATGTCAGGGTGGGGAAATTCCTTTTAATTGGTGAAGTGTAGCTTGGTGAGGTGTAACTTGCTGGTTCATGACTAAATAGGAGTGGTGCTCTCAGATCGCCTTTCGTATGTAGGGTGTTTACGAAGGATTCTCCTTCTGCTTCTACTTCACAGAGATTCCCCTCTCTACCTTTTCCGCTCCATGTCCTATTCATGGTACAGTATTTCAAGAATTGTTCCCATACCTATGCAAGGCACTGATCTTTCCTCCCTTATTGTGTGCAGTGAATATCTCAAATTAGCTGCAGCAACTCTCCACAGAATTTCCATAAAGTTTTGCTTGTGCAAAAATAAGTCAAAAACTGAAACTTGCTAAGCAGCTCTTTAAATAGCACCAGACACAGGCCCACCTTGCTTCAGAATGCTTGTTGTTTCAGGAGTGATTCATGAAGAACTGCCTGTGCATGCATCAACCAAATATGGGATGCTGTTGTTGTATCAACCTGATTGGCTGAGTGGCATCATGATGCTGGTGATTCGTAACCTTGTGCGGCATGTAGATTAAAGGCTTCACTCTGATAGTTTCTTTTGAAAATGCACAGCATGATGTTATGTCATAGTGATGCCACTCACTGGGAGAGGATGTCTGAGTGGCATCTCAGAGGGCAGCTCTAGCTATATGTTGCACGTAAATAAATGTTTTTTGAATGAAGACCATTGCCCCCAGCGGGATCTCATCTGCATTAAGAAGCAAATGAATCTCGAGACAATTCCATGATAACAGAGTGCACACCTGCCATTCACCCATTTGTACCCTTCCTCTACAGGAACACTATGCTTGCTGCACAGGAAGAGGCCAGCAATATACAATGCTCCTGGAAATTGGCGGTGGGCCTGCCAGACATGGGGCTGCACACAATAAGGGAGGAAAGATCAGTGCCTTGCATAGGTATGGGAGCAGTTCTTGAAGTACTGCACCATGATCGGGACATGGAGCAGAAGAGGCAGAGAGGGGAACCTCTGTGAGGGGGAAGCAGTAGGAGAGTTCTTCATAAGCACCCTATATATGAAAGGCGTTCTGAGAGCACCACTCCTATTTAGTCATGAGCCAGGAGCAGCGCCTGAGGAAACTACACCTCACCAAGCTACACTTCACCAGTTAAAAGGAATTTTATTGAAAATATGTAGAACATAGATTTTACAGCAAGTGTAAGCTTTCTACCTAATTATCCAAATTATCTATGATTCTTGTGTGTAGCTGGTGATTCAAACAATGACAAAGAAAAAAGTTTAAAATCGCAATGCAAAATCACATTGGCTGCCTCTTACTGAGTTCTATTGCAGTCAATGGAATTAAATATCAAGGAAGATTATAAGGGGCAGTCCATTCGATGCATGTCTGTTTTGTGCTACAATCAGGGTTTATTGGCAAGCTAATATCATTCACTTTCCATTTTAAAGTCATACTATTCCCTCCTGATCTTTCTTTCTCATCATAAATTTTTATGCCCACAATTAAAAAGGAAACTGTGTAAACTTGTCACTTTGCCTTTGGTCAGTAGTGGCCAAACTACTAGAGGGAGGGTGTGATTACAGCCTGACATAATTGATATAGACTGTGGGTATTGGAACTTACAATGGCAGAGCTGACAGAAAATTAGTTCAGGTGTAAGATTTTCCAAGATATTACTGTAGCAACAATTATTATAGTCAATTTCTTGCGATAGTATGCTCCTTTTCTTTCTATTCTGTGTTTGTTACCTTTGTATTGTTGCTTCCTTCTTTGGCTTTGGCTCACTTCTTCTCTCAGTTTCCTCTGACTTAATTCTTCTTTCATTTCTCCCTTTTTCTCTTCCACTTGGTGCAGTGGGATAAAGGAAACACAGCAATTACAAGCTGCATTTTGGATGGAGGTTGTGGGGCACATATGGCTCTCAGAGCCCTCCTGCTCATCCTTTCTCCTGGTCATGCATGTTTTTGCCCCCTCACTCCTATCATATTCCCTAGCTCTTTGCCTTCCCACTACTCATTTCTCCTTCTACCCCTCAGCCCCAGAACTACCCCATCTCCTTTAAACAATTCACTCATCCCCTTTGTCCTCCTCTCCCTTTTTCTGCACTGACACTCATTTCACCCTTCACCCGCCATTCAATCTCTCCCTATTCTCTGTTAATTCTATTGGGGCAGGCGGTAAGAGAGCAGAAGCTCTTCACCCTCTATCCCTTTTCCTCCTCACCTCCCACTCCTACAATATCTTTCTGTTTTACTCGAGGGTGGTTTTATCTATTTGAAAAAAATCAGCATTTAAAAAAATGAAATCAAGTTACAATAGAGAAAGAAGCTTTCTTTCCCTCCATGTCTCCTATCTTTCAGTTTCTCCTGTCTCATAGGCATTTGAAATTCAAATCTCTCTTTTACAGTCATAATCTGTTAGCATTTTCTGCCATGAGAACATGTGTGTGATATTTAGTTGGTTTCATAATTTAACTAGTTACCAATGACTTTCTCTCCTTCATAAGGTCAGAGTGAGGATGTTTATGGATAACTGCACAATATTAAGCACCATTCGCGGTTCCTCAGATACTGAAGCAGTCCCTGCCAATATGCAACAAGACCTGGACAGCATTCAGACTTGGCTGACATGTGGCAAATAACAATCATGCCACACAAGTGCCAGGCAATAACCATCTCCAGCAGGAGAGAATCTAACCATCGCCTCTTGACATTCTATGGCATTAACATTCAATGACATTACCATGGCTGAATCCCCCACTATTAACATCCTGGGGATTACCATTGACCAGAAACTGAACTGAACTAGCCATATAAATACTGTGGCTACAGGAGCAAGTCAGAGATTGGGAATTCTGTGGCGAGTAACTCACCTCCTGATTCTCCAAAGCCTGTCCACCATCTAAGAAGGCACAAGTCAGGAGTGTGATGAAATACTCTCCACTTGTCTGAATGAATGCAGCTACAACAACACTTAAGAAGCTCGACGTCATCCTTTTAATAGCAACTTGTTTGATTGGCACCTCATCCACCACCTTGAACATTCACTCCTTCCACTACTGATGCAGAGTGCACAGTGACAGCAGTGTGTACTATCTACAAGATACACTGCAACAACTCACCAAGGCTTCTTTGACAGCATCTTCCAAACGCATGATCTACATCACCAAGAAGGACAAGGGCAGCAGATGTTTGGGAACACCATCGCCTAGAGGTTGCCCATCAAACCATCCTGACTTGGAAATATATCACTGTTCCTTCACTGTCACTGGGTCAAAGTGCTGGAACTCCCTCCCTAACAGCACTGTGGGTGTACCTACACCACATGGACTGCAGTAGTTCAAGGAGGTGGCTCACCACCACCTTCAAAAGGGAAATTATGGGTGGACAATAAATGCTGGCCTAACCAGTGATAACCACATTCCATGAAAAATTAAAAAAGACATAAAAGACGATTTAACTGAAGTATTATATCATGTTATGGCAAAATATACATTTCTTTAAAAAGAAATTGGTTAAACTCCATAATTTGGACAATAATTTCAGTTCCTGTGGAAAGATTACAGAAATCAGTTTAAAAGCTATCTTAGATCCATATTTCTGCCATGATAGAGAGGCTCTTTGTCATGGTGAAGATCTGGAAATGGCTGGAAATTCTAAGACGGTCCCCAAACACAGCATTTCCTATTTCGCGGGTTCAGGACTGGAGTCCAGTCAGGGTTCACGCATGCGTGGGTTACAGAGACAGCTGGCCATTTAAATCACCAGCTGCCTCCACTGAAGTGGGAGCTTGGAGGGCCAGCAGTGTGAAACCCAGAGTGCGCAGATTAGAATAGGTAAGAGGAGGTCCGAACTTGGTAGATTCATAGCCAGGGCAGATAGTCCTGGAGAGGTAAGGCACCCCTTTAGATATGGTCCCAGGACACCTTTGGGATTGTTCAAATTAAACACAACTGTATACAAACTCATTGGAACTGTTGAAGCTGTCAAGAAACTGTCAGAGCTGTCAAGGAATTGTCAAAGAGTGGTGAAAGCTGTCAAGGAACATTGAAAGCTGTCAAGGAGCTGTTAAAGTTGTCAAGGAATGGTCAAAGCTGCCAAAGCTTTCAAGGAATTCTCAAATAACTTTTAAGCTGTCAAGGAATTGTCAGAGCTGTCAAGGAACTGTCAAAGCAACCAAAGGACACCAGGTTTCATGTCAAAAGACATGAAAATAAATCAAAACCATGTATATCAAAACTTTATTCTTTTTTGCTATTTTATTTTAGACTTTTGCTGAACCAAAATATAGCTGCTACAGGTCACATGACTCACAAGATTGGCCGTCTGTTCTGGAATCTTCCAAAAGAGATTACAAGATCAAAACAGTTCCACTCTCATCCTTATGGAATCTCACACCCCATTGTAAGGCCACATTATAATCACAAAACTAGAAGGCGAACAGATGAATTGGCTCCCCAGCTAGGGCAATAACAAAGATGGAGACGTCAAACCTTGTTATGCCTGAAAGGTGTTAACAGACCCAGTTTCACTTCTAAGGGAGGCAATGGATTTTGAACAGGGGCACAAAAACTGCTTGTGAAGCTGCAATTAACTCATTACTGGGCCAGACCACATGACCCCATGCTTCTATCCTCTTGGACAGTTTTAATATTACATATCTAGCCTCCCATATCAGTCTGCTGATTTTATACCAACTGGAAAGAGCTCCAGAAGGAATCCCAGCTGATCAAGCAACTGGCCATCATCTCTCAGCTCTTCAAATCCTAAAAGCATCTGATCATCGCCTGCTAAACATTCACGTGAACTAATATTCATTTCTATGGGATATTTTACTATTGTTATCCATGGTTGCAAACGTGTGTGTGCGCGTGCGTGTGTGTGCGCGCAGTTGTGAACATCCCTGCAGGGACCTGTATAGACACAGCTGGTGGTACCAAAAGGAACTGGAAAGCTGGAGATATCACAGGGAGCTGGAGTGACAATACCACAGGGAGCTGGTGGGACAGTACCACATGGAGCTGGAGAGACTGTATCACAGGGAGCTGAAGAGACAGTACCACAGAGATCTGGAGAGACAGACCTGGACATAGTGCATGGAGCTGGAGTGATATATGTTGTAATATGCCTTTAAGGACTGTAGCATGACATCACTAGAAAGGAACTCGAGATGATTTGGCGAAAACCATTGGTCTGTGCACCACCAAAGTTGCAACATCTCTTAACAAAGATTATAGGTTATGACTGTGACAATAGGTGCAAGCCAAGTAGCTTGATGGTCACATCGGATACATTTAGCAGATTGCCTAACCCAGTGAAAAAAGATGTATCCTTAGATTTACAAGTTGACTTAATTGACATCGAACTTGAAGCTGTTCTCCAAACTGATCTGCTATATTCTGTGCAATGCAAATGCCAGCAGCTACACAAAGAATTGACAAAAAAAAAATTCTGTACCATAGAACACCATCATTGAAGGATGGCCTGATTCAATTTTACATATCCACAAACACGTGAGACTATTTTGGCTTGACTGGGATGAGCTGGGTAACTCCCGGGGAGTCATTTTTAAAGGCAGACAGGTCATCTTACTGGAATCTTTGTGACACAATATTCTTCAACAAATTCATCACTTACACATGGGGCTCGCAAGAGAGACAGTCTATTGGCTGAGTATGAAAAATGACATTGAAGTCATCATCCAGAAGTGTGAGCCATGTCAAGAGCATATGCCAAGGTAGCACAAAGCACCACTCATTCCGCATGAAGTTCCTACCTATCCCTGGTCCAAAGTCGCATCTAACTTCTTTCTTGCCCATGGTACTGACTTCATTGTCATCGGCGACTATTTCACCAAGTACCCCATTATTCAACAATTGCATAATATGTCAAGCACAACTGTCGCAAACAAACTAAGTGCTATTTTCAGTTTACTAGGTGCACCTAGAGAAATCATTATGGATAACGGTTTGCAATTTATTGGTAAGCCATTTCAGGATATGTATGAGAAGTGGAATATCAATCACACTACTTATTTTTCTCATTACCCTAGATCTAATGGCCTAACTGAACAAATGATTTGCATGGTGAAATCCCTAATTTTCAAATCTAGACAAACCTAGCAAGACCTACACATTGCAATGTTACATCTGAGGGCGACACCTCTAAGCTATCATTGACAGAGCTCCTGTTTAGCAGACCAGTGCATACCAATTTACCTACTGTTACCCATTCTACTCTCTCAGAAACCAGAGAACAACATTTAAAACTACAAGAGAAGATTACCAATGTGCACGATAGAAATGCAGGTATCGAATTGCAAAATTTACAGTTGAGACAACAAGCATTCAGGATCCCACATAACAACTAGCTGAGGTGACAAGGATTTGTTCAGAACCAAGGTTCTATAAAATCATTACACACAAAGGTGGAAGGTGAGGCACAACTGATGACAAATCAGATCCATTCCAGATCCTCACTCACTGTGCATTCCTATTGCATCAAGGACAAGATCCAAAATGCAACCAGGAACAACATCCAAGAATAACAATCCCACAGATCACTATGAGCAATTAAAGATACCTCAAGCCAAGGTTACCATTACAAGATCTAGGCGTACCAACAGGTTACCTTTATGCTTAGGGGCTCAGATTCACTAGTCCTATTCACTTATGTAATGGTAACTAAACATGAATACATGTCGTAAATACAGGTAAACTTCTGTGGAAGGGGGCAATATCTTTAGAAAGAAAGGGGGATTTTGTAATATGCATTTAAGAGATTGCAGCATGACATCACTAGAAAGGAAGTGTATCATGTGATCCAGTTTTAGTTTTGCTTTTGCTTTCAGTAGAGCACACAAACAGCTCTGTAGCTCTGATGTCTTCTAGCATTATGCCCCTGTACAAATATTCCTTTGTGCCTAACCCCAGTAAATGAACCCACACCTTATTTGCACAATTCCTTATGAGCAATTGGTGCCTTGTTATCATTCTAAAAACACAACATAATTGGAAAGAAAACAAGGATCTGGAGAGATAGCACAGGAGTGGGACATCTGTGGCCAAATAAACTGCAGATAGACAAGTAGGTCATTCAGCCTCTCAAGCCTATATTAGAATATGGTTGAACTACACTTCAACTCCATTTACTCACCCTTGCTCTGAATCCCTTGACAGCAATTTCAAACAAAAATTTCAATTGACCCAGCATCCATGCCCTTTGGGAATGAATTCCATATTTCCACTACCCTTTGTTGAGGAAGTGTTTCCTGATGTTGCTCCTAATGGCCTAGGTCTAATTTTAACATTATGACCCCATGTTTTGGAATCCTGAACCAGAGGAAATAGTTTCACAGTATTAAATCCCTACAACATTTTTAACTGGAACCAGCATTAGAAGAGTTCACCTGCAGTAGGAATGCCTTTGACATTTGTTTTGTGTTACCATGGTTGGACAAATGATATCCCTTCAGCATAATCATATTGAACAAAGCAACAAAGTTTTAAAAAAATTATTTCTCCTCATTTGTGAGGAAATACTAGCAGTACATTTGCCAGATGGGCAAAGGCCCATTGGGAATAAGAGCATAATTTTCTTTACAGTTCAATAACTAAACTGTCTAATGTTCTGACATGAAAACATGCACAAATGCTCTGCTTTATGAGTTTATCCCATATCTGCTGGATTTATTGTGCTAGCTGGACGATTTACAAGTACTGGATGATGCTATCAGGATTATTTTAGAACTTTTATATCCACCCAGCATCTGTCAGACTCTCTCTGAATGTTGACTGTTGTGTGATTATCCAAAGTGATAATCCACAACTTGTAATCCGAGCTCGCAGTTTAGCT
This sequence comes from Carcharodon carcharias, assembly GCF_017639515.1. NCBI lineage: Eukaryota > Metazoa > Chordata > Chondrichthyes > Lamniformes > Lamnidae > Carcharodon > Carcharodon carcharias. The sequence goes on along the minus strand of NC_054474.1, from coordinate 77,069,728 downwards.
CCTTGGTTTGCAAGTGGGACTGATTCAATGATTAGTTTTATTCCAGGCAACATGGTCAGCTTTTCCTTGCAAGTTTTCTACTTTCTGTACCTCTCCATGAAACCACCAATTCTTATTGAGGTACAGTTCCAAGGGTATCAGTACCACACTCAAATGGCTTTTATGCACATATAATAATGTATATCTGCAGTTTATTTGACCACAGCAGTCTCACTCCTGAGCTATCACTTCAGCTCCTTCTTCACTTTTCTTTTACATCAGCCAGCTCCCTGCATTATATTCTTTTCTGTCGCTCCAGTTCCCTGAGGTACCTCCAGCTCTGACTCTCCAAGTCCCTGTTGTACGTCCAACTCTGTCACTCCACTTCTATCACAGCAACCTCATGCGGTCTTCCCTGTGTAGTATGTCCAGCTCTTACTCTTCTATCTCAGGGTGATAACTTTTATCCTCCTACCCCATCAGTGCCCTTCTTGGCTATCAGCCATTCTAGTCCGCTGCCTTTGATGACATGGTGCAATCCTTCTAAGCTCAGAGCTGTTTCAGGTCATCATCCAAGACCCAGAGCTGTCTTTGAAGGCTATCTGCAGTCATCTCCATTGAAAGTCAGCCTTCCACTTGCTCTGCTGCAACCACTGGGGTAACACTGTATAGGAGCACTCCTCCTCCTTCAGGTACCATGCCATAAGAGGCCATTGGCAACCATGAACCTCCATTGAATTGGCCTATGATTCTGCATGGCAAAGTATTGCAGTAATTTACCATTGCCTTCTGTGGTATGGCTGACCAGGAAACTCTCCCATTCTTATCACCTGCCACCAGATGTATTGGAAGGATTTACAGGCTGATAATCAACCTGTTTGGCCCCATTATGAACACACCTTCCATGGGTGTCAAGTCCTGAAGTAGGATTTGAACCCAGAGCTTCTGGCGCAGAGGTAGAGATGCTACCATTGCGTCACAAGACCTCCGTAGGAGGAGTACTAGGGCAGGCAAAGAGACCTGAAAGACAGGTAATGAGGGAGTGCACAAGGATGACAATTGCCTTTTGTATGCATTATGGCATGGTTTGATTTATAAATTTGTTTTGGAATGTTTATTCTGTGGTGTCTTTTACTTTTGCATTGTGGTCTAGCAGATACTGTGATGCTTAGGAACAGAGGGGAAGGGAAAGCGCTCAACTGTTTGGAAATGGTGAATTAAGATTCTATTTACTGTAACTGCACCTCCAATTAATTCTTCATTAACGCCCTGGGCAACAAGCGACTGTCTAGGTTGTCTGCTACCTTTTCCGCCTCAGCTGATTGCCATACGGGATAGATACGCTATATGGGTGGCGAGGGCTGTCACTTCATGGTGGTGAAATTAGGCAGCATACAGTGGGGGCTACCGCAGATTCTGACAGCCACTTTGCCAAGTACTGGAGGGCTCTTCCAGAGCTTCAGAGGCAGTGGAAGTGTTATTTTAGCACATCATTGGTGTCAATCACATTTCCTGTGGCAGCATGAATTGCTGCTGTGCACATGTGCATGGGTTGGACACTGCAAGTATTGTTAGCCATGTTGTCAGTGGATAGCCCTTATCACTCAACAGCCACCCTTTCATTTGCTCTACAGGGTCAATGTACTTGGAAAAGTGGACTGCCACAGGAATGAAGACATCATGACTGCTGCCAGGATAATAAGTATTGAACTGCAATATTTGCTGCATATTACCACACACCAGCTGGATATGGAGGGATTTCCTCCCCGCCCCCCCCACCCCCCACCCCACCCACCCCCACCCCCACACCCACCATTTCCATTCCAGTAAAGGACTGAGTTGAAATTCGGTGTCTGGAAAGTGATGTGCGTGCATCCAGTGAATGACAAACCGCACCATGGAGAAGCTTGCAATCCTAGAAAAACTGTGTTTGCTTCACTAGCTTATCTCTGGCAAGAGTGAATAAAATGTAATCAGCTCTCATTGAATAGAGTCTCAGTGTCTTTCCTTACGCAACATTGGATAACAAACTGCAAGATGTAAACATCTCCAGCACCAGCCTGGATGGTCAACAATGTAAAAGCTCATCACTACAGACACCTGAGACATATATCTCAGACGACATTTTGGATTTCTGTTTTTAATTAGGCATGTGCGAACTCCAGAAGTTGCTAAACAACTAACCCCATAATAACGGCGAGGGCTGGTCACCTCATCAAAATCCCAATGTAAAATGCGGGCCAATAATTCCATGCCTAATGCAATAGCTATTTGACACGATAAACATCTAAACTTGTGTGAAGAAGGAAAGACCTTTAACTTGTGATAATAGTGTAAAATGGGCAAAATCAAATGGCCCACCAGATGGTCAGAAATTGCTCATTTTATGATTGCCACCTAAAGTTAAAATTACTTGCATAGATCTTTCACATTAACAAAAACAGCATGAGTAAAATTTTGCTAATTTACAGTTAACAAGGTCTGTATAATACATAAATTTCCTGCAGACAAGTTAAACGTGCTGGTTCATCAATATATCAACAGCTTTACCTAACATGCTTCAAATAATGAAAAGAAGAAATGGCAAATGCTGTCTCTTATAAAACCAGAATTCTTAGTACCACTACATTTGGCACCAGTACAAATCCCACATTTCATTAAATGTCACACATGATATTTATCATTCTTACACTTGATGTAATGCATCATTAATTTCAAGTGTAAGACATACTTACTTTTGTGCTTACTGTTTCAATGAAAACTTTACATGAAACCAAGTTCATGGTCCACTATATGGTCATGATTCTTTCCTAAAAAGTGACATAACATAGAAATCATGTTCCTCTAGCAGAATGCACATAAAAAAAATCCTCAAAGGGATTTGTACAAGGCATTTCCACATGCACTAGACTTTACAGTAGTTGCAATTTCTAAACAGTTGTGTCAAGAAGTTACGGATCTTCCAGTTAGGCATTGCTCCCTTTGGCTATTTGTGGGTTTACTACCTAAAAGGAAAACATTTTTAAGCTGACAATTACTAACAATTATTCTGAGGGAAATGATTTTGTGGCCATAGGTGTACAAAGCTTCTTTCCAACCATAATTCCGATCTTTCATCTATAATATTCAAAGTTTCCTTCTTGACTAAATCTTGGGAATATGTCAATCTGTGGGGTGTTGCAATGAATGCACTAGATACTGAAAACATAGGGCACACCTTCCAAACATCTCAACAGCACAACTCTGTGACTTGTATTTTTTGAATCAAATTGTGCCAAAAGCTCATTCTCCTCACATCTGAGTGCTCTTTCATAGGGACAGCAGCAGGATCACTGAATGTTGGTTTTCATCACATCCTTGAAGTGCTTATTCTATTCTCCTCTGGTGTGTCTGTCCTGACTGAGCTGGGAGAAGAAGACCTGCTTAGGGAGCTTGGTACCTGATACCTGAACTATAAGATTAGCCCAACAAAGCTGATGGAGGATGATCATTGCCTCAATGCTTGTGGTGCCAGCATGTGAGAGGACATTGATGTTGGTGTGTCTGTCCTCCCACTTAATATCTTTTACATTCTTTTTTTATTCATTCATGAGATGTGGGCTTCACTGGCTAGGCTAGCATTTATTGCCAATTTTTAGTTGCCCTTGAAAAGGTGGTGGTGAGTTGCCTTCTTTAACCACTGTAGTCCATGCGGTGTAGATACACCCACAGTGCTGTTAGGAAGGGAGTTCCAGGATTTTGCCCCAGCGACAGTGAAGGAACATCAATACATTTCCAAGTCAGGATAGCGAGTGACTTGGAGGGGAACTTCCAGGTGGTGGTATTCCCATCTATCTGCTGCCCTTGTCCTTCTAGATGGTAGTTGTCGTGGGTTTAGAAGGTGCTGTTGTAGGAGCCTTGGTGAATTCCTGCAATGCTTTTGTAGATGGTACACACTATGCAAGATCTTTAGGCAGCATTGATGGCTTGACTCCAGTGCTTTGTGGTGCCTCCTATATGTTGTCCACGTTTCAGCCTTGTACATAAGGAAGGGATCATGACCATATAGTGGACCATGAACTTGGTTTCAGTTTTGTTGTCACAACCTTCAAACACTCCCTTCTGCAGGTAGTTGAAGGCTGCACCAGGAATTTCAGATGGCGCTGGATTCCTTAATCAATGTCAGTCTTCTGTGAAAAATAAATTCCATGGTACTAGAAGTGTTCCACATTTTCCAGGCACGCACCATGAATCCTAATCAATGGGGCTGGGATATGTACCTTTGGAGCTTGCTGTTGGAAGATTTTGGTCTTCTGAATGTTAAATGTAAGTCCTATCTTCTTGTATGCCTCCATTAATACATTAATAATTCTCTGCTTACTGCTGGATCATCAGCATATTGGAGCTCAATGACTGAGGTCAAGGTGGTCTTAGCTTTAGATTGGAATCATCTGAGATTAAATAGTTTACCATCCATTCAATCAATAAGCTGCACTCCAACAGGGAGCTTATCTCTAGTCAGACAAAGCACGGCAGCAAGGAAGATTGAGAAAAGACTTGGAGTGGCGACACAATCTTTTTTGACTCCCGTCTTAACCTCCAAAGGGCCTGTAATGGACCTGTTGCTAAGGATCACTGCTTGCATATCATAATGAAGCAGATGAAAGATGGAAATGAATTTTGGAGGACATCCAAAATCCAGAATCTTCCAGAGTGCCTCACGATTTACAGAGTCAAAGGCCTTTGTCAAGTCAAAGAACACTAGAGGGATTGATGTTATTTGTGATACTTTTCTTGGAGTCGGCGGGTGCTAAAAATCATGTCAGCCTCTTGATGTCCTAAACCCATACTGATAGTTGGGGAGTAGCTCTTCTGCAAGTGTAATAAGTCAATTCAGAAGGGTTCTTGTAGTCATATTCCTGCAATAGAAAGCAGGGAGATGTCTCTAATTTCCGCAGTTGGATTTGTTTCCGTTCTTGAAGATTGTCACAATCATGGCACCCTTGATATCATTCGGGACTTCCTCTTCATTCCAGATCTGTAGGATAAGGGCATGAAGCAGTCCTGTTAGTTCCTCTCCTCCTTGCTTAAAGATTTCAGCAGGGATTCCATCAGCTCCTGCTGCTTTGTTGTTCTTCATTTGTGTGATGGCTTTCATCAGCTCCATAGGCATTGGCAGAATTCCAAGCTCATATATAATTGGATGTTGTGGGATAGAGTTGAAAACACAGCCATCAACAATTGATTCTTGATTGAAAATATCTTCAAAATGCTCTCTCCATCAGACATTGACAGCTTCCCTTTCACTGATCAGAGCTACCCCTGTCCTTATGCTTCAGAGAAGCTGGTTCTTGAGTACTTGGGCCATAAGTGGTCTTTGTGGTAGTGAAGAAGCCACAGATATCATTCACGTCAGAGAGATGTTGAATTTCCTTTGCCTTGTCTGCCCATCACATGCTCTTCATGTAGCAGTGCACCTTTGTACCTCGACTTTTGTTGGTAAGCCAGTTTCTTTTGCATTGATTTTGGGTCATTCCACCAGACACAGAAATTCTTATGCTTGTGATCAGTCAGTTCATTGATATCCTGAAAATTTTCGTCAAACTAATCCCGATGTTTCCTGACAGAAAATTCAGGTGTCTCTTTGCAGGCACTGATGATATTGGGCTAAAGGACATCCCAAACACTGTGGACACTTTCATTCTGTTCTTAATGGAAGTTTGAAAATTTTTTCCTAAGGCATTGTTGGGACCGGTCTCCTTTGAGTGGATTTTTCAGAATTATGATGTTGATCTTTGGTGGACATCTCTTCTGTTGTACCCGTCGTTTGGGAGCCAATTTGATGGACATAATTGAACGAATAAGTCGGTGATTGGTCCGGCAGTCATCAGCCCTGTCATTGCTCTGGTGCTGTGGGCATTTTTGCAATTCTGGGCATGGACAATGGCATAGTCAGGTGTCAGTGTTTAGACCATGGGTGTTGCCACAACATTTTGTACTTGCTCTTCTGGCAGAACAGGATAACCCTATGTTTTGCACATTTGATAAGGAGAAGAAGACCATTGGAGTTAACACTTCCAATTCTTTCCCTGCTAATAGTGCCATTCTAGCAACTGGAGTCTCTTCCAACTCTGGCATTGAAGTCATCGTGAAGAATAAGCCTGTCCTCCTTCAGAACCCCACAGAGAGCCTGGTCAAGTTTGGCATAGAAATCTTCCTTGGTTTCATCGTTGGCGTGTAGACTTGGGGCATATGCACCAACCACACTGGCGAATTGACTCCTTGCCAGTTTGAGGTAAAAGAGTCATGAAATGCACATTTCTTCAGACATTGCGACTCAGGAGGGAATCGAGGACGACCCACGGTCAAAGAACGGAATAGCCCCAAACATTACATTGCTGTAGTGTTTCCCTCCCTCCCCCCTCCTCAAACCTAAAAGAAAAGAGAGAGAGGAAGAGGCAGTGCCTTCAGGAGTGCACCAGACCTGCGAGGGACACTCTTCTGAAAGTGGATTTTAAAGAAAAAGCATCTGATTGGTGAGTAAATCCTGGGAGCAGACTTGGAGGAAGGAGTGCCGGAGCAGTGAGTATAAATCTAGCTTACCTCGGGGATTTGCGGCCTTGTCTCCAGGGAGCAGACTCAGAGGGAGCAGCACCGGAGCGGTGACCTCAGGGCACAGGGTAACTGAAGCCAAAACTGAAAAAATTGATGTCACAGAAAAGCTGTGACCTGACTGGTTGGTAGGAAATCTGCACCAAATTTGTAAAAAAAATACTGCAAAGCTAATTAATAAATTAATTAACTAAGTAGAGATGGCTGGGCAGGTGATGTGTTGTAACTGTATGATGTGGGAGCTGGCAGATCCCATTGCGAGCCACAGTGACCACATCTGCAGCAAGTGTTGGTTGCTGGAGGAACTGTGGCTCAGAATTGATGAGCTGGAGTCCAAGCTCCGGATGCTGCGGCACATCCGGGACGGGGAGAGTTACCTGGATGCTTTGTTTCAGGAGGTGATCAACCCAGTAGGTTAAGTACCTCAAATTCGGTCAGTGGTCAGGATTAGTAGGGTGTGACTGCAAGTGAGGCAGGTAGAGGGATCCTGTGTTCAGGAACAGAGGAGCATCAGCTCTTGACCTTGTCCAACAGGTACGAGGTACTTGCTCCCTGTGTGGATGAGGAACAGGGCTGTAGGGAGGATAAGCCAGCTGACCACAGCACCATGGCACAGGAGGCCATTCAAGAGGGGGGAGCAAAAAAATAAGGGTTGTTGTAGGGGATTCTATAATTAGGGGAATTGATAGCATCCTTTGCAAGCAGGATCGAGAGTCCTGCATGGTATGTTGCCTGCCCGGTGCCAGGGTGAGGGACATCTCTGACCGGCTTGAAAGGATATTGGAGAGGGAGGGGGAGGATCCAGTTGTTGTGGTCCACGTCGGGGCAAATAACATAGGTAAGACTAGGAAAGAGGACCTGTTTGGGGATTATCAGGAACTAGGAACTAAATTAAAGAACAGGTCCTCAAAGTTTATAACCTCCGGATTACTACCTGACCCATGTGCAAATTGGCATAGGGACGCGAGAATAAGGGAAGTAAACACGTAGCTAAAGGAGTGGTGCGGGAAAGAGGGGTTCCATTTCATGGGGCACTGGCATCAGCATTGGAACAGGAGGGATCTGTACCGTTGGGACGGTCTCCACCTGAACCGATCTGGGACCAATGTTCTAGCGAAAAGGGTAAATAGGGTGGTCAACAGGACTTTAAACTAGAAATTTGGGGGGGGCGGGGGTGGGGGGTGCGGGGAGGGAAGGGTAAAACTCCAAGGAGTATGACTAATGGGAAACAAAGCAGCAGGTTAGCATGTGGAGGGGTGGATTCAACTTCATGGAAAATTATGAAAAAACCGAAAAGAAAGGAGAGTCCAGGAGAGGCTATTAAAGTCTTCAGAACACAAAATAGGACAGAGTGTTTGGAAAGGGCTAGGAATCTAACTTCAAGCATATCAGATAAAGGGATGACAATGAGAAGGGGGACAGGAAATACAGGACTGAAGGTGTTGTATCTGAATGCACGCAGTATACTAAATAAAGTAAATGAGCTTGTGACGCAGATTGAAATTGGCAGGTATGATGTGGTGAGCATCATGGAAACATGGCTGCAAGGGGATCAGGACTGGGAGCTAAATATCCAAGGATATACATCCTATCGAAAAGAGAGGCAGGTTGGCAGAGGGGGTGGGGTTGCTTTGTTAGTAAGAAATGAAATTAAACCGATAGCAAGAAACGACGTAGGGTCAGATGATGTAGAAACTGTGTGGGTAGAGTTGAGAAACCGCAAAAGTAAAAAAACCATAATGGGAGTTATGAACAGTAGTCAGGATGTGGGGCACAAGACACACCAGGAGATAGAAAAGGTGTGTAAGAAAGGCAAGGTTACAGTGATCATGGGGGATTTCAATATGCAGGTAGACTGGGAAAATCAGGTTGGTAGAGGATCCCAAGAAAAGGAATTTGTGGAATGTCTACGAGATGGCTTTTTGGAGCAGTTTGTGGTGGAGCCCACTAGGGAACAGGCAATTCTAGATTTACTGATGTGTTATGAGGTAGATTTGATAAGGGAGCTTAAGGTGAAGGAACCCTTAGGAGGAAGTGACCATAATATGATAGAATTTACCCTGCAATTTGAGATCAGATGTGACGGTATTACAGTTAAATAAAGGCAACTACAGAGGCACGAGGGAGGAGCTGGCCAGAATTGACTGGGAGATGGATCGAGCAGGAAAGTCAGTGGAACAGCAATGGCAGGAGTTTCTGGGAGTAATTTGGGAGACACAGCAAAAATTCATCCCTAGGAAGAAGAAGCATACTAAAGGGAGGATGAGGCAACCATGGCTGACAAGGGAAGTCAGGGACAGCATAAAAGCTAAAGAGAAAGCATAAAATGCGGCGAAGAGCAGTGGGAAACCAGGGGATTAGGAAGCCTACAAAGACCAACAGAGGACAACTAAAAAAGAAATAAGAAGGGAGAAGATTAAATATGAGGGTAAACTAGCCAGTAATATAAAAGAAGATTGCAAGAGTTTTTTAGATATATAAAGGGTAAGAGAGAGGCAAAAGTAGACATTGGGCCGCTGGAAGATGATGCTGGAGAAGTAGTAGTGGGGAACAAAGAAATGGCAGAGGAACTGAATAGGTACTTTGCATCAGTCTTCATGGTGGAAGACACGAGTAACATCCCCAAAGTTCAAGAGAGTCAGGGGGGCAGAGGTGAGTATGGTGGCCATTACCAAGGAGAAGTTGCTAGGAAAACTGCAAGGTCTGCAGGTGGATAAATCACCTGGACCAGATGGATTACACCCCAGAGTTCTGAAGGAGATAGCTGAAGAGATAGTGGAGGCGTTAGCGGTGATCTTTCAGGAATCACTGGAGTCAGGGAGGGTCCCAGAGGACTGGAAAATCACTAATGTAACCCCCCTGTTTAAGAAGAGAGTGAGGCAAAAGATGGGAAATTACAGGCCGATTAGCCTGACTTCGGTCGTTGGTAAGATTTTAGAGTTCACTATTAAGGATGAGATTTCAGAATACTTGGAAGTGCATGGTAAAATAGGGCAAAGTCAGCATGGTTTCATCAAGGGGAGGTCATGCCTGACAAATCTGTTAGAATTCTTTGAGAAGGTAACGAGTAGGTTAGACAAAGGAGAACCAATGGATCTACTTAATTATCTACCTGGACTTCCAGAAGGCCTTTGACAAGGTGCCGCACAGGAGGCTGCTCAGTAAGATAAGAGCCCATGGTGTTAGAAGCAAGGTAATAGCATGGATAGAAGATTGGCTGTCTGGCAGGAGGCAGAGAGTGGGGATAAGGGGGTCCTTTTCAGGATGGCGGCCGGTGACTAGTGGAGTTTCGCAGGGGTCAGTGTTGGGACCACAACTTTTCACTTTATACATTCATGATTTAGATGAAGGAACTATGGGCATCCTGGCTAAGTTTGCAGATGATACAAAGATAGGTGGAGGGACAGGTAGTATTGAAGAGGTGGGGAGGCTGCAGAAGGATTTGGACAGGTTAGGAGAATGGGCAAAGAAGTGGCAGGTGGAATATAACGTGGGGAAGTGTGAGGTCATGCACTTTGGTAGGAAGAATAGAGGCATGGACTATTTTATAAATGGAGTGAGAATTCAGAAATCTGGAGTGCAAAGGGACTTGGAAGTCCTAGTCCAGGATTCTCTTAAGGTTAACTTGCAGGTTGAGTCGGTAGTTAGGAAGGCAAATGCAATGTTGGCATTTATTTCGAGAGGACTAGAATATAAAAGCAGGGATGTGCTGCTGAGGCTTTATAAGGCTCTGGTAAGACCACATTTAGAATATTGTGAGCAATTTTGGGCCCCATATATCAGGAAGGATGTGCTGGCCCTGGAGAGGGTCCAGAGGAGGTTCATGAGAATGATCCCAGGAATGAAAAACTTAACATATGAGGAACGTTTGAGGACTCTGGGTCTATACTCGATGGAGTTTAGAAGGATGAGAGGGGATCTGATTGAAACTTACAGATTACTGAAAGGCCTGGATAGAGTGGACGTGGGGAAGATGTTTCCATTAGTAGGAGAGACTGGGACCCGAGGGCACAGCCTCCGAGTAAATGGAAGACCTTTTAGAACAGAGATGAGGAGAAACTTCTTTAGCCAGAGAGTGGTGAATCTATGGAATTCATTGCCACAGAAGGCTGTGGAGGCCAGGTCATTGAGTGTATTTAAGACCAAGATAGATAGGTTCTTGATTGATAAGGGGATCAAAGGTTACGGGGAGAAGGCGCGAGAATGGGGTTGAGAAACTTATCAGCCATGATTGAATGGCGGAGCAGACGCGACAGGCCGAATGGCCTAATTTCTGCTCCTATGTCTTATGGTCTTTTATGGTCTTCCAGGAGGGAACTCATGAAGCCCATTTAAAAGTTCATTTTTGATGGTAAATCCAACTCCGTGAACTCTGTGTTCTTCTTCAGATTTCCTTTTCCAGAAGAAAGTATAGCTCCCTCAGAGTTCCTTGAGCTACCACTCTCTGGCTCACCGGGTCTCACTCAGAACTGCGGTGTCGATGTCACATTGCTATAGTTCTTGGGCAACCAAAGCAGCATTCTCAGCGTTCACTTGTGGGTGTCTCCAAGAGGATCCTGGTGATCCAGATCCCAAATTTTACTACTTGTATCTTTTGTGTGTTTCTAGCACAGAAGGTGGTCACTCTGGATGTGGCTATAAGGGGTGAGCAGAGTATTTCCTAAAGAGGACTGCTCAGTTGCAGCTAAAGCTGCGGAAAGGCACCCCTGCCTCGTTTGAGTGCTAAGCAACCATCTTGTAACTGCTGCTTCCATGGTAGATCATGATTAGAAGCTTCCAGAAAACACAACCCTGCTCCCATCATCATTTGCTGGTGGCCAAAGAGCATGGGAGATGTGCTTGGAAAGAAAAACACCTGTGCATGACATCTTTTAGCTTCCACATGTCTTGATAGAATGAAACCTTGATCCAATGGTATGGAAACCCAGACAATTCGAGGTTTTGTTCTGCCTCAGCCTTTGGCTGCCAGGACAGCTGTTGAGATATTCCAGATGGCTCATCTTCCACTGTCTATTCTGCCATTGCGGACTTGTTTGCCAGAGCCCCGTCTGCTGAATATTTCTAGGGTAGCTAACAGGTCTTCATGATAACTGAAGCAGCCCAGGCCATAAGGAGTCCCACCATGCCTCTATCCAGCTCCACCTGTCCCACCCACCTCAAACAGCTTATATAAAAACAAAAAAACTGTGGATGCTGGAAATCCAAAACAAAAACAAAGACAGAATTACCTGGAAAAACTCAGCAGGTCTGGCAGCATCAGCGGAGAAGAAAAGAGTTGACGTTTCGAGTCCTCATGACCCTTCGACAGAACTTGAGTTCGAGTCCAAGAAAGAGTTGAAATATAAGCTGGTTTAAGGTGTGTGTGTGGGGGGGCGGAGAGAGAGCGAGAGAGAGAGGTGGAGTGGGGGTGTGGTTGTAGGGACAAACAAGCAATGATAGAAGCAGATCATCAAAAGATGTCAACAACAATAGTACAAAAGAACACATAGGTGTTAAAGTTAAAGTTGGTGATATTATCTAAACGAATGTGCTAATTAAGAATGGATGGTAGGGCACTCAAGGTATAGCTCTAGTGGGGGTGGGGAGAGCATAACAGATGTAAAAAAATTTTTTATACCTTGAGTGCCCTACCATCCATTCTTAATTAGCACATTCGTTTAGATAATATCACCAACTTTAACTTTAACACCTATGTGTTCTTTTGTACTATTGTTGTTGACATCTTTTGATGATCTGCTTCTATCACTGCTTGTTTGTCCCTACAACCACACCCCCACTCCACCTCTCTCTCTCTCTCTCTCCGCACCCCACACACACACCTTAAACCAGCTTATGTTTCAACTCTTTCTTGGACTCGAACTCAAGTTCTGTCGAAGGGTCATGAGGACTTGAAATGTCAACTCTTTTCTTCTCCGCCAATGCTGCCAGACCTGCTGAGTTTTTCCAGGTAACTCTGTCTTTGTTTTTGTTTCAAACAGCTTATATTTCACCTCATTTCTATTTTTCTTTAGTTCTGATAAAGAGTCATACGGGCTCGAAACGTTAACTCTGTCTTGCTCTCCACAGATGCTGTCAGGCCTGCTGAGTTTTTCCAGATATTTTTGTTTTTGTTTCAGATTTCCAGCATCTGCAGTATTTTGCTTTTATCCACCATACCTTACCCTATTTTGATCAACCCTTTCTTACTCATTGCCCTGTTTCTGAGAAGGGGACGAGGGGTTGGATTTTTGAACACTAGAAGGGATGCAGGAGCAGAGGGACCTGGGTGTTTATGTGCATAAGTCATTGAAGGTGGCAGGACAAGTTGAGAAAAAGCTTTCTTAAAGAATACAGTATCCTAGGCTTTATTAATAGGGGCACAAAGTATAAGAGCAAGGATGTTATGCTAAACTTGTTTAAAGCACTGGTTCATCCTCAGTTGGAGTATTGCATTTAGTTCTGGGTGCCACACTTTAGGACAAGTGTGAAGTCATTGAAGTTAGCAGGACAGTTTGAGAGCACAGTTAATAAAGCATACAGCATAGAGTACAAAAGCAAATAAGTTATGTTAAACTTATATAGAACACTGGTGCAGCCTCAACTGGAGCATTGCGTCCTGTTCTGAGCACCGCACTTCAGTAAGGGTGTTGAAGGCATTAGAGAGAGTGTGGAAAAGATTCATGAGAATGGTTCCAGGAATGGGGAACTTCAGTTACTTAGATAGATTGGAGAAGTTGGTACTGTTTTCCTTGGAGAAGAGAAGAATGAGACGAATTTTGATAGATGTATTAAAAATCATGAGGGTTCTGGACAGAGTAGATGGGGAGAAACTGTTTCCATTGGTGGAAGAGAATGAACGGGCACAAACTTAAGGTAATTGGCAAAAGAAGCAATGGAGAAATGAGCAGAAACTTTTTCAGCAGTGAGCGGTGAAGATCTGGAATATGCTGCCTGAGAGTGTGGTGGAGGCAAATTTAGCTGATGCACTGGATTATTATCTGAAAAAAGAAGAATGTGCAGGGTTACAGGGAGAAGGCGGGCGAATGGCACTGGGTGTATTGCTCATTTGGAGAGCTGGCACAGCCATGACGGGCCGAATGGCCTCCTTCTATCCTGTAGCAATTCTATGATTCTGTGATTAACTGTAATTTAGAATTTTAGAAATATGTCATAAATGTTTAAAATTAGTACACTTCCAACTTTCCTCAAAAAGTTATGTTGCAATTGGGAATAATATCTATAATTGAACTTTGTGGAAACCTTTGAAGACTGCGTAATTTTTGGGTGAAAGTCTACTTCTTTTTGAATATTTATGTATTTGACATGTCTGATTGTTGAAGATTTGATTTTGTTGTCTACCCATTACACAGCAACAAAACAACTTACTTTAGAAAGCATCATGCGAAACTTTAAAAAGTCTTTCACAGGAGCATTAGCAAACCAAATTTGCAATAATCCAACTAAAAGGTGTTAGAACAGGCCATGGAGGCAATTTTTAAGGAGAGTCTTAAAGGAGGAGGGAGAGGTAAAGAGATGGAAAGGTGCAGGGAGAGAATTTCATAGCTTCAGACCTGGACATCTGTGGGCACAGTCACCCATGGAGGAGTGATGAAAACGGGGGATGTGCAAGAAGTCAAAATTGAAGAAACACAGATACCTTTGAAGTCATAGGGCTGGAGGAATTTACAGTCACAGGGAGGAAAAATTTATGGAGAAAAGTACCAGTTTATAATTGCCAACTTGGGTCTTAGTCAGAAGGTTGTGTTTTGAATGTCCCTACGAGCATGAGCACATAAACTAGTCTGACAATTCAGTGCTGTACTGAAGGAGTCCTGCATTGCTGGAGCTGCCATCCTTTTGATCGGGTAAGGCATCATCTATTTGTTCAGACGATGTCAAGGTTCCCCTGGCAACACTTGAAGAGGAGATGGGAGTACTCCTGTTGCCCTGGTCAACATTCCTCTATCAATCAATGAACATCCTTAAAATCAGATTACCAGATCACTAATTTATTTGTTATTTTTGGGATCTTGTGGAATAACATTTGCTTGCTATACTTATCTCCATAACAACAGCGACTGCATTTAAAAAGTAATTCAGGGGTCATAAAGCATTTTGGGATGTGCTGAGAGCACGATAAAATATTGTATAAATATAAGTTTATTTCTTAAAAACAGGCGAAACTCCAATTTTTCACTAAAAACAAGATTTTCACCCTGGGGGTAATTTTAACATTGGAAAAATAGTGTCTAGCGGTGTACATCGAATCAGCCATTACTCAATGATTCTGTGATTCTATTATGCATCGTAGCTGATCTGCCTTTCCATCGAAGTCCTCAGTATGTTACTATGTAAAAGATTTACTAAAGAAGATAGCTGGCAGATTAAAAACCTTTACCAATGTTTGAGGAAGGCTCATGTAAACCACAAACTTAATAGAAAACCTAATCCTAAACAAATGCTGCACATGCCATTCTAATCTCCTAACAGCTGAGTTCTTTCACAACTGTCTGCATGACACTTTGAACAGATAAGAGGCTATGGCTACTTCTATCGTTTCTAGTGAGAACAACAGGATAACAAATACATTTACATTAGTTGTAACAAGGAATTGACAACAAATGCTAGATACATCGGGATTCCAATTGAATTTTCTGCTTAAAGATAGTGGGAGAGACATTGGGCTGGCTAAATGATTGCTTTATGCCTGACTGAGTCCTGAACCAAATATGGAATTAGATCTTTTTTCAGTAGAAGCAGTGAGCTGTCAGTGCCAATCAGCTCACCAGTTGGATTGACTCTAATGCCAAGGGTGCCCTTGAGAGTTGTGATGGGGGATAGGTGAACCCAAAGGGGTGTGCAAGTGTCTGTAGGAGCCTCTAGCATTTTTGCAGATCCCTAGGAGCACTCTTGCTCTTTGTGGCACCAAAAAATTATAACTTTGAGAAAACACTGTGGCTGATTTTTTTTTCAGGGACCTCCATTGTGGGTGGGCCACTCAAGACCTGGTGGCACAAACTCCTCCCATTTATTCCTGAATTTTGCATCAGGACGCTACAGGGTATAAGGACCCAATTTGCCTGATGAAGCAGCCTATATAAAGCAGGCAGGCTGCTTGCTATCGACAGGCACAACTGATAATGGCATCAGGTGGGGCTTGGACAAGGTGCAACTCATCTACCTGGCCCTGGTTTTCACATCCTGACCAACCATTTTTCAGGTGCAAAATGAAGGTTGTTGTTTGAGTTTTTCCCCTGTTGAGGAGGAATGCAAAATTACGTACTTATTTACTTGCATTAAGATGTGTTGTTCAATAAACCAGACTAGCTCCATAGAATAATGGATTTAGATGCATTTACCACAGCGGCACCAGCATGCTCCAGAATGGAGAGGCCAGAGGACTGTCCTAAAATTGCCTTTGGAGCTTATAATTCCTGCAAGTAGCCCAACATTGTTTGCCTGTTGAAGTCTGGCTAATTTTGGTTGGATTGAACAACAGCTGAGGCCCACAGTGAGGGCCAGCATAGGCTGAGAATGGCTGCAATCTTAGAGTGGAGGCAGGAAAGTCAACAGTCCTCCTCCTGGTTCCTTCTTTCACAGTCTTCAGCTGATTCAGCCAAGTCTGAGAAAACAATGCAAGCTCCAACTGCTTCTAATCAAGTTTATAAATTAGTTCAGTAATGGAAGCAGGAGCCCCATTTCGTGTTCTGATGAAGAGTCATACGGACTCGAAACATTCACTGTATTCCTCTTCGCAGATGCTGTCAGACCTGCTGAGTTTTTCCAGCTATTTTCGTTTTTGTTTCAGATTTCCAGCATCCACAGTATTTTGTTTTTAGCCTCATTTCAATGTTTAAGCCAGTACTCAATTCAGGCAACCATCATTTCCTGCCCAAGAAAGGCCCTATGGAATTTAGCAGATCCATGGTACATACACAAATTGGGAGTCACTTTCCTGATGCTCAATTTGCCCTGTCTGCATGTTTTTCAAGGGAAATTGTCACAATATTATTGAGCTTCCTTCCCAGTAATGTAGAAGTTTATCTTATACATCTCATTGAATATTTTAATATTTTGTCCTGATAATGTTGGCTTCCTACTTCTGAAAGCAAAACTTCCTGCATGAACATGGAAGAAAAATAAAAAAATCATACCCAGCAAAAAACAAAGAGCTCACGTAAGTAGCACCACATTACAGAATTCATAAAGGAATGAAAAAGAATGGAATGAGAAAAAAACCCAAGTTTGTCATGTCATGTATCTTAGTCCAAACCATTTTGTGACCTTTCCAAGATAAATGTCCATGAAATTTCTCCCTAACCATTGAAACTAATTCAGAAATGACAAGTCAGCAATGTTAGTCAATTCTGACCAGTCACTTTACTGGAAAGTTAGCGATAACCCATGTTGGGGAAGTTCCAGAGAGCACTCTCGCTGTGAAATTATGCTGTGCCTATGTTACATTAACAACTAATATTTACATATCAATAGATTGGTGCACTATTTTAAAATGAAAGAACTTGCATGTGGCTGGCAGCCTTCCATGTCGTAAGGCAATGCTTTGTGCCTCGGTAATCAACTCTGTGATAAGCATTGCCTGGTGTGGCTCAGGAGTCCCACTCTGGCATGGCAGTCTCTGCTGCATTGGAAGACAGTGGACTGAGAAGGTGCACAACTCCGTGGCCTCTTTCTTCTCTGGGCCATTTGGCCAGCTGAGTTTCTCATTTCTGTTCACCACTTCCAATGTCCCTCCAAATAGTCAGTCTCCAGTGGTCACGGCCATCACTGACTGCCTCCCAGTTGTCAGTGTCAATGTCTGCCATCTTCATATCTCTTTTGTAGCAGAGGTATGAACACCTAGGAGGTCTTGATCCAGTGGCAAGTTCACTGTACAGAAAGTCTTTGGGTATATGGCCGTCATACATACGATGAACATGGCAGAGCCAGTACAGGTGGCATTGGCTTAGCAATGAGTGTATGCTGATGCAATTAAAATGCATGAGGAGCACTGAATTGGTGACCTTGTCCTGCAAGAGATGCTGGGGACATTTCTGAGACAGCCAAGGTAGAAACTGTCTCCTGCCAAGCACATGTTGTCCAGGTCTCTCCAGGAGTGCTTTGAGGATATAGGCTTGATAGACTCACAGTTTGGTATTATCAGTTAAGTTGCTGTTGTTTCATACTCTTACTCAGTTTGGCCATAGCAGCTACAGCTTTGTGATGCATGTGTTGATTTCAGCATCAAGTGACAGATTGCTGATGATTGTAGAGACTAGATATGTAAAGCTATCGCAACCTTCAACATCACATTGCCAATGCTGATAGAAGGCGGTAAGATGACATCCTGAACTATGACATTTGTCTTCCTGATGCTGATGGTCAAGCCAAACTCTTTACAGGCATGAGACACTGCTCCTTTGCTTCTGAAGGTGTTCCTCGGTATGGAATGTGAGTGTGACATCATTAGCGTAGAGCAACTCTCCAATGAGGAATTGGTGCAACTTTGTCTTGGATGTCAGGTAAGCAAGGCTGAACAACTTTCTGTCAGTTCTGGTAAGTAAGTAGACACCCTCTGTAGATGGCCTGAAGGCATTGACAGCAGCAAAGGGAACAATATGACAAAGAGTGTTGGTGCCAGAACACAACCCTGTTTGACCCTGCTACAGATCTCAAAGGGTTTAGATGTTGCCTTGTCATTGTTGACTTTACCATCAGCTTAAATAGACTGCTCTGCTCACATGGTCGAATGCTTTGGTGAGATCGATCAAGTTAATATACAGTGGTCTCCTTTGTTTACAGTATTTCTATTGCTGGACTGAGAAGATCATGTCAATTGTAAATCTTCCAGTTCTGAAACCACACTGGGATTCGGGTAGATGCTTTTAGCCAAGATCTACAATCTGACAAGGGCAACATGGGCAAATACTTTTCCCGCAGTGCTCAGCAGGGAAATACATCAATAGTTGTTGTAATCACCTTGGTTGCTAATGTCCTTATACAGGGTCACAATCTTTCCATCATGCATATCTTGGGCCAATGCCCCCTCCTTCCAGCAGTAATAGAGAAGTTCATGTAGATGCTGCAGGAGTGCCAGTTTCCCATGCCTGTTCAGTTGGTGTAGCGTCAGCGCCTGGAGCTTTGCCCATAGGAAGCAAGTTAATTACTTTGCTAATCTCCTCCATTGTGGGTTTGATATCCAGCTCTGCCATTGACAGACAGGCTTTCTATGGTGACTAGAGCTTTCTCAGTGACAGTGCTCTCATTAGGGCACATCTCAAGGTAGTGTTACACCCATATTTCCCACTGTTTATTGCAGTCAGTGATGACCTCCACTGCCTTTGTTTTCAGTGGAGCCATTTACTTTACTGATGGACCTGTTGTCTTTTTGATCACTTCACACATGCTCCTAGCGTTCCCTCTGTCGAAGGAGACCTGGAAATTCTGTCAAAACTTATAACCAGTGGTCATTGGTACACTGCCTAACAGTCTGTTGGACTTTACTTTGAGTGGCTCTTAGTGCATTCAGAGTTTTCTTGCTTGGGTCTCCCTTGTAATTAATGAGAGTGGACCATCTGGCTTCAATGGCACGCTCCATCATAGTGATTGTTTTTTTATTCATTCATGGGATGTGGGTATCGCTGGCTAGGCCAACATTTATTGCCCATCCCTAATTGCCCTTGAGAAAGTGCTGGTGAGCTGCCTTCTTAAACCTCTGCAGTCCATGTGGTATAGGTACAACCACAGTGCTGTTAGGGAGGGAGTTCTATGATTTTGATCCAGTGACAGTGAAGGAACAACGATATATTTCAAAGTCAGGATGTTGAGTGGCTAGCAGGGGAATTTCCAGCCGGTGGTGTTCCCATGTCTCTGCTGCCTTTGACCTTTTAGGTGGTAATGGTCATGGGTTTGGAAGGTGCTATTTAAAGAGCAGTGATGAGTTCCTGCAGTGCGTCTTGTAGATGGTACACAATGCTGCCACTGTGCGTCGGCGGTGGAGAGAGTGAATGCTTGTGGATAGGGTACCAATCAAGCTGGCTGCTTTGTCCTGGATGGTGTCAAGCTTCTTGAGTTGGATCTGCACTCAACCGGGTAAGTAGAGAGTATTCCATCACTCCTGACCTGTGCCTTGTAGATGGTGCAAAAGCTTTGGGGAGTCAGGATTCTTAGCTTCTGACTCAAACCAGTCAGCAATTTTCCACTCTTGCTTCCCACATGTTGGGAGTGCAGTATTTTAGATGGTGTCTCAAAGTACGTTCCATTTCGCTTCTGCAATCTGTGTGGGAATACTGGGGAGTGCCTGTTCAATTGAGTTGAAGGCTGTTGGCTTTTATCTGGATAGTCAGTACTGCTGATGTTGCTGCAAGGACAGCATTTCTGCTTTGAATGGAGAAGCTTCAAGGGTTGCATCTTAACTCTGGTGCCAGGGAGCAATCCAGCACTGTGGTAGATGTGTGTGTTGAGAACGCTATTCAGAGAGTTAAGTCTGGTGATGATCGGATCCAGCTGGTGCCAATTCCCTGATCTTGGATATCTCCAGGACACCTTGTAGCATGGGATGTTCTGGAAAAAAGTATAAGTTAAACAAAGCTCATGGTAGCAGCAAAGCTCAAGTAGCCCCTGTCTGTTTGCATTTATCTTTCACAGGCCATGGGGTCTGAGACAGGAGGGCCATGCCTCTTGTCCATGTCAATTCTTGCATTGAAATTCCTAGTAGGTAAAGATGTTCTCATTTAGGGATTCAGCTAATAGCTTCTTATTAGAACTGGTCTTTCCCTTCTATCATGGAGCACAGAGTTGGAACATAAATATTCATGAGGTTGACTAGTCCTGTTTGAGTTGAGAGGTGGATGGAGAGAACACACTCAGAACCATTTGTGGAGTGTTCTATCATTGAAAGTAGCAAGTTTCTTATTGTGAAGCCTATATCTTGCTCATGTATTTCATTTGAATTCTTCCCTTTCTAGGTGAAGATGTAATGTTTTTTTCTCAGTGATCCACTCTTGGGTGAGCCTGGTTTCTTGTAGGGAAGGTATGTCAATTTTCAGCCTATCAAGTTCCACGTTTACAGCACCTTCATGTACTCAAATGTCCCACAGCACTTTACTCAATGAAGTATTTTTGAATTGTAGTTGTTGTTGTCATGCAAGAAATGTATTAGCCAATTTACATAAAGGAAGTTCCCACAATCAATAAAATAAGCGACCAGATCATCTGTTTTAGATGTTGGCTGAGGCATAAAGGTTTTCCAGGACACAATAAACAGGTTAATAGCGAGCAAAGGAATTGCATACAAATGCATTAAGTGCTTGTATAATAAACATTGAATATTTAAATACTAGTCCAACTCAGCTGTAAATGTTCGAAAGGGTGAAGGGAGCAGATTCTACAATAACCTTTAAAATGGAATTGGATATATACTTGAATAATAAACCCTCGCAAGGCTATGGGGAAAAAGCAAAGATGGAACTAATTGGATAGCTCATGGAAAGAGTAGACACAGACAAGATAGGTTGAATCACTTCCTTTTTCACTGTAAGATTCTAGGACCTAGAAATGGGTCTGTGGTTAGTGCACTCTTCTCAGGTATTACATTGCCACCTAAGGGCCAAAAATGGTGAGATCCATGGGTGCAAATACTTCCAATCAGAGGTGTGCCACCTGCCATTTTGGTTCAGGAGGTGGCGCTTACATTAGGATCACACACCAACAGTATTTGCAATCACAATCTACCTCCCAGTTAAGAGATGCTGGCTACCTTGAAATAGCGTGAGTTGCTCCATGGGTTCCTCCTGCTCCTAGGCCCAATGAACAGTGCGGGTAGTATTGGGCATAAGAACAGATCATCAAAATTGTTAGGCAGCACAGATTTCGCATGCTGGCTGCAGTACAAATAAATAGCACACGTTATTAGCGCATTGTTCTGAGAGAATCTAACACTGCTGCCTGCCACTCTGGGTCAAGCTGTGGGAGGAACTGCAGGGCAAAGAAAGGCATAGATGCTGAGAATGTGAGGAGTGTAGCAGAACGATTTGCCTTGCTGATTTCTGGGATGCTGTTGCAATTGCAGTTGATGATGGTGTTCACTGGTGTCCATTGAACACTGAGGAAATCTGTATTTTTGAATTGTGTTTGTATGTTTTGAGGCTGGGTCATGGTTGAAGGACAAGTCAGTAATGTGCCTGCATGGTTTGTGGTATGAAAAGTTGCCCAGGTGACCAGATGCGCAGCGCAACAACCCAACCTGAGGCCAGTGCAAAAAAAAAAAAACAAGCCTGCATGAAAAATTTAGTCCATGGCTGAAGAGATGGCAGCTGAAGTGAGGCCGTTAGCTCAGTGCAGCTGGGGATCAAAGGGGCCTGTGGGAAGTTGTGTCTCAGAGAATCCCAGGAGCAGCTGAAAGCCCTCCACTGCTGAGAAGTTGAGATTCAAAGAAGCCCGGGGGCAGTTTGTGAAGTTGAAGTGAATCTGTCCGCTGCGTGAAGCAAGCAGCTGGGACTAAGAGAAACCCATGGTTGTCTGTTCACTGCAGTTAGCTAGCTGGGATCGTGCAGGTGGTTAGATGCTGGGGTGCAGCCTGGCCACTCCAGTAATGGACAAAGTGATTGAGCAGCTGGGTGAGCAGTCGTTGGGGCAATTTAAACTGGAGTCTGGTTGCCTGGCAACTCATTGCAGGCAGAAGAAGCAAGAGGGCTTCCAGGTTGAGTTGGAGCTGATGTTGAGGGAAAACAGAGGCGATATCCTTGAAAGAAAGGAACTGAAATCCCCTGTGAGGAGGACAGAGTTTAAATGATTTTTAATAACTAGCTTAATTCATTTTTTATTACCAAAATAGAAAGAGCTGAGACTGTACACTTTAGAGAAGTGTGGATTGAGGGATTTGATTGAACTTTAGAAGATGGAAAAGGGAATAGATTGTGTTTGTGTGAACAGTGTTTTCATATTAATATGTTAGGGTGGACCATGGATCACAATCTCAAATTATGCAAGGCCAGGATTAAATTGGATGTCAGGAAAAGTTCTGTCCCTAAAGAATACTGGGTCGGGGGAACATGCTGGTTCAGTGCCATGAATCCTGATGCTATAATTTCCATTCAAGTGAGAACTGGACCAATTTCTGGCTGTGGCAGAGAACACCTTATACAAAAAGTAGGCATTAATCAGGACTAATGATATCTCCTGGACTAATTTTGATCACCTGAATGGGTCAGAGGATTTTTCTAGATTTTTATCTATGATTGGCTTGGGCTTTCATTGGGTTTTTGGACTCTTTGAGAAGACTGCACGGCTTTGTGCTGGGATGGGTGGATGTTTATGCATTCTGATACAATATGGATCACTGAATTGTGGGGCAGGAATCAATGTAGCTTTTCCTATTCATCATTGTTGTATGTTTGTATATAAAGGTGTTCTTCTGATCGCCGATGATGTGACCTCAACTGATGGGAATGACTGATGATGCTGAACCTGAGAAAATTTTAAAAAAATTCATTCATGGGGTGTGGGCTTCGCTGGCTGGGCCAGCATTTATTGCCCATTGCTACTACTGCCCATCCCATTTCCACTGCCGTCAATTAAAAGCTGAAAAACACAGGCAAAAAATCTTCACACACATGGAGCTGGATGTTACCAGTCCTCTAGGGACAGGCTGGGAGACAGGGTAGGCCCTGTAAAATAGCATTTGTAAGGTGGATGATTGCCCTCTTGCCCAAATGCCAACTGTTCCACTTAAGTGACCAATTAAGGGCCTCTTCCCATCACCACTGACATTTTACCAGTAAAGTGTTGGTCTTCTGCTGTGTAGGGAGACCGCACCCTGTGGTCCACAAAAGGGCCAACCCACAGGCAATGGCCACCGTTCAGCAACATCTCCAATCTGACCTCACCAGCCACCTCCCTCCCACCTCTCTAAGGCCTGCCTGACTCCAGCAACCAACAGCTGCTCTTGTTCCGAGCGTAAGGTGCAACCGTGTCTTCTCAGCTGGGTGCAGTTCCAGCAGTGGCCACCCCTCCTCATGGTGCTTCTGTGCCTGAGGAAGTACCATGTAGTATTTATGATTTTATTTAGTGTGGCTTTACTTATTGTGTAATGTACCTTTAAGAATACTTGTTATGCAAGATCACATGATCTGTAGTAACCAATAGGAGAGTAGCGTGGGCTACCTCAACAGTCAGTGTAGAGATAGACTTGGAATTGAAAGCATACATGTAGTTGCTGCTGAGTATATTGTAAAGAAACTTAAGATTTCTACATAGGAAATATCTGCTGATCAACTCTATCATTAATAGCACAACCCGGCCACCCTGCAACTGGCGATATGGATAAAACAGGATTGAACAGAAGAAATCAAGTTTAAAAGAAATTGGCACTATACCTCACCCAGTGATTGTAATTAGTGAGCTCTGTTAGAATTGAAGGAGTTATCCTCTCTCAAAATGCCACAATTTGGAAGAATTGATCATTTTGAAACAGTCACAGACGATTGGTTACATTGACGATTCATTACATAGAATCCCTCACATTCTTTTTTCCAAGCGATTGAGGGGAAGAGATGAGGTGAGTGATCCTCTTGAGTACTTGTGGGAGCAAAACCTACAGTTTGATTTGAAGTTTGATGGCACCCAGTGCCCCAGATTCGAAAAATTTCAATGAATTGGTGGACCTCGTGAAGGCTCCCCAAGCCCTCAGTCACGGTGCAGAAGTTCAGGTTTAATTCACAAAATAGAGACTCAGGTGAGACAATTGTATGCTATGTGGCAAATTTGAAACAGTTAACGAGAATGTTAAGAGTTTGGTACAACTCTGAATGACATGCACAGAGATCATTTAGTGTGTGGTGTGAAAGAGGACTCTGTTCAGAAAAGGTTATTGTCCGAAGTGAATCTGGATTTCAAGAAGGCAGTAGAGATAGCGTTGGCCATGGAAAGTGCAGTAAGAGATTCAAAAGCATTACAGGGTGTGCAAAATGTGCCGTCCTCCACATCAGGTGAGAAACCTCAGCTGAAAGTAACGCTAAAAAGCATGTCCTGCCATCCATTCTTAATTAGCACATTCTTTTAGATAATATCACCACCTTCAACACCTCTTTGTTCTTTTGTCTGTGACATCTTTTGATTATCTGCTCCTATCACTGTTTGCTTGTCCCTACAACCACCCCCCCCAACTTCTCTCCCCTCACTACCACCCCACCCCCCCACCCCCCCACCCCACCATTCCCCCTCCCCCCACCTTAAAGCAGCTTATATTTCACCCCTCTCCTATTTTTACTTAGTTCTGTTGAAGGATCATGAGGACTCGAAACGTCAACTTTGTTCTTCTCCGCCAATGCTGCCAGACCTGCTGAGTTTTTCCAGGTAATTCTGTTTTTGTTTTGGATTTCCAGCATCCGCAGTTTTTTGTTTTTATCTCTGTGTTTAATTGACTGCCACTTATCTTCAAGAAATGCCTACCTTGAAGAAGTACTGCTCTTCTCTCCGACAGGATTTCCGTATCTCTCTTTTGCCTTGTTCACCTTCATTGCTTTCCATTTCTCTCCTGGTGTTTGACAAGGTGTTTACTAAAACCCGCTTTCACAGCCATATCTCCTTTCTCAGTGACTGTCTCTGTCTCCGACTTACCCCACGTGGATTTCAACTGAAATTCCACCCCTCATGTTTCGAACCCATTCAGGATTACAGGTATCTCTGGATCATAAAACGTTTCTCGGACTGCTGTTCCTGTCGCATTCTGAGATCCACACTCAGTGCCATGCGCCGCCATATGAACACACTCGACCTCTCCCTCCAGCAGCACCGCCGCACCCTTTTTCAAAGCTACGCGTTCCCCCAGTTCCATTTTATTCTTCGTCTCATCCGACGCCTCAACAAGAAACCTTTTCTCTTTCACTCAAGTGCTATGGAACGCCAGCTCCAACAAGTCATCAACACCAACACACATCTAGGACCCTCCACCCCGGCCTGTCCCTCCGTCCCCACCCCACCTTCCAATGCCAGCCCCGGCCGTGTATTCACTATACCCCCTGACATGCCCCTCTCCGACGCTGAACGTTCAGTACTAAGCAAAGGACTTAGTTTCATACCCTTACGCCCTCACCTCAATGAATTTTGGACTCGGCATGATGCTGAACTCTTCTTCCGCCGCCTACTTCTCCGTGCTCACTTCTTTGGGCAGGAGTCCTCTCCCCGTTCAACGGATCCTTTTACCCACCTCCAATATTCTTCCTCCACCTGGACCCCTCCCTTTGGATTCTTACCTTTTCTTGGTTCATTGAGAACTGTTGGCGTGACATTAGTCATCTCAGTTTCTCTGCTCCTCTCACCCATTCTAACCTGTCTCTCTCTGAACTTACTGCACTCCGTTCTCTCAGGTCCAACCCTGACATTGTCATCAAACCCACTGACAAGGGTGGTGCTGTTGCTGTCTGGTGCACTGACCTCTACCTCACAGAGGCTGAGTGTCAACTCACAGACACTTCCTCCTACCTCTCCCTGGACCATGACCCCACCACTGAACATCAAGTCATTGTTTCCAGCACTGTCACTGACCTCATCTCCTCTGGAGATCTTCCTCCCAAAGCTTCCAACCTGATAGTCACCCAACCTCAGACGGCCCCCTTCTACCTCCTACCCAAAATCCACAAACAGGACTGTCCCGGCAGACCGGTCATGTCAGCCTGTTCCTGCCCCACGGAACTCATTTCTCGTTATCATGACTCCCTTCTCTCTCCCCTTTTCCAGTCCCTTCCCACCTACATCCGTGATTCCCCTGACACCTTACTTCACATCAACAATTTCCAGTTCCCTAGACCGAATGCCTCCTCTTCACCATGGACGTCCAATCCCTCAACACCTCCATCCCCCACCAGGATGGTCTGAGGGCCCTTAGCTTCTTCCTCGAACAGAGGCCTGAACAATTCCCATCCACCACTACTCTCCTCCGTCTGGCTGAACTTGTTCTCACACTGAACAATTTCTCCTTTAACTCCTCTCTCTTCCTCCAAATAAAAGGTGTAGCTATGGGTACTCACATGGGCCCCAGCTATGCCTGTCTCTTTATGGGGCTTGTGGAACATTCCTTGTTGCAGTCCTACTCCGGCCCCCTTCCACAACTCTTTCTCTGGTACATCGATGATTACTTCGTTGTTGCTTCATGCTCTCGTCGGGACCTGGAAAAATTTATTAATTTTGCTTCCAATTTCCACCCCTCCATCATTTTCACATGGTCCATCTCTGACACTTCCCTTCCCTTCCTTGACCTCTCTGTCTCAATTTCTGGTGATAGACTGTCCACCAATATCCATTACAAGCCTACCGACTCCCACAGCTACCTCGACTACAGTTCCTCACACCCCGCTTCCTGTAAGGACTCCATCCCCTTCTCTCAGTTCCTTTGCCTCTGTCGCATCTGTTCAGATGATGCTACCTTCAAAAACAGTTCCTCTGACATGTCCTCCTTCTTCCTTAACCGAGGTTTTCCACCCACGGTCGTTGACAGGGCCCTCAATCGTATCTGACCCATCTCCCGCGCATCCGCCCTCATACCTTCTCCTCCCTCCCAGAAACATGATAGGGTCCCCCTTGTCCTCACTTATCACCCAACCAGCCTCCGCATTCAAAGGATCATCCTCTGCCATTTCCGCCAACTCCAGCATGATCCCACCACCAAACACACCTTCCCTTCACCCCCCCGGTGGCACTTGGTAGGGATCGTTCCCTCCGGGACACCCTGGTCCACTCCTCCATCACCCCCTACTCCTCGACCCCCACCTACGGCACCTCTCCATGCACATGCAAAAGATGCAACACCTGCCCCTTCACTTCCTCTCTCCTCACCATCCAAGGGCCCAAACACTCCTTTCAAGTGAAGCAGTATTTCACTTGCATTTCCCCCAACTTAGTCTACTGCATTCGTTGCTCCCAATGCAGTCTCCTCTACATTGGAGAGACCAAACGCAGACTGGGCGACCGCTTTGCAGAACACCTTCAGTCCGTCCGCAAAAATGACCCAGACCTCCCTGTCGCTTGCTATTTTAACACTCCACCCTGCTCTCTTGCCTACATGTCTGTCCTTGGCTTGCTGCATTGTTCCAGTGAAACTCAACGCAACCTGGAGGAACAGCACCTCATCTTCCGAGTAGGCACTGTATAGCCTTCCGGACTGAATATTGAGTTCAACAACTTTAGATCTTGAACTCCCTCCTCCATCCCCAGCCCCTTTCCGTTTCTTCCCCCTATTTCCCACCTATTTCCATTATTTTTAAATCTATACCTTTTATGCCCTTTTAGTTATATTTCACCCCACCCCCACTAGAGCTGTACCTTGCGTGTCCTGCCATCCATTCTTAATTAGCACATTCTTTTAGATAATATCACCACCTTCAACAACTCTTTGTTCTTTTGTCTGTGACATCTTTTGATTATCTGCTCCTATCACTGCTTGCTTGTCCCTACAACCACCACCGCCCCCATTTCTCTTCCCCCACCCCACCCCCCCCACCTTAAACCAGCTTATATTTCACCCCTCTCCTATTTTTACTTAGTTCTGTTGATGGGTCATGAGGACTCGAAACGCCAACTTTGTTCTTCTCCGCCGATGCTGCCAGACCTGCTGAGTTTTTCCAGGTAATTCTATTTTTGTGTTGTTAAAAAGTGAGAGTCTGCTGAGAAACGGGAAATGGGAAGCTAGCTAGAGAATGAAGAAAAATAACTTAGCACTGAAATTGAAGAATAATTTTAATAGAGGTGGAAACAGTCAGTCTTTTAGTAATTGGCAGTTTAAAAAAATTGAATGCTAGTATTGTCATAGAAATGGACATATGATGAGGCAATGCAAGGAAAGATTCAAGCAGGCTTGTAAACAAAAGAAGAAACCCAATGAAATCTACAATGTAGAAGAGTCTGAAACAACAAATTCAGACATTTACTCATAGTTTAATCTGAAAGTTGGAAAGACAAAACCAATATTTGTCACAGTGAAAGTAAATGGCAAACCTGTTAAAATGGAAGTGGACATGGGAACTTCCACCACAGTAATTGGGGAACACACTTTCAGATATTTGAATAATTGTGAACATCAATTAAGTTTAGGAGAAACAGCCGCCAAGCTAAAAACATACATGGGTGAAGACATTCAAGTAAAAGGCATAAGCAGAATAACTGTCCATTATGTAAGCCCATCAGCAAAGCTACCCTTGATGGTGGTAGTAGGTGTTGGGCCAAGCCTCCTGGAGCAAAATTGGTTAAAGGAGATTAAGTTAGAATGGGCTGAAATTTTCCAGCTGAGAACAAGTGGGCTACCAGTGCTACATAGAACGCATACCACCATCTTTAAGGATGAACTTGGGAAAGTCCGGGGGCTGCAGACCAAGGTTCATGTGGATCCAGAAGCAACCCCTCGCTTCATGAAGGCAAGACTGGTGTCATATGCCCTGTGAGGAAAAATCGACGTTGAATGGAGCAGACTATAGAAACTGGGTGTTGTACAACCTGTTCAGTTCTCAGAATGGACAGCACCCAAAGCTCCTGTCCTTAAACCCGACCAAAGTGTCAGAATTTGTGGAGGATGCAAACTGACGGTTAATAAAGTAGCAAAACTAGACAGGCACCCCATTCCAAAAATTAAATACCTGTTTGCCAAGCTGGCAGGAGGGGCAATGTACACAAAGCTTGACATGAGCTATGCTTATCAACAACTAAAGTTGGATAATGCCTCGTGGGAATTTGTCAAAACTAATACCCACAAAGGGTTGTACCAATATACATGATTGCCTTTTGGTGTCTCCTCTATTTGTACCATCTTTCGGTGAACAATGGAAAGTTTACTTCAGGGATCGCCCCAGGGTGTATTCTATTTAGACGATGTATTGGTGACAGGATTCACTGAAAAAGAGCATTTGGCAAACTTAGAAGTCTTAAAACGTTTCTTGCAAACTGGAGTGCATTTAAAAAAAAGTGCACATTCAAAGCAAGGGAGGTAATCTATTTGGTTACTGGGTGGGATACACAGGGTCTCCACCTGGTTGAGGAGAAAGTGAGAGCCATAAGAGAGGCACTTGTCCTAAAGAATGTCTCAGAGCTCAAATCGTTCCTAGGAATGATCAACTATTATGGGCAGTTCTTACTCAATTTGTCTGCAATGCTGGCCCCCCTGCATTCTCTACTCAAAAGAACCAAAGTTGGCCTTGGGAGGTGCCCCAGAAAGAAGCTTTCACAAAGGTGAAACAATTGTTGCAATTGTCCAATCTATTAGTGCATTATGACAAGACAAAAGAATTGGTGCTGACATGTGACACATCTCCTCATTGGATGGACGATGGCATGGAATGGCCAATAGATTATGTATCAAGAATACTCACCACAGCGGAAAAGGGATACTCGCAGATAAGAAAAAAAGGCCTGTCCATTCATCTTCGGTGTCAAGAAATTAAACCAGTACATGGCTGCTATTTTACAATCATTTCAGACCATAAACCATTGCCAGGATTGTTTAGAGAGTTCAAGGCTATACTACCCGTAACCTCAGCAAGAATATAACGATGGACTTTCATTCTGGCAGCATATGAATACACTTTCATATATGGGACTGGCAATCAAATCGCAAATGCTGAGGCCCTTCGTTGTTTGCCTTTACGAGAAAATAATGATGAGCACATTCCAGTTCCACAGGAACTTGTTTTACTGCTAAATTTCTTGGATTCCTCACCAGTATGCTCTCGACAGATCAGAGACTGAACAAGTCGGGACCCAGTCCTATCTCAGGTACGAGAACAAGTGCTGCATGGTTGGTCACGGAAGCCAGCATCTGTCAAAATGAAACTGTACTTCAACGGAAGACATAAAATAATCAGCCAGGATGCATCTTGTTATGGGGTACACGAGTGATAGTTCCTCCAAAGGGAAGGAGGCACTTTTAATTGAACTACACAGTGCCATCCAGGATTTTCCCAAATGAAGACCATAGCACGCAGCTATCTATGGTGGCCTGGGATGGATGGCAAAATAAAGAGTTTAGTAAAGCACTGTGTGTAATGTTAGCAACTGCAAAAGTTGCCAGTGACCGCTCCATCACACCCATGGGAATGGCCAGGTAGACTCTGGGTGCGGTTACATATTGACTATATTGGACCTTTCCTGGAAACAATGTTTCTGCTCATTGTCGATGCTCATTCAAAATGTTTGGACATGTATAAAACCATAAGACATAGGAGCAGAAGTAGGCCGTTCAGCACATCGAGTCTGCTCTGCCATTCAATGAGATCATTGCTAATCTGACAATCCTCAACTTCACTTTTTAGCCTTTTCCCCATAACCCTAGATTCCCATGTGTGAAGTAACTAATGTCGGCCACTACAATTGAGAAACTATGTCAGAGTTTTGCCATTCACGGATTACCAGAAGTAGTCATTTCCGATAATGGCACAGCTTTTACGAGTGCTGAGTTTCAACGGGTTTATCAGCCTCAATGGTATCACTCATATGAAAACTGCACTGAACCAGCCTTCCTCAAACAGACTGGCAGAAAGGGTGGTTCAAAAGTTCAAGGCAGGCATGAGGAAGCTAACTGGCGAATCCTTGGCAACCAAGCTAGTACATTTTCTTTTTTATTACAGGACTACTCCTCACAAAACAACCAGTGTCGCATCTGCAGAGTTATTGTTGAAACATTGTCTCAGGATGAGATTGAGCTTAATAATGGCAAATTTAAAGGGGAAGGTGGAAAGGGGTGAGGGAAGCCAGAAAACTAGACATGACTGGCCTAGTCTTGAGGAAATTTTCTGTGGGAGAGCCAATGTACATAAAAAACTGGGGAAGAACCAAGGTGGTTACCGGGTGAACTAAGTGCAGTATCTGGACCTCTATCATATCAGTTGGAGGTGGAAGGCAGGATCATCTGCCAACATGTGGACCATTTAAGGAAGAGAGACAAATCACCAAGATTTGGTTCCACCATTGATCATGACCGGGTCTGCGTTTCCTGTTGAAGATGCTCAACCCTGGACTGACATGTCTGATGTTCCTTTAAGAGTTGAGGATATAGAACTGCCAGTGCCCACCAAAGCACCTGATATTCAAGCAACTTCAAAAAAGGAGGCACCTGATAAAGAATCTGAAGTTGTGGAGCTGCAACATTCCACACGAACCAGGAAACCACCTGAAAGAATGGACTTGTAAATTCCTTACCCAATGTAAATATTATGTTGTTTTGAAAAGTATGTAATTACACATATAATTGTATAGCTGAGTTAAAGGGGAAGGAATGTAGTAGTTTTGGTTTTATTTAGTATATAATGTACTTTTAAGAATACCCGTTAGGCAAGATCACATGGTCTGTAGTAACTAATAGGAGTGTAGCACAGCCTACCTCAGCAGTCAGTGTAGAATTAGATTTGGAGTTGGAGTTGAAAGCACACATGTAGTTGCTGCTGAATATATTGTAAATAAACTTAACGTTTCCACCCAAGAAGTGTCAGCTGATCAACTCTATCATTAATAGTACAACTCAGCCCCCCTACAACATACTGGCTCACCAATTGAACAGCAGCTTTTGGTGGTGGACTATCATGCCTTTAAGGGAAGGGTGCCCTGAGTGCAGCTCATTAACTGCACAATGGACCTAAATTGGGGTCATGGCATCCACAAAATGACCAAGACAGTGTTTCCCTGGCTTTGTGGCCGATTATCGGGGCCTCAGTCCCCCTCAAAATGTAGCCCATGGTATTGATAACATAACTTTAAGGATGGCTTAATAAAGTCAATGCACAACTGTGCTAGTTTCCTGTGTTTATGCCGACTGGAGAATTAAAAGATTTGTACCATTCTCAACTATTTTCCAAATGGAAATCATAGGAGTGGGGAGATGTTTGTGTTTACATACTTCCATGTTACATTTCTTCCAACATTCCAGGAAGTATCTGTTTAAAAACTAAATTAACATTCAACACGAATCACTCTGAGTGGAAAAAGTACTAAATTAGACCGAATGCAGACATAAGCTAGAACACAAGCAATAGTGTTTTATAAACACAATTATTGCTGT
This sequence comes from Carcharodon carcharias, assembly GCF_017639515.1. NCBI lineage: Eukaryota > Metazoa > Chordata > Chondrichthyes > Lamniformes > Lamnidae > Carcharodon > Carcharodon carcharias. The sequence goes on along the minus strand of NC_054474.1, from coordinate 77,037,147 downwards.
TACTCAAGAAATGTTACCAGAGATTGGTTACATTAAATTCATTAAGCAGATACCAAATTTAAGACAATTCTGTGAAATGGATTCATGTTTAATCATTTCCATTGTGACTGTTAATATTTAGAAGGGAAGATTCCTCTCTGTCTCTAGCACTAGCCATAAAACAGCGTCCCAACAGCTAAATGGTCATGATTAAATTTAATCGAAAAGCAGAATACTGCAGGTGCTGGAAATCTGAAATAAAAACACTCAGCAGCATCTGTGTAGAGAGAAAAACAGAGTTAAGGTTTCAGGTTTATGATCTTAATCAGAGCTTGGAAATGTTGGAGATGTTAACCATGGGATGAGTGGAACAAGAACAAAAGGAAGGTCTGTGATAGGGTGGAAGTTGGAGAGATTAAATGACAGAAAAGTTAGTGCCCCAGGACCAGAGGGAGTGACGATGGGACAAGAAATGAAGCAGAGAAACAAAAGATGTGCCGAGAGCAGGTGTGCTGCTGTCTGAAAGAAAAACAACAAAACAAGCAGAGATAAGGAAACAAAGTGGGGAACAGAGTTTATAGCCTGAAATTGTTAAACTCAATGTTAAGTCAGAGGGCTGTTAAGTGCCTAATTGAAAGATGGTGTGCTGTTCCTAAAGCTTACCTTGAGCCTCAGTGGAACAGCACAGTAGGCCAAGGACCGAGATGTCAGCATCAGAGCAAGGTGGAGAATTAAAATGACAGGTCACTGGAATATCGGGGTCATTCCTGCAGACAGAACAGAGGTGTGATATCTTTTCAGGACAAGAATTCTGCTGCTTACACATGGAGTTCTAATATCCAACTGAAACAGGTTTATTCTGATTTGTTTATATGCATAGATTAACAAATGGTCATAGGAGGGTGCGATTACACACCTCCTCTTTAATGTAAAAGTTACACCGAATTCAAATTCCATAAAAGCTATATACATTTCTTGTTTTTCATTTATTTACAAATCCAAATTAACCACTGGTTTCCTATCCCTAAGACAATACCTCCTTTCTTAACCCAAACTTTCAGAACTTGGGGAAGGATCTTGATCCATCTGGGCCCCAAGTCTGAGCAGAAGTTTTCTTCAACAAAGACCAAACTTAACCTTGAAATTCAATTTCCACTTTATCCAGCATGCCTGTCTCATCCTGAGCAGTCTGGATCTGAATTGGTTTCAGACACAACTTATGTTGGGGTAAGTATTAGTATTCTAACTATTGATATTCTACTTGCATCCCAACTATCTAATTCTTCAGGCTCAATTGATTCTTCACAACTTCATTCTTCTTCATGAACCTCTAAAGGTAAAACATAATCTACATGTACAAACCTAACACTTCCACTACCGATTATTTTGACTAATTATATGCGTGGACCATATGTTTTCTTTGCTCTTCCTGGTGGCCACTTCAACCACTTATGATAATATACTTTTTAACCTTCACATGCTGGTTCAACTTCTGACTTCTTTCTCGCAATATACTTCTATCAATACTCTCTTTCTCCTTGGATTTTTCTCTTTCATTGAGTGTGCTAAATGTGGCTTCAGCAATCAAAACCTCATTTTAGGCAATGATTATACATATGAATTAGGAGCAGGAGGAGGTCACCCACCCCTTCGAGTCTGCTCTGTCATTCAATAAGATCATGGCTAATCTGATTTTAGCCTCAATTCTGTTGACTTGGTGGATATCCACTTCCAATTCAGGCAGCAGAAGATTCTGCAAATCACAACTGTTTTATTGTTAAACTGTAGTTCAGTACAAATACCAGTTTCCACTCTTCTCTTCTGAAAACTCTTCCTGTCCAGAAGCAAAAAAAAACCCCTACTGGGGAAAAACCCAACACTTAAGTACAGGCTTCAGTGAGCATTACCTGTTCTCAATTCATTCTGAGGCTTGTCCTCGTTAACTCTTAAAGGGACCTGTGTTTCTAGCATTGTCAAACTCCATATTCCTGCCTACCCCTATTAACCTTTCACCCTCCTTGCTTATCAAGAATCTATCTACATCTGCTTTAAAAATTTTCAAAGATTTTGCCTCCACCGCCTTTTGAGGAAGTGAGTTCCAAAGACTCACAGCCCTCTGAGAGAAAAAAAATTTCCTCATCTGTGTCTTTAATGGACGAACCCTTATTTTTAAACAGTGACCCGTAGTTCTAGATTCTCCCACAAGAGGAAACATCCTTTCCACATCCACACTGTCAAATCCCCTCCGGATCTTTTATGTTTCAATCAAGTCACCCCTTACTCTTCTAAACTCCAATGGATACAAGTCTAGCCTGTCCAACTTTTCCTCATAAGACAACCTGCCCATTCCTGGTATTAGTCCAGTAAACCTTCTCTGAACTGCTTCCAATGCATTTTCATCCTCCCTTAAATAAGGGGACAAACACTGTACACAGTACTCCAGATGTGGCCTCATCAGTGCCCTGTACAACTGAAACATAACCTCCCTACTCTTGCATTCAATTCCCATCACAATAAATGATAACATTCTATTAGCTTTCCTAATTACTTGCTGTACCTGCATACTAACCTTTTATGATTCAATCAGTAGGACATCCAGATCCCTCTGCATCTCAACGCTCTGCAATCTTTCACCAATTAGATAATATGCTTCTTTTTATTCTTCCTGTTAAAATAGACAATTTCCCATATTATATACCATTTGCTAGATCTTTGCCCACTCACTCATTTATGCCTACCCTCTGTTCCCTGTTAGCTAGCCAATCTTCTATTATGAGGGAATGTGGGCATGGTGTCCTTTTGAGAGGAGTCCCTGTGGAGCATGACCACTGCATTGACCCGCATGGCTGAGCGCAATGCCACCAGCATGGAGAGAGTGGCAACTCTCATGGAGAGGCTACTCCAGGGACACAATTAGGGGTCCCTGAGAATGCAATCAGACCTGCAAGCCCTCACACCAGCATTGACCTCAGGTGGTCAGTGTCAGTGTGGGAGATCAATTGGGCACCAGTATTCCAGCTAGGTACACATCCATCAATGGTGAGCAGGGAGGTCCAATGCGACCTCACATTGGCGCACGAACTGCTTGTCATCTCTGCAGACTCCTCTCAGGGTGCTTCAGATCATGCCAGCAGCTCCTCTATCCCTCTGCCAGTGACTGTAGCATCTGATGAGGCTGTGGCGACTGGGGAGGTGCCAGCCATGCCACTGGCCACTCCCTCCCAGGTGGGGCCTTTACAGGATCCACGTGCCAGAGGACGGATGCCAAGGTCATCAAGACCAATAAGACAGCAGAGTGAGCAGGCTGTCTCCAATGCCAGTGCCAGCAAGGTGGGAGCACCTAGATGTAGCACCCGCAAATGTAAATGTAAAGCACCTTAATTACAACACGGACTTCTCACGGATGATATTTTGTTCCCCCGTTTTACTTTAACTTTTTTAATGGTGTGATTAACAACACCAGTTAATGTTTATTTCAGCTATGTTTCACATGAACAATTAAATGAGATGTTGCTTTGTGCTATTGGCCTCTGTATGCTTCATTTGTTCTGTAGGTGCAGGGAAATGATGATAGACTGTGTCTCCTGAAACTTTATTGCACAGGCACAGAGTCTATGTTGGTGGCCAAGGAACTGGTCCTGTCAGGGATTGAGTATGGAGCCTGCAGCCGTGGCTTGTGGTGATGGTTCTTATTTGGTGGGTTAGCTGAAGGAGCGTTGGATCAAAGCATCCCGGGTGTCCCTGCCACCCAGGAGGTTACCCAGGTCAGCGTCTACCCCCTCAGCGTTCTCCTCACCGTGCTCATCCTCAGATTCACTACTGGACTCATCGTCTGTTGCTTGTGCAGATGAGTCAACATCCTCTTCCTCCACCAGGCCCCTCTTGCCAGTGCCAGATTGTGCAGAGCGCAGCATGATCTTGGGGGTATTGCAATGCACCCCCTAAATGGTCCAGGCATCAGAAGCGCATCTTGAGAAGACCTATGGTTCTCTTCACCACAGCCCTTGTGGAGGTGCGACTCCTTTTGTACCGCTGCTCGGCCTCTGTTCTTAGGTAGTGGAAAGACATCATGAGCCACTTTTTGAGGGGATAACCCTTGTCACACAGCAGCCATCCATCCAGTTGGGCTGGAGCACTGAAGAGTCTCGGCACCTGGGAGTGTCTGAGGATGCACGTGTCTTGGGAGCTACCAGGGTACCTTGCACGGACTTACTGAATCTGCATCCTATGGTCACACACTATCTGCATGTTCATGGAGTGAAATCCTTTCCTGTTACAAAGGCACCCAGCTCACCCGCTGGCGCTTTGATGGCCTCATGTGTGCAGTCCATGGCACCCTGGACGTGGGAAAGCCCAGCAATCACTGCAAAACCTCTGGCCCGCTCTGCCTGGCTGGCCTTCTTCATATGGTAATTAATGAAAGTCACTGCACGCCTGAACAGAGCTTCTGTCGCCAGTATGATGCGACTATGGACAGCTGATTGGGAGAATCCACTCAGATGCCCCACTGAGCCCTGGAAAGAGCCGGAGGCATAGAAGTTGAGGGCCACTGTGACCTTGAGGGCCACTGGAATGGGCTGTCCACCCATACAGTCGGAGCTGATCTCAGGGCCGATCACCTGACAAATGGAGGTCACTGTCTCCCTTGAGAGATAGAGCCTCTTTCGGTATTGTACCTCAGATATATTGAGGTAGCTGCATCACCGCCTGTAAATCCTGGCAACAGGATAGTGCCATCTTCTCTGGCCTCTTCCACCTTAGACTGCCAGCTGGTCCTACCCGCCTTGTGCCTGTGCCTCTCCTCCCACAGGTCACTCCCCTGGAACTGCATTGGGACAGCTGGCCTCCTTTCCCTTCTGCCCCTCTCTTCCTCCTCAGAGGAGGTGCCACCAGCAGAAACCACTCGGAGACAAGTGGTGTGTCAAGGGCCTTAACTGGCCTCTAAATTAATGGTGGGTATGCCTCTGTCTCTCTTGCGTGCTCACCTAGCGAAATATCGCAAGAATTCACGTTGACGTCGGCAAGCTTGACCGACGTCAACACGCATTATTTCACGCTTGAGCGGGTTGGGCACATGCCTGCCTGCTGAGTGAAAAATTCTGCCCATGGAGTTCTCATACCCAACTGAAACAGGTTTATTCCGGTTTGCTTATATACATATACAAATAGCCATAAGGTGGTTCTATCGTATTCCATAAGCAGTCACCCAATCTACAACTGGCATCCTCAATATAGAGAAAACCACACCGTGAGCAGTGAATATCCATACTTGGGCTGACAAGTGGCAAGTAACATTCACGTTACACAAGTGCCAGGCAATGACCATTTCCAACAAGAGATGGTTACATTAAGAGATGGTGAGCACATTAATTATCAACCCTTCACATTCAATGGCATTGCCATTGCTGAATTCCCCACACTCAACATCCTGGGGATTACCATTGACCAGAAACTGATCTGGACCAGCCATATAAATACTGTAGCTACAAGAGCTGGTCAGAGACAAGGAATCCTGCGGTGAGTAACTCACCTCCTGACTCCCCAAAGTCTGTCTACCATCTACAAGGCACAAGTCAGGAGTGTGATGGGTGCAGCTCCAACAACAGTCAAGAAGCTTGACACCATTCAGGACAAAGCAGCCCGCTTGATTGGCACCCCATCCAGAAGCATTCACTCCCTCCACCACCAACGCATAGTGGCAGCAGTATGTACCATCTACAAGATGCACTGCAGGAACTCAGCAAGACTTCTTAGACAGCACCTTCCAAGCCCATGACCACTACCATCTAGAAGGACAAGGGCAGTAGAGACATGGAAACACCACCACCTGGAAGTTCCCCTCATCTCTGTTACTTCACTGTTTCTGGGTCAAAATCCTGGAACTCCCTCCCTAATGGCACTGTGGGTGTACTTTTTTTTCATTCATGGGAAGTGGGTTTCGCTGGCTGGGCCAGAATTTATTTCCCATCACCAGCAGTCGCCCTTGAGAACCTACACAACATGCGCTGCAGTAGCTCAAGAAAACAGCTCACCATCACTTTCTCAAGGACAATTAGGGATGGGAAGTAAATGCTGGCCTAGCCAGTGATGCCCACATCCCATGAATCAATAAAAAAAATATATTGAAAGGAGTACAGGTAAATCACTGCTTCACGTGGATCTAATGTTTAGGGCCTTGGACAGTGAGGAGAGTGGAGGTAAAAGGACAGATGTTACATCTCCTGTATTTGCATGGAAAGATGCTGTGGGAAAGGGCAGGGTATTGGGGGTGATTGAGTAATGGAGCAGGATATTACGGAGGGAATAGTCCCTTTGAAATGTTGAAAGGGGAGGGGAGATGTGTTTGATGGTGGCATCACACTGAAGGTGGTGGAAATTGCAGAAAATGATTGGTTGAATATGGAGACTGGTGGGGTGGAAGGTGAGGACAAGGGGAACCCTGGCATAGTTCTGGGAGGGAGGGGAAGGGTTAAGAACAGAAATGCAGGAAATGTGGTGGACACGGTTGAATGCCCTTGCTACCACAGCGGGGGTAAAAGGAAGTGCTGTTTTCGAGAGTTGCACCATCAGAACCAACACAACGGAGATGGAGGAACTGGAGAATGGAATGGAGTCCTTACGTGGTGTCGGGTGTGAGGAAGTGTAGTCAAGGTAGCTCATCTTTCAATTAGGCACTGTAAAGTCTTCTGCACTCAACATTAATTTAAACAATTTCAGACTGTAAACTGTTGTTTCCTTTTCTCTGCTTGTTTCAGTTTTTTCTCTTTCAGCCAGCAGCACACCTATTGTAAGCACAACTTTTGTTTCTTTGTTTCACTTCTTGTCCCATCTCCATTCCATTTGGCCCTGGTGAACTAAATTTTCTGTCAGTCAACCTCCTCTGCCTTTTATTGTATTACAGACCTTCCTCTTGTCCTCGTTCCATCCACCCCTTGCTTAAAACCTATTACATCTCTAACTTTTCCCAGTTCTGATGAAAGGTCACAGACTTGAAACCTTAACTTAGTTTTTCTCTCGCTACACAGATGCTGCCTGGCCTGCTGAGTTTTTTTTCCAGCTTTTTCTGTGATTAAATATAAGCTTTCTCATGTTTACACCAATCTCATATTATGGAATTTGAATGAATATTTTGGACCTATAATTAACCTTTCTGTAACAATACAATAAATCAGGGTTTCCTGGATAAGTATATGATCTTTTGAGAAACTTAATACTTGCTTAAAAATAACAACAACTTGCACCATTAACATAGAAAAAGTGTCCCAAGGAGCTTGACAGGAATGTTGTGAAATAAAATTTGACACTGAATCATGTTCGGAGATAATAGGACAGATTGGTCAAAGAGGTTGACTTTAAGGGGAATCTTGAAGGGGCAAAGAGAGATGGCTAGGCAGAGAGGTTTAGGGAGGGAGTTCCAGAGATTAGTGCCTAGGCAGATGAAGGCATCACCACCGGTGGAGCAATTAAAATTGAGGATGTTCAAGAATCCAGAATTGGAGAACTGCAGGTTTATAGGAATGAAGGAAATTACAGAGGTAGGGAGGGAAGAGGCTTGAAAACAAGGATGAGAATTTTAAGATTGAAGTGTCAGAAAGAGAGACATTACTGAAGCTTTTCATCTTGCACTCATCAAGACAAATACAAGAATGACAAATTTCAAAGACCACAACAATTTATAATGCAGGAGAAAACAATGCTAATTGGTTGGCAGGTCAACTTTGATTGACCGAGGCCTTGCTATGGAGAAAGCAATGGGGAACTATAGGCTCCCCAAGCTTCTGGGTAATTCAAAAAAAGAGTAAGGCTTGAGCGTTTTCTTTTGTTTGCAGAGAACAAGTCCCTGTGTTTAAATGTATGTTTCTCCCAGCAGGTAAATGAGCCACTGATTATCTTAAATTGGTTGCTAATGCAACTATTAGTGCACTCAGGATTGTTCAGCATGTGCCCAATCGCAGAACCACATCTAACGGTAGATGCTTTGTTTTGAAATCTGAACCTGTTTAAACTAATTCTAAATTGATAAAATCACTATCTTAGCTAATATCAATCTGAGAACCTAACTCAGTTCCACCTTTCTTCTCACCCAAGGACTTAACATTCTTCTGTACTTCTTTACTATCCTCCTGTAATATGGTTATAGCTTCAGTGACTATACAGCAGACCTGGTATATGGGTCATTTATGGGGACAAGAATTATATTGTTCCATGTCTTCCCCCAGAAGAAATCATGTGTGAAAAATGTAGAAAGGCTGCTGGAGACAGCAACTTGGCACAAAGCAATTTATTTAGCACAAGTGCAGTTGAGAAAGATTTACTGGTGACTTTATTAGAAACACCAACTTTAAAAACTATTATTAGCAAGCTGACTGGGTCAGATATTATGAACAGTGCTTTCAAACTATTTCTCCTGGACTGGGAAATGGCCTCAACAACCTCTCCAGTTTCTATATCACAAAATCATACAACACAGAGCCTTATGATGCCTATGTTGGTGCAGTTCCCTTTTTAAACAAATGAATGGTTAGATGTTCAAAGAGGAGTCAGTCCTCATGGCTGGATCTTGAGGTAAAAGTAATGCTGAGACCAACAGTGCTCACCATGATTAAAACATTAATTGGACAGTAACTTCTGTCAGCCACACATACAACTAGATGAGTAAATCATGAAGTTTTGTCCAAATTGCCCAGCTCTTCCAGGAGATTCACTATACCAGTGTCTCACAGATAGACATGTCTTTAAAGAAGGGATTGGCTCCTTTGTAGCCAAATTTTCTGATGCTATAGAGATATGCAGGAAAGCAAATTGTGAGGATACAAAGAGTCTGCAAAGGGATATGGATGGATTGAGTGGGAAAAAATTTGGTGGATGGATAAAATGTGGGGAAATGTGAAGTTATCCACTTTGACAGGAAGAATAGAAAAGCAGAATATTATTTAACTGGAGAGAGACTGCAAAATGCTGCGGTACAGAGGGATTTGGGTGTTCTTGTACATGAATCACAAAAAGGTAGCATGCAGGTACAGCAAGTAATTAGGAAAGCCAAACAGAATATTGTCCTTTATTGAAAGGGGTATAGAGTATAAAAGTAGGGAAGTTTTGGCCCACACCTTCCGATTGGCATTAGAACCTCAATTTCTGACCCTGATCAGACAAAAAAAATTTCCCACTTATCTTCCTCCGATTTTTCTAAACAATCTTCCAAAGGAGGATCCTTCCAAACTGAGTCAGTGCAGGTAACCTCAGAAATAAAATTGGAGAGAATCCGTGCAGAAGCCATGCCACTTTTTTATAACACTAGCTGCCATATTTTGATAATTAAAGAGTTGAACTGTTCCAAAGCTTCTTTGAAAGGCTATGGAGAGAAGGTAAGTGGGTGAGGGGTTAGGGTGAGTGTGGAAGTAGGATGGGTAAGGGAGTAGGGTGGGTGAGGGGGTAGGATGGGTAGCGATGAGAAGGAGGTATGTCCCAATGAGGTCCCCTCTCATTCTTCTAAAGTCCAGTGAATACTGGCCTAGTTGACCCAATCTCTCCTCATACGACAATCCTGCCATCTCAGGAATCAGTCTGGTGAACCTTTGTTGTACTCCCTCTATGTCAAGTACATCCTTCCTTAGGTAAGGAGATAAAAAATTGCACACAATAATCCAGGTGTGGTCTCTCCAAGGCCCTGCAGCAAGACATCCTTGCTCCTGCACTCAAATCCTCTTGTAATAAAGGCCAACATACCATTTGCCTTCCTAACTGCTTGCTGCACCTACATGCTTGCTTTCAGTGATTGATGTACAATGACATCCAGGTCCCTTTGTACATCAACATTTCCCAATCTATTACCATTTAAATAATACTCTGCCATTCTGTTTTTCCTACTAAAGAGTATAACTTCACACTTATCCACATTATACTACATCTGCTATGTCCACTCATTCAATCTGTCTAAATCACATTGAAGCCCCTTAACATCCTCTTCATCACTCAAATACCCACCAAGTTTTATGTCGCCATCAAACTTGGAAATATTACATTTGGTTCCCTCATCCAAATCATTGATATATATTAAGAATAGCTGGAGCCCAAGCACTGATCCCTGTGGTACCCCACTAGTCACTGCCTGCCACTCTGAAAAAAACCCATTTATTCTTAGGTGGAATTGTCCAGTCCCATTGGTGTGGGCATCATGGCAGGCACGAGTGGACAATATGGCAAGAAGGCCAAAAATCAATTTTACGCCGTTATGAAACCAATTTGCAATCGTCCACTCACCCGTCAACGGCGGGCCGTGTTTTCCACCTGCACACATTGGGAACCTAATTTCAATACTTTAGCATCTCAATTATAGCCCTGCTCACTGAAATCATCCTCCACTTAAAATTTACTGCCCATGTCGGTGTGACTTCATAACGGTGTGCTTCACGTCTGCCCTTAAAAGGCATGCATCTGGCAAGCTGAACTTTGAGGGGAGCTCAGAGGTGAGTGTACACACCATTGTACAGTGCTCATGAGCATCACCCATAGGACGAGGCATGGTCAAGGAAGAGGCAGCTTGAATTCGGGGGTGGGGTACAGGCAGGTCACTTTTTCCTGGCTGGCTTTCAGTGCGGTGCCAGGGTAAGAGCTCCAGTGCAGGTCAGGCCAGGGGTGGGGCGGGGAGGGCCAAGACAGCACAGTCTGAAGGAAGTACACAAGCACATGCTGGGGCTGGGGGGTGAGGGAAGCAGCTACAAACTTGGAAAAGCTTGTCAAAGGTGAGCATTCTTCTGCAGCTGAGGCCATTCAGCAGCAGCGCCATTGACATGCTTGGGGTTGGGCCTCTGAAGTTTTTCTGCCCACTCAAGCAACACAAAAGTGTGGAAGTGCCACCACATGATCCAGAAGTTTTCACCCCCTCAGGCGCAGACTGCAAATTAATGTGTATTTTAGGGGGCAGCAGGACAATTGGCCAACTGGGCAAGTTGTAGAATCCCCTTGTGAAAGGTGGCCAAGGTGCAGTCACTGGTGGAGGTGCTCACAGCCACTTGCAATGTCTTTATTCAGGTTTAGACCAGTATCCCTCATGGGTCAAGTTAATAGTGCAGCCTTGCAGTGCGGGTTAGAATGACTGCACCTGAGCTGAGAGCACAACATGCAGTCCAATGGCCAAAGCTGCCACCAATTGGTCAAGTGGAGTGGAGCAGATGTGGGTGGGGTTTCAGACAGCCATGAAGGGTACTACACACTGGCCATCCAAGTGGTGACCAGCACTCTCTGGTATGCATGAAGGGGCCTTCAGACTTAACCAAGACAGGTTCTTGGGACAGAGATGCTAACCCACATGTCTCTCTTTGATCCTGCTGGAGGAGAACATCAGGAGAATGGAGCCTGATGATTTAGCAGTATGCCTCATGGCTTACAGACAGCAGAGAAGAGGAAGAAGAGAGCAGCTGAAGTGCCTGGCTCAGCAAAGGGAGGACCACATCCCTGAAGATGAAGGGGTGGCAGGGCCTGCTGTGCATGCAGCTGAAGATCCACATAGAACCGTCGCTCATAGGTGCTTCACTGGTCCCAGGGTCCAGTGATGGACCTTGTCATTTCTGCGGATGACAGAATCAGTATCGCCGAAGACTGTCTACGCAAATAGTCAGTCAAATATGCCGCCTGCTGCAGGATTTGGCACAACAAGGACATGGAGGACATCCACTGCCAGTGGCCATGAAAGTGACTCCAGGACTCAATTTTTATGCCAGTGGCCCCTTCCAGGGCTCCACAGGTGATCTGTGTGCGATCTCACAATTCTCCATGAACAAATGTATCCAGGAGATCATGGACACCATCTTCATGAAGGCACAGAACTTTGTGCATTTCATCGGAGATCAGAAAGCCAGAAGCAAGACTGCTGGGATTTGCACAGGTCTCTGGTTTTCCACAGGTGCAGGGTGCCATTGACTGCACTCACATGGCACTTAGAGCTCCATGGCAACAAGCAGTCAACTATGTCAACCGCAAAGGCTTCTACTCACTGATGTTCAGCTGGTCTGTGAACACCACAAACACATCCTACAGGTCTGCGCATGGTTCCCAGGGACTGTTTACAACTCTTACCTCCTTAGCAGGTCTCAGATCCCTGACATCTTCCAGGGTCCACAGAGGCTGCAGGGGTGGCTCCTCGGAGACAAGTACTATCCAGAGAGGACGTGGCTGATGACGCCCGTGCGGCAGCCTCAGACTGCAGCAGAAAAACTGCAGCAATGAGGCTCGTGCCGCAACCCAGATTTTGGTGGAGCGCAGGATAGGCATCATGAAAGTGAGGCTCATGAACGGTGGAGCACTGCAATACAGTCTACTGAGAGTGTCGCACGTCATCGTTCTTTGCTGCGTGCTACACAACCGGCACTGTAACGGGGCGAGGACCTGGCTGAGGAGGGTATGAGACAGCTGCATGTCTCCTCTGATCAGAAGGATGTCAAAGGGGATGACTGTGATGAGGTCCTCGAAAACGAGGATGCTGGCGGGCCAGACAAGGCTGGTGCACTTGGGAGGCCCTCGTAGCAGCAAGATTTACAAAGGATGATGATGAGATGCAGTGAGAACAGTCCTGATATCTTCATCTTGCATCTGTGAACGTTTGACTCCTGTGTGGCTGATGGCAGCGCACATACCTTCAGTGCTCAGGCTCATGTCATAGAGATGCAGCAGAGGCCCTAATAGTCGCGAGATTCCAGGAGGATGATGAAGACATGCAGTGAGGACACTCCATAGATCTTCACATAACCTCTGTGAATTTCTGACTCCTGTCTGGCTGAGCTTGCTTGCTGTCTGTGATCAGGGTCATATCATTGAAATGCAGCCATGAACCTTTAAGTGCACCTCATCCTTTGTCCGCCTTCCAGCACCTGTCCCCTTCAGGTGCACAGCATCACCCGACACAGATGCTGAAGGAATGGGGGGCCAGTCCCACCTCAATGGCGCTGAAAGCACACAGAGAGAATGGCGGAACTCTGGGACACCTGCTCACGGGCAGCAATAACAAGCGCCATTGAGGTGCAGGCATCACTAATGTGTCCAGTGAGTGTGAAGCCGGAACATCACTTTGTTCTGAAGGTTACAGACTGCACAGGGAAGAGGTCCTGGACTGAGACACCTGCCTTTACCTTGTGCAGGGGCCAAGATTTCACATCTGAGTGACATGAACACTGCTCATCATAACAAGGAGCCATAGACAGGAGACATTCTTGGGAGTTTATTTACAATAGTGAACATTATATGCAAGTGATTAATACCCATGCCCAGAATATGCAACTCATCTTCTTAACATTCCTAACCCTGCCACTATACCTTGATGCTCCCCTGATGTCCACAGTGGAGGTGGAGGCAGCCTTCCTACTGCTACGCCCTGTGATGACTTCGCCTTGAGTCCTCTGGAGGGTCAAGAACTGGAGGGCCCCAACTTGATTTGGGTATCCTGCTGTGGGCGAGCTGCACTCTCCTTGGCCCATGGAGCTGGAGCTGCGGGGATCACGGGAAGAGGGGATTTGGATTGGCCGGACATTCCCTTAGTTACCTGAGTGGATGGCCCCAGGGTGTCAAGCTGCTGGTCCTCCTCCCTATTGGTGCCCAAAAACCCTGCCTGACTCCTTGAGGAGAAGGGGAAGCTGGAGTGAGATCGAGCTGCCCTGCAACCCTCTTGCATTGACACTGTTGGAGGCCAACTATGGTGTCAGCGATGGAGTTCAGCCCATGCAGTAGTACAGGACCAATGTCCTGGACTAAGGCCTGCATGGCAGCCGTCATCCTGCCAGTGTTGACCTCGGTGTGTCGGCATGCTGGTGCTATCACCTCGGACTGATGGAGGATGGACTCCTCCATTGTCCCTTGCTAACTGAGGAGTGCACCAGGCATCTCTTCCTGATGTTCCCGTAATTGTCTTTATGGCTCCAAAAACTGATTGAGGACCGAGACCAGTGGCTCATCATCTGACTCAGACTCACCAGACTCCTTTCCTCCAGCGGTCTGCCCAGTGCCGGTGGTGAAGGATGTCCCTGCCTCCTCCTGCTGTGGGACAGATTGTGTGCCGTGCCCACCAGATTGTGATCTCGAGGCTACTCTACATCTAGGTCCCACCGAGGTGTGTATCGCTGCACTGGTGGAGGGTGTGGATGAGCGCCATAGCGAGTCTTCAATGGTGCTGCCATCAGGGTCCTCATCTGATGCATTCTCGGCGCTGGGTTTGGGGTCAAGGTTGCCTGACGGCGACATGTCAGATGTGGAGATTATTAGTGCTTGGCAGCCACATTGAACACAGAGCAGTGGACTTAGAGTAGTGTTGAGAGAGGGATCATGTTGTGCAGGATCCTCACGTGGGTGTTTGCCACCTACCTCACCTTTGCTGCAGGAATGGCTGATGTCCTTTCTGACCAGCTCCAATGCACGACTCACGAACGGAGTGAGAACATTGATGTCCAGCACTCCAGCCACTGTCTGGCCCCTCTCCCAGAGATTGTGTACAATCTTGTCCTGCATAAAGATGAATTGAGTGAGTGCGAGCAAGGCGCATGCCAGGCCAAATGAAAAGGATGCCAGGCATACGTGTGTGCTGAGTGGAGCCATGGATAGGATGAGGAGGCTATCTCCAGAGGAGATGAAGCCAGATGGAGATGTGAGGGTGTGTGTGAGAGATTGGGGGATGATGTTCTTGAGCTGGCCGTGAGTGAGATGCCAATGAATGTGTGATGGGCTTGTGAGTGGGTGAGTTGACATTGTTGAGATGGTTGACTTACCCTGGTGGCACAGATAAGATCATTCATCTGTTTTCTGCACTGGCTGGCTGATCTCTTGTGTGCAGCGTTGGCACAGACCACCTCTGCTACTGCCTCCCAAGCCAGAGTGGTGAAACTGATGGACTTTAGGTGGCCAGAGCAGGGGTAGAGAACATCGCAGCAGGCCTCCACGGCATTCAGAAGGCATCCTAGGGATGTGTCATAGAATCGGCGGGCTGCACTCTTCATGGCTTTTGGGGCCATGTCTTCACTGCAGCAGTCCTGGCTGCAAGCACTGAGAAGTGTGCATGTGGCTGCATTTTAAGTATGGCGCCTAGCATGAAGAAGCTGCAAGGTAACAGCATGGCAGGCCAATCAGAGGCTGGCTGCCAGCAATCCAGCATGTTTCCCATGACTACATTATTTATGAGGAGGGAAGGGGACGATATGGTGCAAAAACCCATCATTGTGGCTGATGAGTAAAATGTCTTTATTCACATCTGCTACCACACTTGGTGCAAATCTGAGACTATTCTGCTCCTACTTTCTGTTTCCTGTCTGTTAACCAATTCTCAATCCACGGCAATATATTATCCCCAATCCTATGTGCTTTAATTTTGCACACTTATGTGGGACTTCATCAAAAACTTTCTGAAAATCCAAATACATCACATCCATTGGTTCTCCCTTAGCTATTCTGCTCGTTACATCCTCAAAAACATCGGTAGGTTTGCCAAACATTATTTCCCTTTCATAAATCCATGTTGACTTTGTCTAATCCCGTTGATATTTTCTAAGCGTCCTGTTATCACATCCTTCAAAATAAACCCCTAGCATTTTCTTTACTATTGATGTTAGCTAACCTGTCTGTAATTCCCTGCTTTCTCCCTCCCTCCTTTTTTAAATAGTGGAGTTGCATTTGCCACCCTCAAATATATCAGGACTGTACGAGATCTATAGAATTTTGGAAAATGACAACCAAAGCATCCACTATTTCCATGGCCACCTCCTTTAGTACCCTGGGATATAGATTATCAGGCTCTGAGGATTTTTAGGCTTTTAGCCCCATTAATTTCTCCGGCAATATTGTTTTAGTAATACTATTTTCCTTCAATTCCCCCTTCTCACTAGACCCTTGGTCCCCTAGTATTTCTGGGAAGTTATTTGTGTCTTCCTCCATGAAGACAGAATTAAAGTAATTGTTTAAATGCTCTGCTATTTTGTTTTCTATTATAAATTCTCCTGTTTCGGACTGTAAGGGACGTACATTTGTCTTCACTAATCTTTTCCTTTTTACATATTTATAGAAGCTTTTACAGTCCATGTTTATGTTCCTAGCAAGTTTACTGTCATACTATATTTTTCCCATCTTAATCAGTCTCTTGGTCCCCCTTTGCTGAATTTTAAACTGCTCCCAATCCTCAGGCTTGCTACTTTTTCTAGCAACTTTACATGACTCCTCTTTGTATCTAATACTATCCTTAGGATTGAATCATCCCAGATTTGCATTAAGTGTGGCAGCAGGTGGGAAAAAGGACATTTTACCCTCTGGCCGCAGTGGTGGGTTTTTGTGCCGTATCATCCCAATCCTGCCTTGTTAATCATGCATACCTGGGAAGCACACCGCTTTGCTGGTGGGTGATCTCCAATTCACCACAACGTCATCTCACTGCTTGCTCGCGTCATATTTAAAGTGCAGCCACGTGCACACCTCTCAGTGCTTCTAGCCTGGGACAGCTGCACAGAAGATATGGTCCCTAAAGGCATGAAGACTGCAGCCCCCCGATTTGGTGACGCGTTCCTGAGATGCCTTCTGGACACCATTGGAGCCTGCCACAATATCCTCTACCCCTATTTTGGCTGCAGGAGGCCCATCCATATTGTATACAGTTTTGATTTCCTTACTTAAGAAGGGATATATTTGCAATGGCAGCAGATCAGAGAAGATTCACTAGGCTGGTTTCTGGAATAAAGAGTTTGTTTTATGAGGAAAGTTTGAGCAGGTTGGGCCTATACTCTTTGGCGTTTAGAAGAATGAGAAGTGATCTTATTGAACCATATAAGATTCTGAGGGGCCTGACAGGTTGGATGGTGAAAGGATGTTTACCCTTGTCAGTGAATTTAGAACCAGGGGGCACAGTTTCAAAATTTAGGTCATCCATTTAAGATGGAAATGAGGAGGAATTTCTTCTCTCAGAGGGTGGTTAGTGTTTGGAATTCTTTTCCCCAGAGAGCAGTGGAGGCTGGGTTACTAAATATATTCAATGCTGAGCTAGACAGATCTTTCTTATTTACAAGGGTATCAAGGTTTTAGGGATGGGTAGGTAAGTGGAGTTAAGGCTACAATCAGATCAACCATGCTTGAGCTAAATGGCCTCCTGTTATTTCTTATGATCTCATGATCATTCCACTCTCCTTATTACCAATGGTCTCATACCAGTTACAGCTCAGTCTCTCCATTTTTCAGTTGGTAAGATGTAACGGGCAGAATTTTGCCCTTGATAGGTGGACGGGCCCCACCAGCTTGGTGGCGGGCAGGCAGCCGATCGCCGCTGCCGAAACGGGCCCCGCCGCCATTTTAAGTGGGTGGGCCAC
This sequence comes from Carcharodon carcharias, assembly GCF_017639515.1. Classification (NCBI taxonomy): domain Eukaryota; kingdom Metazoa; phylum Chordata; class Chondrichthyes; order Lamniformes; family Lamnidae; genus Carcharodon; species Carcharodon carcharias. The sequence goes on along the minus strand of NC_054474.1, from coordinate 77,019,844 downwards.
CGACAGGAAGCGCTATGCGCCTCCTGTGCTGGGGGGGGGGGGGGGGTGGTGGGTATTCCCCAACTGCCAGAGTGCGCTCTTTCACGCATGCGCATGAAAGAGCGCACATCTCCCTGAGGCAAAGTGCTGCCTCAGGGAGATCGCTGAAAGGCAGTGCAACATTTAAAAATAGAAAAATAAAAAAATCATTAACATGTCCCCCTCATCTGAAAATGTCACATGAGATGGGACATGTTAATGAAATACACAAAAACTTTATTACAATTTTATAATTCCGATATCAAATCTCATCCCGCCACTGGATGAGGTTTGTAAAAAAAATCCCTTTCTCGCCTGCCCTTTGGGCTGGTGCGCCGAGCCGAAGTTCGCACAGGCCCTTCAAAATCCTGGTCGATTGAAGAGTTAATGGCCTTAACAAGGCCTTTAATTAATGGCGGGCCCGTGTCCCGCTGCATAACGCGCCCGCTAACCGAAACATCGTGATGCCGCACGCTGACGTCGGGACACTTGCGCGACATTTTAAGTGCTGGCTTGCGGACTCCGCACGCCAGCCAGAAAATTCAGCCCAATGAGTGGTGTGCCACAGGGATCAGTGCTGGGACCTCAACCGTTTACAACTTTATATAAATGACTTGGATGAAGGGATGGATGTGACTGTTGCCAAGTTTGTTGATGACACAAAGATAGGTAGGTAAGTAAGTTGTGAAGAGGACAAAAGGAGGTTACAAAAAGATATAGATAGGTTAAGTAAGTAGGCAAAGATCTGGCAGATGGAGTATAATGTTGGAAAAGGTGAAACTGCCCATTTTGTCAGGAAGAATAAAAGAGAGGCATGTTATCTATATGGTGAGAGATTGCAGAGCTCTGAGATGCAGAAGGATCTGGGTGTCTTAGTGCATGAATCACAAAAGGCTAGTATACAGATACAGCAAGTAATTAGGAAAGCTAATAGAATGTTATCATTTATTGTGGGGGGAATTAAATACAAAAGTAGGGAGATTATGCTTCAGTTATACAGAGCACTATTGAGACCACATCTAGAGTACTGCATACAATATTGGTCACTTTATTTAAGGAAGGATGTAAATGCATTGGAAGCAGTTCGGAGAAGGTTTACCAGTCTAATACCTGGAATGGGAAGGTTGTCTTATAAGGAAAGGTTGGACAGACTAGGCTTGTATCTGCCGGAGCTTATAAGAGTGAGAGGCGACTTGATTGAAACATATAAGATCCTGAGGGGTCTTGACAGGGTGGATGTGGAGAGGATATTTCCTCTTGTGGGGGAATCTAGAACTAGGGGTTACTGTTTAAAAATAACGGGTCACCTACTTAAAACAGAGACGAGGCAAATTTTTTCTCTCAGAGGGTCGTGAGTCTTTGGAACTCTCTTCCTGAAAACGTGGTGGAAGTAGGGTCTTTGAATATTTTTAAGGCAGAGGTGGATAGATACTTGGTAAGCAAGGGGGTGATATATATCTGGGGGTATGTGGGATGCAGATTTGAAGTTACTATCAGATCAGCTATGATCTTATTAAATGGCAGAGCAGGTTTGAGGGGCCGAATGACCTATTCCTGCTCCTTCTTCGCATGTTTGTACATTTTATTAACTGGGGCAGTTGATTTATTGTGAAGTTGCTCATGACAGAAAACAAAATCACAATCTGGAACTTGAAGCATGGTTTCTGCTGTTTATTAAAGGAATAAATATGAAATTCAGTGATTTATAGGGCCAGTGACTGTTCAGTAAATTATAACCCAAATAAAATTGAACAGAAATAATTATGGAGACAAAGCCAAATTTAGAAATATTTATAATAAAAAATGCCATTAAATATAATGTGCAAATTTTGACAGAAAAATGAATAAAATTAGAAATGTTAGGAGAGCCCCTAATCAAGTTTTGAACCTGATAAAATCCTACTACAAACTGGTCAGTAAACTTTCTGGAGTGTAAGTGGAACTGTCTGCAATTAATTGAAATAAATTCACGTGGTTACCAGTGAGCAATCAGAACTCAGGAAATAGCACAAAAAATTAACCGTCCCATGCATTTTGTAGAGCAGACAGATTTAAAAGGCATGTGCACACGAGTATGCACACCATTTCAAAACATGATGACGCATTTTTGCAAACAGAGGGGAGAAAAATCTAATTAGCATGTGATTGCTGTCATCCTCAATACCTCATGCAGTTTCTTGTTATATAATTTGCACTTCCATTTCAAGACTGAATACACAGCAGCAATCCATGAGCAGAATCATTGGCATTGGTTTTCCTGAGCAGTTTTGTGGGTGGTATCCAATTCTAGGCTGGATTAACTGTTCTGTTTTGCAATTGTGTGTTGACTAAATATTTATGGCCCTGTGGTGAAGTACACAACATCTTACCTTTGCAGTCTAGCAGTGGGAGAAATTGTTATTCTTGGTGCTTTTAGAGGCTTGATCATTTTGGGTGTCAGTGTTAACAAACTAGTAAGGCAGCTGTCTCCAAACCTTGACTCTTTTGAAGAATTTGTGTCTGATTACCAGATGGTAACGATGCAACTCTCCTTTTTGGCAGCATGGAATTGAGAAAGGGGGGGACCTCTGTATTTTTTGGTGCCTACGGCATTTTGTGAAGCAATCTTTGGAATTGGAATAAAGTTCAGTTTTAATTTTGTCACTACCTGTCCTTCACTACCATTGTTAACAGAAAGTGAAGGGTTTTCAGACCAGATGGTACATCTGAGGCATAGGGTGGAATTTTCAACGTTTAGCCTGAGCTGTAACAGTGGGACCCCTAGCAGGTCGAGCACCAGTTGGGACCTGCAATGGGCTTTGCTGTGGCTCACTAACTGAGCCATAGCATTAGTATCCCATTTTGGGTTCCCTAACCAATTAGGGAGGATGGGTGGGATCATGCTCCAGACCTGTTAAAGGATTTTTAATTAAAGGAACCTCTGCTGGGTCAGTAAGGATCAGCTGGACATGGATTCATGAGGCTGCAGTAACCACAGGACTGGAGTGGGGTAGAGGGGGGACCTGGAAAGGCTGCTTCTTGGATATCTCATTCTTACTTAGTTGTCCTGCTGTGGGATCTAAGGACTGAAATGAACTGATCTTCCCAAAGATGGGAAGAAAAGGCCAGCCTCACATTTAAACAGGCGTGGATGGAAATGGCTGAGAAAGTCAGCAACAGAAGTGTGGTCCCTTAAATCTGGAGATAGCGCACCGAGAGGATTCAGAACCTCAGGAGAATGGGAAAGGAGAGTGACATAACACTTTCTGGTACCAAACCTTACACTCCTCAGAACAACACAACTTGCAGCTCCACTCATTCCACTTTCTCTAGGAAGTTCCTCACAACCCCATCCGAACAGTCAACACCCTCACTCATCCTCATCCTGTTGTCACCTTGCAATCACCCTCCACAAATGTTGTTCTTCTCTCCTCTTCACGCAAATCATTTCTAACACTCATTGCTCTCAGCTTTCTCTTCGTGTTAGAAAAGGAAGCGCACAACTTTGGGGCAAAGCACAGACCCTGGTGAGTGGGAGGGTGGGGAGGGGTGTGGCCTCAAGTGACAGGCATCATGTCTGCCACTGGCAGCATGCCCATCAGACCCAACAGGTTGGTCTGCAAATATCAACAATGTCCTGCTGTGAAAGCCTAAGTCTTCTAAGACACTCTTGCTCACACTTGTTGAGAGAGCTGATCCTCCGCCTGTAGACCCTGTGTTGAGGAAGACATCTTCTTCAAGCTGGATCTTGGTGTCCATTCCATTTGCCCACTGGAGTGGTATGTGGCTGAGAAGGAGGCAGTTGGTACTGTTACTTCTGCTATTGGTGGTCTTGATTTGCTGCTCCTCCTGTTCTTTATCAGAGGTGCAAGGTGGAGCTACATAAGCTGCTCCCATGCCATGTTAAAAGTAGGCAAATGCAGCTGACGGTGAATTAAGTGCAAAACAAAGGGTGGAATTTTCCATCTGGAGACTAAGCCCGGTGACGGGTGGGAAAGTCGGCATGATTCCCGCTGGGTGGCGGGGTGGGTGAACATGTTTGATGTTCTGTTTTTCAGCTTATTAATTATGCATCAGCAAGGAGGTCGGCAAATCTCGTGGTGAGGCAGGCAGGAAGTCGCCAGCCTCGTACTTACCTCGAAGGTTCTGGTGCCAAGTTTAAAGGGCACCCAGAGAGACATTCGCTCAATGCAGGCCAAGAGCTCCACATTATTCCTCCAGAGTCCTTGTGGCCACAGCTCATATTGGAGAATCTGGCAGATGTAAGCAACAATGTCCCGGGACATATGAGGGTCCCTCTGGTATTGCCTTCGGTCATCTCTAGTTAAGAGCACTGCTGGTGATACACCCACGGTCGGGCCAATGCTTGCCATTGCAGTGGTTCATGTTCGCCGGCATCTTGACCTTAAAGAGGCCTCACTGCCTCCTGCTGCTCAGGCTCTTGCTCCTCCTGGCACTGTGCCAACTGGCGACAGACCCTCCATCTCCTCATCTGGATGAGAGCCATTACCGACAGGGTTGCCTGCAGTCTGCATCATTGATGCCTCAGTGGATGTGTGAGGGAATTGAAGTGATACAATAAGTGAGCATGTCCTTTACAGGTTTCCCTCCATCTCAAAGCTAGCAGGCAAGTGTGAAGCCCTTCACCTGGACTCTATCTAGACATGGCATGCCCACCCTAACCCTTCCAAGCAAAGGACATCCTGGAGGACCGGTGATGGGTGTTCTTGCTGTTCATTCATGAATACATTTGCAGACATTGCTCTTTGACTAGGGTGATGAGAATCATTTACTAGAAGCCTCAAGTGGACACATTTCCACTTGTCTTCACTGCCTTTGAAACTCTAGAGAAAGACTATTGCCATGGCAGCATAAAAAGACTAACCACATGATCCCTTGTTAGCCATAACCATTCTCCCAGGCAGATTGAGGACTGGAGTCACCAGTTGGCTGCCTTCCACCAGCTGTGCCCCTTGGAGGCAATCTAGCTCCCTCCCTCGCTTCATCCCTGCCTCCAACTGCAGCTGATGCCAAATGGCACAGAATGAACAGCAGCTCCACACGTTGGAGCTGGTGTTATGAGACCCATGAGTCGGGAACAAATCTGCTGCAATGTGGGCTTCACCACAGAGAGGAGAACACAAGAGAGCATCTTTGACACCAGATGCCTCATAATTATTAGGGTGTTCCTTTAGTCAGCCGCATGTGATGACCTCGAACTCCACCCACCCGAAAAGATTCTCCTTGAAGGAGTTCACTGACTGACTAACTATGTGGGCTATGTCAGTTTGGAAAAATTGTGCTCGCCACCTATCAAACTTGCTCCACCACCTCTACCCTCTACCTGTCGCCCACATATATCCCCCCAACACCATAGGCCCACCGAATATCACCATTCCTCTCCCCTCTGTCACCCTTGAACCTCCTCCCCAACCCTGTTACCCTGGACCCTATCACGATCCACCTCCACATGCCTTTCCTCCTGTCAGAGCCAACACCCGTTACCCCATGCCCACCCTGGCCCTGCCCCCTCTCATTATCTGAGCCACCTGTCTTGTCCTCCTCCGTGACCCACCTGATGAGACCTTTATCTACCAAACTTTCACTCAGGACCTTCCACCCTGCTGCATCCCTCTCCCCGGTCTGTGATTATTCTCTCTATCACCAGTGCCCTGAGTTCTCCCCACAGGACCCCACATCAACAGTGTCGACCCCACCCTCTAAGATACTCCCCTCCTTCTGCAGACATTACTCCCCCAAATTTCCAGGGCACTCTCCCCCCACTTTCCTGGACAATCTCCCCGCCAATCCCCCATAAGCTTTCCTCCCCTACCCAGCCCTCACTCCACCCTTCCACCCTAACTGACACCAACCCCCACCCCAGCTTTCGTCTGCCTCCCTTGTCCAGCCTTGGCGCAGTGTTTGCTAACGACGCTCAATATGAGGAAGTTTTGTGAGGTCCCCAAGAAGGAGAAAACAACATCTACTGACCTCAAAGTCGTGGAAGAGGTGAAGGTCTCCAGGCGCAGACCACTTATATACGGTCGTAAAACTGAACGTTCGAAATTCTCTTTGGCAGGGAACTTAATTTAGAAGGGGGGGCTTAATTCTGACCAGGTGACCTTTTAATGAGCATGCATGAGATGCTAATGCATGCAAATGGGGTTTTGGACATTGTTTGTCAGGAAATTTGACTTGCCTTTGACCCGCATTGAAATTTAGGGGAACAAAATTCCAACAGTTTATCCCAGCATCGGGAAACAGATTTTTTGCCTCTCACCAAATTAAGTGACCCCCCCCGCCCCAACCACCACCATCCCTTCCCCACCATAATTCCCGCTGCAGGTGGGACTGGAAAATTCTTCCCAAAGTGATTTCCAAGAAGTTGGCAATCATCTGAAAGCACAAGAAGGAATGCTGTGAGCAGCAGCCTGCTCACTATGCCGGCCATGGCTGCAGTTGCTCAGTTTCACTGATCAAAGGTTTCCCATCTTCGTAGTTTCACTGAATAAACTCTTCTTGCCTTGCACTCACTTCATTGACTCTGCTGCATCAGCTTTGGACATAGTTAAAGCCAGATGCGGGGTTTAAGAGACATTTAATTGCCTCTTTGTATATTCTAATTACCTTTCCAACAGCTCCATGGGGAGCCCCGCTCACCTTCCAATCTACCTTGGTGAAACTTGGAAGATAGCATGATGATGTTGGGATCCCAACCTAATGCCACCTCTAGGGTCTTAAGCTTCCCGTAACTTCCCAAAAGCATCTCCCCTTGTTTGGGAAAATCTCCCGATGTCCTTCCTGCCTAGCAGTGGCTTTTGCAAGCACAGCTCTTTCATAATGCTCAGTCAGATAACTCAATACAGTACAGCCAAAGTACCTGCCATAAGTATTGCACCTCTTTTGCTCTATCTGCTCTCAAGCTGTGCTCTCATCTTGCTGCAGAGAAGAGTAGTAGATCAGTCTTAGAATAAACACATTCAGTTTATTTACAAAAGGAACTTAGCAGCTACACGTGTGCTCACAACTCAAAACTCCGTCGTTACTGTTCAGACTCTAACTCAAGACTTTTGACTACAGAAGCAGCCCGTGCTACTCTGCTGTTGGATACCAAGATCATGTGATCTTCCATTACACATTCATCTTAAAGGTATATTACACTTCAGATTATGACATCCCTCCCCCTTTACTCAGAAATAAATTTTACAATTTTTTTCAAAATATCAAATTTCAAATTTTTCGTGCAGATAAATAGTTTACAAAGTCAGTCTTTCTGGGGGTTACTTTATGCGTGTAGAACATCTCAGTTCTACAGCTTCTGATGTTTTATCCGGAACCTCCCTTACTGGAGTTGTCTGAGCATCAGGCCCTTCAGTAGGTACCTGAAAATCTGTTTACTCTACTCTTTTAGGTACAGTCGACCCTTCAGACACATCTGTACTCGGTTGAGTTCTTTCAGCAGGAGACATTGATTCAGTCCCGAACACTGGTGAAATCATCTCTGGGCATTTTTTTCTCCTCTTCTTATATGGTCCATATGACTCCATCTTCCACTTTCACCTGGTAGGAAAGAGGTCCGGTTACTGCACTTATTTCACCAAACAACCATGTTGGTCCTTCTCTAAAATTCTTTACATATACCTTTTCTCCTACATTAAATGTCCTGTCACGACTGTGCCAGACATGTCCAGTTTTCTAATTTCTTGATTCCTTTCCCCCCAATCTCGATCAGAGATGGTGCTCCATCAACAAGTCTGCAGGTGTGACACCTGTTGTTGTATGAGGGGTGGTTCTATAATAGAAAAGAAAATGTGCTAGTTTCATCGCAATAAAATCTCCAGACAATTTATTCATACCAGACTTGAACATCTGAACTGCTCTCTTGGCCAGTCCACTTGGAGAAGGATGGTACTGTGAAGTTTTTACATGAGTAATACCGTTGAGGCTGATAAATCAGTGAAACTCAACACTTGTAAATACCGTTCCATTGTCTGATATGACCACTTATGGCAGTCCATTGATTGCAAAGCTTTGTCGTATCTTGTCAATTGTAGCAGAAGATGTTGGCGACTTCGCTTCATATATGTCCATCCATTTTGAGTGAGCATCGACGATAAATAGAAACATTGTTCCTATAAAATGTCCCACATTGTCGATGTGTACATGTATCCATGGACTTCCTGGCCACTCCCAACGGTGTAACGGAGCTGTTGGAGGTAACTTTTGCACTTGCTGAAACTGCATACAACCTAAGCTCTCTATTTCTCCATCCATCCAGGCCATTATAGATAGCTGTGTGCTATGGCCTTCATTTGGGACATTCCCAGATGTGCGCAATGAGGTTCAGATAACAATGGCTTTTGTCCTTTTGGAGGAACAATCACCCGTGCTCCCCCAATGAGATATCTTCCAGGCTGGTTATTTCGTACCATCTCTGAAAATATGGTTTCATTTCATCTGATTCATGTTCTTGTGACCAACCATGAAAAACTTTTCTCGCACTTTGGATAAGACTGGGTCTCGACTTGTCCAATCTCTATCCTGTCTCACGCATATCGGTGATGAATCTGGGAAGTCCAATAGTAAAACGAGTTCTTGAGGAATTGAAACATCTTCATCGTTTACTTGCATAGGCAAACGACTAAATGCATCAGAGTTTGCAATTTGACTTCTGGGTTTATGAATGAAAGTATACTCACACGCTGCCAAGATCAATGGTATTATTTGTGCTTCTGTGTCTTCTTTCGATGGGCATTCTTCTTTCTGACACTGACTTTATTCTCGGCCTTCTTTTCGATTTCCTTATTGGCCAGACTAATCTCAGATATAAGCTTGACTTGAGTGGTTGAGTGTTCCAGAATTTTATCATCTGTCTGTTTCTTATAAAATTCTGCGGCTTTTGCCTCCAAATCCTCTTTGGTTTCACGTAGTTAGTTTTTCAGCTCTTTGATCTCTTTTTTTCATTGGTGTACTGCCTCCTGGAAAATTAAGCATTGTCCTGTCTTCTCTGCCAACTCATCCTTCATTTTGCTCAGAGAAGTGCAGAACTCTTTCTATTTCCCTTCATACTTTTCCAGAGGTACATACTTAGACAGGAGGGAAACTGATAATGTGTGAAGGTCTTTTGGCAGGTTTTCACTTTTCTTTTGGAATCTCTGTGACAAATCAAGGTTGATTTCCCTCAGCCAGTTTCATCCTAGTATGCTTGGTCCTCTGCCTGCTACTACCATCAAAAGTAATTTCACTGTTCGACCTCTGTAGTACTGTGACTTTACATATGCCCTTGACTTGTATGTCTTCTCCCATGTAAGTTTTCAATTTGGCATCAGTTTCTTCCAAATTTAGTTTATGTTCCCCGTGATTCAGGTATTTAAAAGTATGCTAACTTATCACCATAGTGGATGCGCTTGTATCCACCTCCATTCTGATCAGCCTCTCATTCATTCTCATGTTTATATAGATAGGTTCTGTTCTTCCTACCTTTAAATTATGCAACAAATAAACATCTGAATCTATTACTTCGGGCTTTTCAATGCAGTAGATCCCATTGGGATTTTGCTTTAAGAGTCTGCCTGATTCCATCTTTTGTCTGTTCCGATGACTGAAAAAACATTATTTTTTTTAAAATGGTGGTTCATTACAAGGTTAGCTGCTTCCACCTCTGTTACCATTATGCCATATTTTCGCAGCTAAGTTATCTCTTTTTATTTGTCTGCTAGCAGTGGCTGCTTCCTGCTTCTGAGCAAAGTCTTGTACTTTCGCGCTCTTATTGGCTGAGGCTCCCTGTGCAAAGTGGAGGACGGTGCTATTTTGTTCTCCCTGTATGGCTTCTGAGTTTGCACTGCAACTTCCATTGCCAGAGCAATTTTCAATGCCTTCTGAAAATCCAAGTTTGTTTCAGACAGTTATCTCTTCTGAATTGCATCTTCATTTATACCACACACCAAACGATCTCTAAGCATATCATTGATAGATGTACCAAACTTACAATATTCAGTTAATTGTTTTAGGCTTGCCTCATGACAAGCAACTGTTTCCCCTGCAACTCTATTCCTTGAGTTAAATTTGAATCATTGCATCATCACCAAAGGCTTCGACTGGTAATGGTTCTTTCACTAAGTCATCAAAGCTTTTTGAATCTGGGGCACTGGGTGCCAACAAATTTCGAATTAATCCATGTGTCTTACTCCCACACTTGGATAAGAGGATCACGTGCTTCTTCTCCTCCCAGACAATGTCGTCCGCTTGGAAGAAGAACGTAATAAGACCAGTCATTCAAGGTTGGATCGAGAGGTTCCACTCTTCCAAATTGCATCGTGCTGTGACGATAATTTTTCTTTACTTACAATTATCATGCAAGGTACAACCTGATTTCAGTTTTCTTGATTTCCTTCGTTCTTTCTTGTTTTTTCTTCTCCTTTCATGTCTTTTTCTTTGCTTTTTACTCACATCACCAATTTGTTAGATTCCGTACCCAGGTTTGTTGGGACTTAAAAATCTGGGTGTTATGCTTGTTTTGGGGTGACTGACTTGGTATGATCATTCAGTAGATCACTCTTAGAAGAAACACATGCTGTATATTTACAAAAGGAACTCAGCAGCTACACTTGTATGCTTACAACTCAAAACTCTGTCTTTACACTTCAGACTCTAACTCAAGACTACTGACTACAGAGGTAGCCCATGCTACTCTGCTTTTGAGTATCAAGGTCATATGATCTTCCATTACACATTCATCTTAAAGGTATATTATACATTAGATTACTACAGTGTGTCTGTCCAGCCATACAATCTCCTGAGATCTCAGCACTCCTCCAACTCTGACCTCTTGTGCATCTTGATTTTCTTTGCTTTCTCATTGGTGGCCATGCCTTCAATTGCTAAGACCTTAAGCCCTTCCTAAGCCCTTGTAATGCCCTTCCTAAGCCTCTCTGCCACTCTTTCCTTCTTTAAGATGCTCCATTAAGCCTAATTATTTGACCTAGCTTTTGGTCACCTGTCTAATATCTCCTTATGTGACTCAGTGTCAAATTTTGCTTTGTAATACTCCTGTGAAGTGCCTTGGGGAATTATCTTACTGTTATAATTAAAGAAGCTAAAGTTGTTTTTCGTTAGCTTAAAAAATGTCCAGAAGCAACAACATATTTCAGAATGATTGAATGTAAATAACAAATATAATAACTTTAGTCACTTTTGGTGCTAAATCAACATTACTCATCATTCAGTGACATTTCTAATTATATGCTTTCTTTCCTTCTTTGCAAACAAACTAGCTTTGAGGCTATCGTGGAATTAATGGCAGAGCAGCAAATTGTTACAGAATTCATCCATTTATAAAATAAATGATTTAATATTTGAGGAGGAATTTGACAAGTAGGAAGTTATTCCGAAAGTTAATTATTTCCCTTCCACAATAATTTAAAAGTTCGATTAAGGAATTGTTCCAGCTTAGTGAGATTTTCTGAATGAAATCATGATTCATTAGAACTGTCCTGCATCATCTTGACAACTTTTTTCGATTCTGTAGAAAAACTTCTTTCAAATCCTTTGTAGATTTCATGATTTGGTATTCAAAACACTAAAAAGGAGCAATAGCTGGACACATCAAATATGTACCAGGAAATTATCACCATGCCTCAAAATACATAATCGGAATTTTTGCCACATCTGGCAGATTGGTTCCTCACAAATGAGCTATTTGCAATATGGCAATAATTAGATGTTTGTTGCTAAATGCACAACAATCCTTTTAAACTTGTAAACAAGCATCCAGTTATTTCAATGAGAAATTGTATAGATGGTACAGGGATTTGCACGAATTATATTAACATGCAATGAAAAACATATAAAGCCCCAATTTTAACCCAATATCCTCCAGTTGAGACAGTTAAAATTGTAGCTATAATTTCACCTTTCTATGGCCCAGCATAGACTTGGTGAATCATAGCCTGTGCCACAGTCAAGGTTTGCCCTGCCAACTTGAGACACCTTACATCTACTACCAACCAGTAATTATGCTTCTCCTTAAAATCAGTCACTTAACCGAGACTGGAGTAAAAATGACAAAAAGAGTCACAGGGAAGATACGAGGTTGGGAGATACTTCTACTGTGTGTTAGATGTGCCTCAAATTGTTTTCAAAGACCATAACATTTTCATAGAATCATAGAATGATTAGAACACAGTAGGAGGCCATTTGGGTTTTTAATGCCTGTGCTGGCTTTCTGCAGGACAAACTCACTTAGTCGAACTCAACCTTTTCCCCACTGCCCTGTAAACTTTTTTCTCTTCAGAATGTAACTCTGCTATTCAAGAAAGGCAGGAGACAGAAAGCAGGAAACTACAGGCCTGTTCACTTAACATCTGTCATAGGAAAAATGCTGTTGTGACAACACAATTCGCTAGTGCAATATAGGTTTTTAGCAAAATTATTTTCATTTTAAAAAATTCTAGCATTTCAGAAAAGTTGGCTTTTAATTTTCACTGATTGAAAATAATCCATTTTCCTGCTTTCTTTTCTCAATTGGGTTCACAGTCAGGCATAAATGATAAATTCTACCCATGTGTTAACCGCTCTGACAATGAAGTAAGCTGGCAATGTGATTCTAACTCCATGTTTACGGTACTCCTTTAACAGTGTTTGTTCTACCACAATGATGCACTAAAGGCTTGTGTTGATAAAAGCAAAAAACTGCGGATGCTAAAACAAAAGTAAAAATACCTGGTAAAACTCAGCAGGTCTGGCAGCATCTGCGGAGAGGAACACAGTTAACGTTTAGAGTCCGTATAGCTCTTCAACAGAACTAAGTAAAAATAGAAAAGAGGTGAAATATAAGCTGGTTTAATTAGGGGGGCGGGTGGTGTGGGTGGGACAGGTAGAGCTGCATAGAGGGCCAGTGATAGGTGGAGATAGCCAAAAGACGTCATAGACAAAAGGACAAAGAGGTGTTGAAGGTGGTGATGTTATCTAAGGAATGTGCTAATTAAAGGTAGAAAGCAGGACAAGCAAGGTACAGATAGCCCTAGTGGGGGTGGGGTGGGGGGAAGGGATCGAAATAGGCTAAAAGGTAGTGATAAAACAATGGATGGAAATACATTTAAAAATAATGGAAATAGATGGGAAAAGAAAAATCTATATAAATTATTGGAAAAAAAAGGGGCATCGGAAAGGGGGTGGGGATGGAGGAGAGAGTTCATGATCTAAAATTGTTGAACTCAATACTCAGTCCGAAAGGTTGTAAAGTGCCTAATCGGAAGATGAGGTGCTGTTCCTCCAGTTTGTGTCCTCCAAGCTTGTGTCGTCCTGACTCTGTGCTTTCTCCCTTCTATTCTGGTTTTTCTCTTTTTGTATCAGATTATTTACAGTTATCTTTCCTTTCTGACATCTTTTGGTTCTTTTTTTGCCTCTCAGCTCTTTAATAACTTATCTGCCTGGCTCACATACGTTCCCAATATGCAGTGAAAATACCTCAAACTATTTTTGCTCAGAGTGGCCTTAATTGCATGCAGCTTATCTAGCTTAGATGAACATAAATCACATTTGCTTGTAATCCTATAGAAAACGTTTGATCATTTTATCTTCAAGTTGTCTCAGTTTACAGTGCAGAGTTTAATCGGACTGAAAATGGAGAAGCTGCCAATCATTTGAAAATCCAGGTCAATCAGTGCAAAGAAAAGAAGTATATTTCATCCTTAAGATGATGCAAGCAACAATGGTTTCTTTGTCAGTAAGCAGAACAATGGTTATTCAACTTCACCTAATCCTGCCAAACTCTGTTTTAGCTTTTAACACAGAACTGTTTTTCCTCAGTCCATAAAAGTAGTTTTAAGTGCTCCACAATATGTACAAAGCCAAATTTCAATTTAGCTCAGTAAAATTGTCTGGGTTCTCATCGTAGGTGCAACTAGAATTAGAAAGGTAATGCTTTACACATTCAAAGCAAATTTAGCACAACTAAAATCTAGTTTGGTGACGTCCCTGCAAACTGCAGAAGCCAGTGTATAAACCCATATGACAAGTTATTTTATGTTTTCCTTCTTTTTATGTGTATCATGGTTTGGCCACGTTTACAAAATTAGACAACAATCTTCACTTCATAATTTCTTCATATTTAAGAAAATGGCACAACATTTAACTTGTTCTCTTCTGATTTCTTCACACTTTCTCATTGATGCAACCAAGCCCATCATTTAGGCGAGACAATTCCCACAATTTAAAATTATTCTGTGACCTGTTTTTTTAAGAAATCAGTGCATTGTTTTTCTTCTGTTCCTGAAGTGGACAAGAGTCTTCCATAAGAACTGATGAACATCGACCTGAAACATTAACTCTGTTTCTCTCAACAGACGCTGCCTGACCTGCTGCGTCTTTCCAGCATTTTCTGTTTTTATTTCAGTATTTCCAGTATTTGAGCATTTAACTTTTGTAAGAATCCTTTGCACTTTCATCTCAAATGTATCGCAGATATTTTCACAACTTCATTAATTTCAATCTCATGTTGCTAGGTATGCCAGTCTGCCCTGACAAGGACCAGCTCTTGCATCTCTCAAATCTCAGCAAACAGCAACAATTGTAGCAAGCATCGCTACAAGATCAATATTGAAGGTAACACATATTTTGCACAAGCTCCAGACACAAATAGCATTCATCTCTCTCAGCTCTCCCAATCAGCTTTCATCCATACATTTCTCAAACATTTCATCATACATAACAAATAGCTAAAATTGGTACAAATTGTAAAATGCTCAAAATGTATTCACAATGAGACAAACATAACGCTAAAAATAAGAAAATACTTTAGCAAAAGCTCAGCTGGAGTGTAAACAATTTGCTTTTTGGTAAGTTGTTGAGCTACAGACATGCCAGGGGTTGAAATCTGTTGCAGAAAACTGTTAAAATTTAGTGGGTTGAGATTGCAAATATAAATTGGGTGGGATGAAATCTAACACTTACTCTCCAGTAGAAGATAGCTGGATTATTTGAGACCACAGGAGTGGCTGTCCCTGTCTTTTTGCAAGTCTCCCCAGATCCAGGTAAGGGGCCCACGCTCAGACTCATGAGCCATGGACAACAGCGCAGAACCAGGAAATTTTTGACAGAATGGCAGGAGAGTTAAAACCTCGAAGGACAATGGCTGCCTACAGATGATGGATCCTTCAGAAGAGGACTTTTGTTTCCATTAAGCAATGGGGAAGGCAACAGGAAACTACCTCATGTATTCTTTTCCCTAGTCATATTGCTTATTGAAATTGAAAACAGGAGGTTCCTATGAGCAGCTTAAGAGGAAATCGCAAGACTGCTGTCACAAAGAGATTAATGTTTATAATGTTATTTGAAGTTATCTTTTAAAAATAGAGTTCTAGTGGGGTCTAATCTATGGGCAGAACTTTTGCTCGGTGGGCGGGTGCACACCCAACCCGCTTGAGCGTTAAATAAAGCACGTTTATTTTGGCCGAGAGAGAACGCGCACTCTCATGTTATCACGCTAGGCAGACTGTGATGGAGACGGAGGCGCGTCTGCCATTAATTCAGTGGCCAGTTAAGGCCATTGAGACAACAATTGTCTCCGACTTTACGTAGCCCGTGCAATGTTTAGGCCGTCACATGGGCAAAGCGGGCAGACGGGCAGGCCACAATTCGCAAAACCTCATCCACGGGTGGGAGAGAGGGGTCAGTGGCCTTGTCAAAGTGATTAATGAGGAGCGCAGGATATCACTTGCTGCCGGTTGCTTCAATGAACAGGACAGCTTCATCTCACTTCACAGCTGCATTCAGAGCATTTAGAGGCTTCAATTCAGAACTGAGTGTTGTTTTCCAGGCCCCCAGGGGATTCACACTGCGTGGGGCCCTCCAGGTATCAGACAGTCTTCCGTACCCTGGTAATGGGGATTGTGGTCTCCAATGGAGGCACCTCCTCAGAGGATGAGAGGGCCAGAAGTGGGAGGAGGACAGGTGTCCCAATGCAGCTTCCACAGGAGGTTAGATGCAGGCACAAGGGGTGCAGGGCCAACAGGAAGTCCATGGTGGAAGGGGCCACAGAAGATGCCACTATCCTGCTGCCAGGTTTTAGAGGCGGTGATGCACCTACCTGAATATATCTGAGATGCAATGCTGAAGGAGGCTCTGTCTCTTAAGGGAGACAGTGACCTTCATCTGTCAGAGGACCAGCCCTAAAATCAGCTCTGACTCCAGTGGCGCTGAAGGTCAAAGTGGCCCTCAACGTCTTTGCCTCTGGCTTTTTCCAGGGGTCAGCAGGGGATCTTTTTGGAGTCTCCCAATCAGCTGTCCATAGTTGCATCAAACTAGTGACAGAAGCTCTGGTCAGGTGGGCATTGACTTTCATTCACTACCGTTGAGACGAGGCCAGCCAGGCTGAGTGAGCCGGAGGATTTGCAGTGATTGCTGGGTTCCCCCGCATCAAGGGTGCAATAGACTGCATACATGTGACCATCAAGGCGGCAGCAGGTGAGCTGGAAGCCTTCGTGAACAGGAAAGGCTTGCACCCCATGAACGTGCAGATAGTGTGTGATCATAGGATGCAGATTCTGTAAGTCTGTGCAAGGGACCTTGGCAGCTCCCATGATGCTTACATCCTGAGGCATTCCTAAATGCCGAGGCTCTTCAGTGCTCCAATACCACTGGGTGCATGGCTGCAGGGTGACAAGGGCTATTCCCTCAAAAGGTGGCTCACGAGATCTCTACACCACCCAAGAACAGAGGCCAAGCAGCAGTATAACAGGAGCCATGCCTCCACAAGGGCGGTGGTTGAGAGAACCATAGGTTTTCTCAAGATGCGCTTCCGATGCCTGGACCCTTCAGGGGCCGTACTCCAACACCCCCAGATCATGTGCCACTGATAGTGGTTACATGCTGTGCTCTGCACAATCTGGCACTGGAAAGGGGGACCCAGTGGAGGAAGAGGATGTTGACGCAGCAGCACAAGCAATAGATGATGAGTCCAGTCGTAAGTCTGAGGATGAGCACAGTGAGGAGAACGCTGAGGGAATAGACACTGACCTGGGTAACCTCCAGGGAGGCAGGGACACCCGGGATGCTTTGATCCAACGCTCCTTCAGCTAACCCAGCAAATAAGAACCACCATCACATGCCAGTGCTGCATGCTCCATACTCGACCCCTGCCAGGACCATTTCCTTAACCAACAACATAGATTCTGTGCCTGTGCAATAAAGTTTCAGGAGACACACATCCAGCATTACATAATGGTCTTCCCTGCACCTACAGAACAAATGAAGCATACAGAGGCCAACAGCACAAAACAACATCTCATTTACTTGTGAATGTGAAACATTGCTGAAATTAACATTAACTGGTGTTTTCCATCACATCTTTAAAAATGTAAAGAGAAATGGGGGAACCAAGCGTCACCCGTGATAAGGCCATGTTGTGCTTAAGGTGCTTTAAGTTTTTGTTTGCGGGTGCTACGTCTAGGCGCTCCACCCTTGCTGGCACCAGCATTGGAGAAAGCCTGCTCACTCTGCTGTCTTATTGGCCGAAATGACCTTGGTGGGCATCCTCTGGCCCATGGAGCCTGTGCTGGCCCAGCCTATGAGGGAGCAGCCAGTGCAATGGTTAGCATCTCCCCAGTTGCTGCAGCTTCATCAGATGCCACGGTCACTGGCAGACGGACGGAGGAGCTGCTGCCCTCATCCAGAGCGCCCTGAGAGGAGTCCGCAGAGACAAGTAGCTTGTGCGCCAACGTGAGGTTGCATTGGCACTCCCTGCTCACCATTGATGGACAAGCACCTAGCTGGGATACAGGGTGCCCAATCCATCTCCCACATGGACACTGACCAGCTGAGGTCATTGCTCGTGTGAGGGCTTGCAGGTCCGAGTGCATCCCCAGGGTCCCCTGATTGAGCTCCTGGAGGAACCTCTCCATGTCTCCATGGAGGAGGCATGCGCTTGGTCCTGAGGGTTAGTGCGGTGGTCATGCTCCACAGGGATTCCTCCACAACAGACACCACGGCAAGCATTCCCTCATGTATCTCCACCAGATCCTCCTGCACACCCTGCTGGACATCCAGCATCTGTTGCCTAATGGATGACTCCAGAGGCCCATAAACAGCCATCGACTGAGCATTGTCCTGGTCTCCAACAGTCCAACTGCCGGCGCCCTGGGCACTCTCTTGCCTCCACCTGCACCTCAAGCGAGTGTGAAGTGCCCTCACCAATGTACACCGAGATGCTAGATGGCGATCTTATGCCCACCAAGGTGCTGGTATCTGCACTGGTGCCTGCTTGACAGAGAGGGTGTGACACAGGTGCATAATGAGACTGGTGATCTTCAAGGGTCAGGGGTGGGCCTTCAGGCTTCTCATAACAAACGGCTGCTGGTGAGCCAAAAAGGGATAAAAAGGACATGTCATTGGTTTAAGTCATGAAACTGTCACTGTGCATGCCAGGCACCCTGGTGAGACAGATATGCATCATGGTGCCCTCATCTTTCAATTATCAATGGGGAGTCTGGGTTCCAGGCTCACATCAATATAGAGACTACACTAGAATGGCTGCAATACCCAACATTCTCACCTCAGTGCACCACACTCTTACCTTCATCTGGCACCCCAATCTCACCTTGGCTGCTTGACCGAGGTGCATGGTGCCTCTTCAGCTCCAGGGCCTTCTGCTCATATTACGAGAGGATGAGGAGGTGTGGGGGTCCCCCGTTAGTCCGCAACCTCTCAGCATTGTTATGGCATGTTTTTCACTGAAAGGACAGAGGAGCATTGATTAGTCCATTCTATACCTGCAGCGCCATTGCAACCTGGCCAACCCCACCTGAGGAACACCTCACAGGGCTCAGCTGATTCATGACCCTGGAGCCATTGTGTGCTCAGTCCAAGCAGCCAGGGCTCACCCTCTTGGCCAGCTCCTGCCTCATTGACATTTGGCACTCACACTCTAACACCTCTGAGGTCCATGGGGTGGGGATGGAGGGGTGGAGTTGGGCAGCTCTTAACTGTTCTGCAAAGTGACCCATGCCACCATGGCATTCACCCTTCCCAATCGCAGCAGATCGTTGATCCGCTTCCGCCACTGGACCATGTGCGCCTCACCATGGCTGCTGACCTTGGATGCCACCTCCTCCCAGGCCTTTTTGGAGACAAGGGTTTCTCTCCTCGCTGCCACCTCCTCCAGGAGGGCTGCGAGGCACTCGTCCAAGAAACGCGAGGCCGACCTGCCCTCCTGCCTGTTGTGTCCAACCGCAATGGTTTCCATTGACCAGACTTCAGCGTCCTTCCATGACAGCCTTCCAGGGGCTGCTGAGGCTGCTTTTGAATCAGCTGCCGGTGAGGTTGGGGTGCCAGACAAAGGCAAGAATGCAGTGCACTGAGGTGAGAATGTCGGTTATTGCAACCATTGTAGTGTAGTCTCTGTATTGACGTAAACCTCGAACCAGGAGTCCCCATTGATAATCAAAAGACAAGGGCACCATGATGCATATTTCTGTCTCATCCAAGTGCCTGGCATGCACAGTGACAGTGTGATGACTCTCACTAATGACATGTCCTTCTTCTCCCTTTTGGACTCACCAACAGCCGTTCGCTCTGAGGAGCCTGAGGCCCACCCCTGACCCCTGAGGACCACCATGCTCAGCACGCACCGATGTCACACTCTCTCTGTCAAGCAGGCACCAGCGCTGATACCAGCACTTTGATGGCATAAGATCGCCGTCTAGTATCTCGGTGCACATTGGTGAGTGCACTTCACAATCGTTTGAGGTGCAGGCACAGCCAGAGAATGCCCAGGGTGCCAGTAGTCGGAGGACTGCTAAGGACCAGGACAATGCTCAGTCGGTGGTTGAAGATGGGCCTCTGGAGTCATCTATTAGCCAGCAGATGCTGGATGTCCAGCGGGGTATGCGGGAGGATCTGGCGGAGATACATGAGGGAAGGAGTGCCATGGTGTCTGTTTGGGAGGAGTCTCTGTGGATCATGACCACTGTGTTGACCATCATGGCCAAGAGCAATGCCTCCTCCATGGAGAGAGTGGCGACTCTCATGGAGAGGCTACTCGAGGGACACAATCAGGGGTCCCTGAGGATGCACTTGGACCTGCAAGCCCACATATCACCAAAGACCTCAGCTGGTCAGTGTCCATGTGGGAGATGGATTGGGTACCCAGTATCCCAGCTAGGTGCCTGTCCATCAATGGTAAGCAGGGAGGTCCACAGCTACCGCACGCTGGCGCACAAGCTGTCTGTTGTCTCTGCAGGCTCCTCTCAGGGTGCTCTGGAAGATGGCAGCAGCTCCTCCGCCCCTCTGCCAGTAACCGTGGCATCTGTTGAGGCTGCAGCGACTGGGGAGATGCCAGCTGTGGAACTGGCCACTCCTTCACAGGCTTTACAGGCCAGAGGACGACTGCCAAAGTCATCAAGAGCAACAAGACAGCAGAGTCAGCAGTCTGTCTCCAATGCCAGTGCCAGCAAGGAGGGAGTACCTAGACGGAGCACCCGCAAATCTAAATGTAAAGCACCTTAAGCACACGACAGACTTATCATAGGTGATATTTTGTTCCCCCGTTTTACTTTAAACTTTTTAATGGTCTGATGAAAAACACCGGTTTACGTTTATTTCAGTTATGTTTCACATGCACAATTAAATGAGATCTTATTTTATGCTTCATTTGTTCTGTAGCTGCAGGGAAGTGATGATGGATTGTGTCTCTTGAAACTTTATTGCACAGGCACAGAGTGTATGTTGTTGACCAAGGAAATAGCCCTGTCTGGGGTTGATTATGGAGCCTGCAGCCCCGGCATGCGGTGCTGGTTCTTATTGGTAGGCTAGCTGAAGGAGCATTGGATCAAAGCATCTCAGGTGTCCCTGCCTCCCTGGAGGTTGCCCAGGTCAGCATCTATCCCCTCAGCATTCTCCTCACCGTGCTCGTCCTCAGACTCAATATTGGATTCATCATCTGTTGCCTGTTCAGCTGCATCAAGATCTTCTTCTTGCACTGGGTCTCACTTTCCTGCGCCAGATTGTGGAGATCGCAACATGCAACCACTATTGGTGACAAGCGCTCTGGGGGGTATTGCAGTGCACCCCTAAATGGTCCAGGCATCGGAAGCGCATCTCGGGAAGACCTATGGTTCTCTCTACCACCGCCCTGTTAAACCATTGTTCGGACTCTGTCCTTGGATGGCAGAAAGACGTCATGAGCTACCTTTTGAGATGATAGCCCTTGTCACCCAGCAGCTATCCACCCAGTCAGGCTGGAGCACTGAAGAGCCTTGACATCTGGGAGTGCCTCAGGATTTGGGAGCTGCTTGGGTACTTTGCACAGATTTGCAGAATCTGTACCCTGTGATCACACACTAACTGCATGTTCATGGAGTGGAAGCCCTTCCTGCTGACAAAGGCATCTGGCTCACCCACTGGTGGCTTGATGGCCACATGTTTGCAGCTTATTGCACCCTGGATGCGGGGGATTCTAGCAATCTCTGTAAAGCCTGTGGCTCGCTTGGCCTGGCTGGCCTTGTCTGTAACGTAATGAATGAAAGTCAATGCATGCTTGAACAGAGCTTCTGTCACTAGTTTGATGTAGCTATGGACTTCTAATTGGGAGACTCCACAAAGATCCCCCAGTGAGCCCTGGTACGAGCCGGTGACCTTCAGAGCCACTGGCATGGGGTGTCCATCCACACAGCTGGAGCTGATCTCAGGGCCGATCCTCTGACAAATGGAGGTCACTGTCTCCCTCGAGAAATTGAGCCTCCTTTGGCACTGCACCTCAGATATGTTGAGGTAGCTGCATCGCCGCTTGTAAGCCCTGGCAGCAGGATAGTGCTGTTTTCTGTAGCCCCTTCGGCCTTGGACTGCCAGCTGGCCCTGCCTCCCTTGTGCCTGCACCTCTCCTCCCACAGGTCGCTTCCCTGGAAGCTGCACTGGGACGCCTGGCCTCCTCCCCCCTTCTGCCCCTCTCTTCCTCCTCAGAAAAGGTGCCACCAGCAGAAACCACAATCCCCATTACTAGGGTAATGGAAGGCTGCCTGATACCTGGAAGGGCTAAATCATTCGGGGGCCTGGAAGACAACAATGAGTCCTGAAATGAAGCCTAGAAATGCTTAGAATGCAGCGAGATGAAGCTGTCTCGTTCACAAAATCAATCAGCAGCACATGATCTCCAAATCTCCTCACTTCTCATATTGACAATGCTGCTGACCCTTTTTATCCCACCCGTGGGTGAGCTTTTGCAAATTGTGGCCTGCCCGCCTGCCCATTTTGCCTGTGTAACGGCTGAAAATTCACACAGCCTATGTAAACAATGAGAAAATTGGTGTGTCAAGAGCGTTAACTGGCCTCTTAATTAATGGCTGGTGCGCCTCCATCTCCATCACGCACCTGCCTAGTGAAATATCGCGAGAGTGCATGTTGACGTTGGCACGCTTGGCTGACGTCCACACACGTTATTTCATGCTCGAGTGGGTCAGGCATGCGTTCACACATCCAGTGAAAAATTCTGCCGTGTGTGTGTCTTAATTGGATTAAAGCCAGCTGGTCTAGAGGCTTTGATGTATAGAAAGAAGTAGATTTGAAATGGTAATTCGATAAACATGGGGAAGTTTAGAAACATACATGTCAAGGGGGTACTTTTGCATTTGTTGAATAAACCATTCAAGACTGTGGATGAAATCTTGTACCTATCTAGAAGATGCCAAACAATGTGTTTATTTTTTTCAGCTTACTAATAAAATTGGTGGAATCGAAGGATGTTATTGTTAGAAGAGGTAAAATTGAAATCCCAGTGATACAATGGAAAATTTCCATTCAAAGAGAAAGATATATATAAAGAAGAAAGGAGATTGTGTGTAAGGCAGAAGCATTGTAAGATTCATCAAGTGTGAGAAGCCTCCAGCCTGCAAACCTCAAGTCTGTCTGCAGAGACCCAAAGCTGAAAGAAACTCATTTTGAATGTGACTGTCCAGGTTGTGCTTTGTCAGGTGTCTCTTTAAATGTATGAGTTTTACTGCTGCCTTAATGGGGTGCAACTGCGGGTCAGATTAATTAGGAGATTTTTGTAGTTATTATAGTAGTAATTTTGCAGACATATGTTTGTGCTTACAATTTTTCTTGTATTAATAAATGTTTAATTTAGTTTTATTTAAAACCTCTTGTGACTCATTCTACTGAATTCAAAGCCTGCATCTCGAAACGTGCAAATTGCAAAACTGGGTTATGACAGTTGTTTCAAGTTTCCCTCTGGTACATGAGCAAGTCAGCCTTTACCGTTGGCTGTGTCATAATAACTGCAAGGCATGGAGAAATGAACAGAGGACCTGCCCCCTGGGCAGATCACTGCTGCTCTCTTAAATAAACTTGTCTTACATGATAATTCAAAATGTGGAATGAATCACTAAAAGGACCCAAAAACACAAAGCGCAGGATTTTAGGGTCAGTGGGCAGCCACGATCGATGACCCCGGGAGCGGCTGGGAAATGACTGCCACCTGTGATTGGCCCCTGACTGCAATTTCATGCTGGCCAATTAACAGTCAGCATGAAGCGCGCTGAAATGCTCAGCACTGCTGGGGAGAGGGCGGGAGGAGGGCGAGCGCTGAAGTCAGCACAGGCACAGGGGAGCGCTGACTGAAAGCTCCCTAAAGGCAGAGAGCTGCCTCAGGGAGGTGAAGAATTTAAATTCAATAAAAACAGTTTTAAAATTCCAGAAAAAATGCCCACGCATCAGAATGAGTCACGTAAACTTATGGATGCTGATATTTGTGTCCAAACATTTTTATCTTTTTTAAAATAAATCTCAGAAACTCATCCTGCCCTTGGGTGAGGTTTCCTGAAAGATGCAAAAGCTGCCTGGGAGATTTGCCCACCTACCAACTGTAACTTTGGATGGGCAGCGAAAAATCCCAGTTAATTGTGCCGTTAATGGGCTTAAGAGCCCTCTTAATTGTTGGTGGGTGCGCTGCCTACATGCTCCTGCACACTGAGCGAATAACTCTGGCCAAAGGCCCAAATTTTTGCTATGATGGAAAGGCTATGAAGGTCATGCTGAAAATCCTGGAAATGGCCAGAAATTCTAAGTCCCGCCCTGACATGGCATTTCTTATTTTCGCAGGGGCGGGATTGGAGTCAGGCTGGGGTTTGTGCATGCACAGTTTATGGAAGTAGCTGGCCATTTACATCACCAGTTGTCTTCACTGAAGTGGGATTTTGGTAGGCCAGGGATGTGAAACCTGGCCAGATAAGAGGAGGTCTGAACTTGGTGGATTCATTTGGATAGCCAAGGTACCCCTTTGGAGAGGTACTGTATCCTTTTGGATATGGTCCAGGGACATCTTTGGGAGAGGTAAGGCACCCTTTTGGAGAGGTAAGGTAGTCTTTGTTAAGAGTAAACATGATTATGTATAAAAGGTGCATAATATCATTGGAACTGTCAAGCTGTAAAAGAACTGACAAAACTGCCAAAGTTGTCATGGAACTTTCAAAGGATACCAGGTGAGTTGGCATGGAGGGAGGGAAGAGAAAAGGATGGGGGTTGGGGGCATGGGTTGGGATGTGTTGGAATGGGGGCTATAAAGGGCCATGTGGATGTGGGGAGCATAGGGGGTACAAAAAGTCAAGGGGTGGCTGGGGGCATGAGGTGGCATGACAGTATGAGGTCCATGGGGATGCGTACAGAGGCATGTGTTGGCATAGGCTAACATGGATGGTGCATGGGGAGTGTATGGGGGTGGTGAGGGGTGAGGGCTGGAGGATTGTTTTTTGTTTGAATCTTTTCAATAACTTAAACAAGTGCCAAAGCACATTGGCAGGCCTTCTGCCCAGCCTGCCTCTGCACCTGGCAGCCTTTGCACTCATTCTGGGGGGCCCTCCAGCCTGCTGCTACCCCCCACCCACCTCCCCCGCCGCCCCACCCCCGCTCCAGAACTAAAATTGGAATTGCGGGTGGCAATCCTTCGAGGTCAGGTTTGCAGAGCCGGGAATTCTCCTATCTCTGCACACCCAACCTGAGAGCGAAAATCTGGGACAAAGTGTCCTTTGTAAAAAGCTTTATTATTTCACTGTGAGATCAGAACTTTTTCCACATAATGTTTTGAATCAATAAGCTCAAAGCTTATGAATGTTTTAATTTAACGTAGAAAGTGATTTCCAATCATAGCCCTCTGGGGCTTCAATCCACTGAGTTTCATGCAGCCTAGTTTTAACTTACTTTATGTGCCAGACAGAGAAAATAAGATCCATCGAACCAGCATCTGGATCTATTTCTACCACAAATGCAACAAATGGAAAGACTTCATAATGAATTCAACAGCATAAAAAAATCCCAGAAAATGCTCCGAATACTTCAAACATATTATAATTCTACATAAATTGCAATTTGGTCACATAGCGGTAATGTTACTTGACTGGTAATCTGGAGGCCTTGACAACTGCTCTGGGGACATGCATTTAAATCTTGCCCCAGCAGCTGGTGGAATTTAAATGCAATTAATTAATAAAAAATTGGAATTAAAAAAATGCTAGTCTCAATATTGATCACCATGAAACTATCAGATTGTTGTAAAAAAGGCATCTGGTTCATTAATGCCCATTTAGGGAAGGAAATCTTCCATCCTTACTTGGTCTGGCCTTCATGAGACTCCAGGCACACAGTAACATGGTTGAATTTTAACTGTCCTCTTAAATGGCCTAACAAGCCACCCAGCTGTATCAAATTGTTACAAAAAAGTCCGTAAAGAATAAAACTGGTGGGAACCACCTGGCATCGAAATAGGCACCAGAAATGGCAAATGCACACCCTTCCCAGTCAACCCTGTGAAGTTCTCCTTACTAACACCTGAGGCCTTGTGCCAACATTGGGAGAGCTGTCCCACAGATTAGTCAAACAACATTCTGACAGTTATATTCATCGCACCACACCTTACAACCAATATCTCAGACATGGCCTCAGGTAAATAGGGACAAGGAAAACTCCTGCTGATTACCACCTACGACCTTCCCTCAGCTGATCAATTAACACTCCTCCATTTTGAACACCATGTGGAAGAAGCACTGAGTGTGGTAAGAGTAGGATGATAGACAATCCAGAGTAAGGAAAATTAACTGGACGAGAGCCGATTTCAATGGGGCAAGAACGGAGCTGGGCAAATAAACTGGAATGAAAGATTGGTGGGAAAAACTGTAGCTGAACAATGGGCTACCTTCAAAAATGAATTGGTTTGGGCACATTCAAGGTATATTCCATCGTAAGGGAAAAGGAGGGAAAACAAATCCAGAGCTCCCTGGATGAAAAAGGAGGTAGAAATTAAGATAAAGAAGAAAAAATGCGCTTATGACTGTTGTCTGGTGGAAAATACAATTGAGAACCAAGAGGAATACAATAGGTTTAGAGGGGAGGTGAAAAGCATATTAGAAAAGCAAAGAGGGATTATGAGAAAAGGCTGGCAGCCAACATAAAGGGGAATCACAAAGTCTTCTATAGACATATAAATAGTGAAAGGGTGGTAAAAGGAGCAGTAGGGCTGATTAGGGACCTAAAAAGGAATTTGCACATGGACAAAGGCACCATGGCTGAAGTATTAAATGAGTACTTTGCATACGTCTTTACCAAGTAGGTAGATGCTACCCAGGTCATGGTGACAAACGAGGAAACTCTATCTCTAGAAGGGTTCATAATTGATAAGGAAGATGTGTTAAATAGACTGTCAGTACTTAAATTTGACAAGGCACCGGGACTAGATGAGATGCATTCAAGGATTTCAAAGAAGTAAGAGTAGAAATTGCTGGGGCACTGGCCATAATCTTTCAGTCTTCCCTAGACACAGGGGAGGTGCCAGGGGACTGGAAAATTGCAAACATTACACCCTTATTCAAAAGAGGTTGTAATGATAAGCCCAGCAATTACAGACCAGTCAGTTTAACTTCAGTGGTGGGCAAGATTCTAAAAACAATTATTCAGGATTAGAATTAGTAGTCACATGGAAAAATATGGGTTGCTAAGAAAGAGCCAGCATGGATTTCTAAAGAGGAAATCATGTTTTAACTAACTTGCTGGTGTTTTTTGATGTGAGGTAACAGGAAAGGCCGATAAGGGTAATGCTGATGATGTGGTGTACATGGACTTTCAAAAGACATTTGATATAGTGCCACATAATGGACTTGTGAGAAAAGTTATTGCTCATGGAATAGAAGGGACAGTAGCAATGTGGATACCAAATTGGCTGAAAAATAGGAAGCAGAGAGTAATGGTCAATGGATATTTTTTAAGCTGGAAGAACGTTTGTAGTGGAGTTCCCCAGGGGCCGGTATTGGGATTCTCATTTTTTCTGATATATATTAATGATCTAAATCTTGGTATGCAGGGGGCAATTTCAAAGTTTGCGAATGATAGAAGCTTGGGAGTGTTGTGAACTGCAAGGAGGGCAGTGTAAAACTTCAAAAGGACATAGACAAGTTGGTGGAGTGGGCAGATAGGTGGCAGATGAAGTTCAATGCGGAGATGTGAGCGGTGATGCATTTTGGTAGGAAGAACATGGACAAACAATATAAAATAAGGGGTTAAATTTTGAAACGGGTGTAGGAGCAGGAAGACCTGGGTGTGTATATGCATAGATCATTGAAGGTGGCAGGACAGGTGGAGAGATAGGTGCATTCAATAAAGCATATAGTATCCT
This sequence comes from Carcharodon carcharias, assembly GCF_017639515.1. NCBI lineage: Eukaryota > Metazoa > Chordata > Chondrichthyes > Lamniformes > Lamnidae > Carcharodon > Carcharodon carcharias. The sequence goes on along the minus strand of NC_054474.1, from coordinate 76,992,198 downwards.
GGGCTATATTAATAGGGGCATAGATTACAAGAGCAGGGAGGTTATGCTGAATTTATATAGACACTCATTAGACTGCAGCTGGAGTATTGTGTACAGTTCCGGGTGCCATACTATAGGAAGGATGTGAACACATTGTAGAGATTGCAGAACAGGTTTACAAGAATGGTTCCAGGGATGAGAAACTTCAGTTACAAAAATAGAATGGAAAGGTTGGGACTGTTCCCCTTGGAGAGAAGAAGGCTAAGTGGAGATTTGATAGAGATGTTCAGAATCATGAGGGGGCTGGACAGAGTAGATTGGGAGAAGCTGTTCCTGCTCGTGAAAGGATCAAAAATGAGAGGGCACAGATTTAAAATGCTTTGCAAAAGAAGCAAATGTGATGTGAGAAAAAACATTTTCAGACAACGAGTGGTTCAGGCCAGGAATGCACTGCCTGGAAGTATGGTGGAGGCAGATACAATTGAGGCATTCAAGAGGGCATTAGATGATTATTTGAATAAAAACAATGTTCAGGGTTACAGGGAAAAGGCAGTGCATTGGCACTAGGCCATGATGCTCATTTGAGATCCGGTGTAGACATGATGGGCCAAATGGCCTCCTCTTGAGCTATTAAAATTCTGTGATTCTGTGAGTACAGAATGGGTTGGGGGGAAAACTTTCAATACCTATCACCAACCTTAGCACGTTTATACCAATACCGATTGAGCTGGGCAAGAACCGAAGGACATATCTGCCAGAATGTTTTGATAAAAGGTCACAGCAACCTGAAATCTTAACTATTTTTCTCTCTCCACAGATAGTGCCAGACCTGCTGACTTTTTCCAGCATTTTCTGTTTTTCTTTCAGATTTCCAACATCTTCATTTTGCTTTTTCACACATTATCATGACCTGGGAATATATTACTGTTCCTTCACTGTCACTGAATCAAAATCCTTGAACTCCCCTCCTCACAACACTGTGGGGGTACCTACATCAGATGGATTGCCTTGGTTGAAGAAGGTGGCTGACCACCTTCTCAAGGGCAATTAGGGGTAGGCAACAAATGCTGCCCACAAGTGAGTGACACATACATCCCATGAAAAAAATAGAAACCAAACTTTCCAAAGTTCCACTGCCTGCATCCTATGCTGCTCTAACTCCTGCACCCCTGTCCTCTCGCTTTCCATCAAGGCTGCGCTTGCTGACGCTGCAACTGCAGAAGGTGCACTCCCTGCACATGAACACATGCAGTGTCAGTGCCTGTGATGTCACTGACAGTGACGTCCCAGGCAGCTGCTTGTTGCTTGTTGGCGTAGATTAAACAAAGACAGAAAAGAACACACAACACTGTTTTGGTGCCCTCTCACTTCCCTGCTGTCTTAGCTGCTCCCTCTTGTTTTTCCCCACTCTGTTCACCTTGCCCCTGCTCTCTTTACCATTTCCTTCACTCTGCTGCTTTCTTCCACTTCAGCTGCTTCCTTCACCCTTTCCCCTTGCTGCTTCCCTCCCGCTCCCTTTATCGCTTCTGCCCAGCTCCCGGCTCCCTTTGCTACTTCCCCTCGTCGCACCCTTTCACTTTCTTCCCCACTTCCCCTCGCCATTTCACCACCCCCCGCACCCTTCACCACTTCTCCCCACTTCGCCTCACCCTTTCACTTCATCCCACTCCCAACCATCCATTTTGCTGCTCCCATCATTCGAATGGGAGGGAGCGGGGAAGGGATGTGGTGAGGGGGAGCAGTAAGGGGAGTGGAAGGGAGCAGGAGGAAGTGGGGGAGCAATCCCCTCCACCCCACGTGCTACTGCACTCCCACAGCCCTTCTGATTGGTCAGCTTCGAATCCCCTTCTGCAGAGCCTTAGGCTGCCTCAGCCCAACATTCAGCACCCCCCCCAAACCCCATTCGCTTGCTGCCTCTCTACTCTCCTTACAACCTACTTCTGTTAGCATGCCTTTGGATTTTTAAGCATATCTCTTATTATTGACTTTGTAAAAGACACAAAGCGATATTTGATGTTCTTTCCTTAAATATAACAGTGGCCACATTTCAAAGTACTTCACTAGCTATGCAGTGCAATGGGACATATGAGGCACGATACAAATGCAAGTTCTTTCTTTTTTAATAAGACACGTTAAATATAATGAGTATTCATTTATATTATTCTCTGTCTCTTCCATTTTCACACTAATGGCAATTGTTAAGATATTCAATTACTTCAGGCCCATTGTTCTACTTTTCTGTTCTGGAAATTGATTGGTATGAAATCAAGATCTCATTGCAATTATTATGTTGCAATTTGCCACTTTTTAAATTTTGTTTCAGTAGTTCTTCAGCAGTGCCTGAAAAATTACTTCATAAATAACAGTAATTTTCCACATTTGTTTTAGGGTCTGTTGTACACTCAATAGAACCAACAATGACGTTTTCCATTTTTATGTTAATTAAATGGCATCATGACTTCAAGGCTCACTAATACTTGCAGTTAGGCATATAAATAAAAATGTAGCAACTGGCCCTGCTCAAAATACCAAAAAGGTTTTAAAAATTATATTGGACACTTTATTCACAATAATAAATTACTACTACTTTATATACGGAGAAAAGCAAAAGACAATTCAGTACAGTGCTGAGACAATGCTGCCTTGTGGGATAGAGAACATAAAATTAGAGAGGCATTTATGAGAGAAATCATGGTGCACTTTTTCACACAAAAGGTGGTGGAAATCTGGTACTCTCTCCTCCAAATGGCTGTGAATGCTGGACCAGTTGAAACTTTCATGTCTGAGATCACCGAGTTGAATTAGGTAAGGATATCAAGGCATATGGAGCAAAAGTGGGTAAATGGAGTTGAGGTGCAGATTAGCCATGATCTAATTGAATGATAGAACAGGCTTGAGGGAGTGAATGGTTTATTCCTATGTCTATATTTTTACAAATGGTTTGTGAACAAATGCAAATGGCTAACCAAATGTTGCATACCGTTATAAGTATTAAATGAAGACTGGGAGCAAAACAAGGTTACACAGGGTCTTTAAATATTACAAAGTATTGGAACAGAAAGGGAGCACTGCAGGTTTTTATGCAAAATGCATGTAAAAGGAGAACAGAAGATATTCACTATAAGATCACCGCTGCCAACAGCTACCTTGAATACACCTCTTCCTACCCAATTTCCTGTCAGGATTCTATCCTATTCTCCCAGTTCCTCTGTCTCCTTTGCAATTGTTCTGACAATGCCACCTGCCACCTTTGGGACCCTACCCAAACAATATCCACATTCAGTGAATGGTCCTCCACCATTTCCATGCATGATGCTGTCTACAAGCACATTTTCCTCTTCCATCTTCTTTTGGCATTTCAAAGGGACCATTCCCTCCAAAATGCCCTGGTTCATTCCTTAATCATTCCAACACCCACTCCCCTCCGCATGTCACCTTCCCATGCAAGCATACGGTATGCAGCACCTGCCCTTTAACCACTTTCCTTTTGACCGTCTAGTATCCCAGTAATAATTATGGTTTTATTTAGTGTGCAGTGTACCTTTAAGAATAATACTTGGTAAGGAAGATTGCGTGATCTGTAGTAACCAAGTAGCACGGGCTACCTCTAGAGGCAGTGTAGAGATAGAGTTGGAATTGAAAGCACATGTGTAGTTGTTGTTGAGTACATTGTAAATAAACTTGATGTTTCCACCCAAGAAGTGTTTGCAGATCAACTCTATCAACAATAGTGACAACTTGGCCACCCTTACAACAAACTGGCAATGAGGATAAAACAGGACTGAACAGGAGGAATCAAGTTAAAAAGAAATCAGCACTGTACCTCGCCCAGTGATTGTAAGGAGCAAGCTCAGTTAGAATAGAAGAAGTTATCCCCTCTCAGAATGCCACTATTTGGGAGAATTGATCCTTCTGAACCAGCCACATTGGTCTCATTACATAAAACGCCCCATGTTATTTTTTCAAGCGAACAAGCTTACAGGGAAGAGAAGAGGTGAGCAATCCTCTCGAGTACTTGTAGGAGCAAAACCTACAGTTTGATTCGAAGGTTGATAGCAGCCAGTGCCCCAGATTTGAAGAATTTCGATGAATTAGTGGACCTTGTAAAGGGTCATTTTCAACAAAGCCCTCAGTCACAATGCAGAGGTTCAGGTTTAATTTGCAAAATAGAGCCCTGGGTGAGACAATTGCATGCAACATGGCAAACTTGAAGCAGCTAACAGAACATTGTGAGTTCGGTATGACTCTAAACTGCATATTCAGAGATTGTTTAGTGTGTGGTGTGGAAGAAGACTATTCAGAAAAGATTATTGTCTGAAGTGAATTTTGATTTGTGAAGATGCTGGAGATAGCACTGGCCATGGAAAGCACAGTAAGAGTTTCAAAAGCAATACAGGGTGTGCAAAATGGCGCCGTCCTCCACATTGGGCAGGAAACCCCAGCCAAAAAGGGCACAAAAATGCAAGACTCTGCCAAGAAGCGGGAAACAGCCCCTGCTAGCTGAAGAATAAAGAAAAATAACTTAGTAGCAAAATCAAAAAAAAAATTTAATGGAGATGGAAACTATCAGTCTTTTAGTGATTGGCAGTTTAAAAAAACCGAATGCTTCTATTGTCACAGAAATGAACATATGATGTGGCAATGCAAAGAAAGATTCAAACAGGCTTGTAAACAAAAGAAAAAGCCCAGTGAGATCCAAAATGTCGAAGAGCCTTAAACAATAAATTTAGACATTTACTCATTGTTTAATCTGAAAGTTGGAAAGACAAAACCAATATTTGTCACAGTGAAAGTAAATGGCAAACCTGTTAAAATGGAAGTGAATATGGGAGCTTCCACTATGGTAATTAGGGAACATATCTTTAGATATTTGAATAAAGGTGAACATCAATAAAGTTTAGAAGAAACAACTGCCAAACTCAAAATATATACTGGTGAAGACTTTCAAGTAAAAGGCATAAGCAGAGCAACTGTCCATTATGGAAGCCAATCAGCAAAGCTACCAGTGTTGGTATTGAGAGGCAGAGGACCAAGCCTTCTAGGGCAAAAAAGGAAAATTATCCTTGATTGGCCACGGAGAAGGAAGCTGGAAGTGTTCCTGTTTTGAAACAGGAATGTGTAAGGACTCAACAATCTGAAGAAATGCAGGCTGTCTGAAGCCAAAACCTGGAAGAACAGCAGAAGAAACCATAAGAGACCCTACTTGAAGACAGGGTTCGAGATAAAGTGAGCAACATTCACAGGGAAAAAGAAACCAATTGAAAGACCTTCACACACTACATGATGTCCTCAAGTCAAAATTTGTATCTCTGGAAAAGTATGAAGAGAAACAGAAAGAATTCAGAACTTTTCTGAACAAACTGAAGAATGAGTTGGCAGGGAAGGCACAACAATGTTCAATTTTCCAGGAGGCAGCAAACAAATACAAAAAAGAGATGGAAGAGCTGAAGAATCAGCTAAATGAAGCCAAAGAGGCTTTGGAAGCAAAAGTCTCAGAATTTTCCAAGAAGAAGGCAGATAATGAAGTTTTGGGAGACTCAGCTACTGAGCTCAGACAAGTTGAGCTTGCAACTGAGAGACATCTGGCCAATAGTAAAGTCAAAAAGAAGGCCGAGGTTAAAGTCTACGCTAGAAAGAAGAAGGCACGTAGAAAGAAGATACAGAAGGCAAATGGAATTTCGACTGTATTGCTAGGGGTTTGGAGATTAAAAATAGGGAAGTCTTTTTATAATTATACAGGGTATTGGGTGAGGTCACACCTGGAGTACTGTGTATAGTTTTGGTCCCCATATTTAAGAAAGAATATACTGGCTTTGGAGGCAGTTCAAAAGAGATTCACTAGGCTGATTACTGGCATGAAGGAGTTGACTTATCAAGAATGGCTAAACAGGTTAGGCCTTTATTCATTAGAGTTTAAAAGAATGAGGGGTCGTCTTATTGAATGTACAAGATTCTGAGGGGCTTGACAGGATAAATGTTGAGAAGATGTTTCCATTAGTGGGGGAACCTCGAGCTACAGGACATAGTTACAGAACAAGGGGACATTCATTCAAAACTGAGATGCGAAGGAATTGCTTCTCTCAGAGGATAGTGAATGTCTGGAATTCTCTACCTCAGGGAGGCTAGACCACTGAAAGTATTTAAAGAGGAGGTAGATAGATTTTTGAAATATCGGGGAGTTGAGGGCTATGAAAGAGGAGTTGGGGCAGATCAGCCATGATCTTAATGAATGGCGGGCAGGCTTGAGGGGCTGATTGGCCTACTCCTGCTCCTATTTCTTATGTTCTTATGTTCATAAATACTAATAGGGCTTTAATTCTGGCAGCGTACGAATACGTTGTCGTACATAGGCCTGACAATCAAATCGCAAACACCAGTGCCCTTAGTTGTTTGCCTTTACAAGAAAACTATGATAAGCACGTTCCGGTTCCACAGGAACTCGTTTTTCTATTAAATTTCTTAGAGTTCTTGCTGGTATGTGCTCGGCAGAGACTGGACAAATCAGGACTCCGTCTTATCTCAAGTACAAGAGCAAGTGCTGCATGATTGATCACAGGAACCGTAATCTGATTAAATGAAACTGTACTTCAACAGAAGACATGAAATTACCAGCCAGGATGGCATCTTATTTCGGGGTACGCGAGTGATGGTTCCTTCAGAGGGAAGGAAGCCCCTTTTAGTTGAGCTACACAATGCCCATCCAGGAATTTCCCGAATGAAGGCCATAGCATGCAGCTATCTATGGTGGCCTGGGATGGATGGTGAAATAGAGAGTTTACTAAAGCACTGTGTGCAATGTCAGCAACTGCAAATGTTGCCAGCGATAGCTCCATTACACCCATGGGAGTGGCCAAGTAGTCCCTGGGTGCGGTTACACATTGACTACGTTGGGCCTTTCCTGGGAACAATGTTTCTGTTTATTGTTGATGCCCATTCAAAATGATTGGACAAATATGAGGTGAAGTTACCCATGTCTACCGCTACAATTCAGAAACTACGTCAAAATTTTGCCATTCACGGACTATCAGAAATAATCGTTTCCAATAATGGCACGGCAGTTACGAATGTTGAGTTTCAACAGTTTATCAGCCTCAATGGTACCATACCACCTGTCCACAAATGAAGTGGCCAAAAGTGTGGATCAAACATTCAAGGCAGGCATGAAAAAGCTAATCTGTCGATTCCTTGGCAACCAAGCTAGCACACTTTCTTCTTTAGTACAGGACTACCCCACACACAACAAGTGTTACACCTGTGGAATTATTGTTGGAATGCTATCTCAGGACAAGATTGAGCTTAATTATGCCAAATTTAGAGGGGAAGGTGGAAGGGAGTCAGGGAAGACAGAAAACTAGACATGACTGGCATTGTTGCAAGAGGAAATTTACCGTGGGAGAGCCGGTATATGTGAAGAACTTCGGGGACTGACCAAAGTAGTTACCGGGTGAAGTAAGTGTGGTGACTGGACCTCTATCATACCACATGGAGGTGGAAGGCCAGATCACCCGTAAACATGTGGACCATTTAAGGAAGAGAGAGACAAATTACCAAGATTTGGTTCCACCAGTGATCATGACTGGGTCTGCGTTTCCTGTTGAAGCGACTCAACCCAGGACAGCCGTGTCTGATGTTCCTGTAAGAGTCAAGGATACAGAACTGCAAGTGCCCAGTGAAGCACCTGATGTTCAGGCAACTCCAGAAAAGGAGGTTCCTGACAAAGAATCTGAAGTTGTGGAGCTGCAATGTTCCACAAGTACCAAGAAACCACTTGAAAGACTGAACTTGTAAATTCCATATCCAATTATTAGAAATATTATGCTGCCTTGAAAAATTTGTACTTGTAAATATATGTATAACTGAATTAAAGGGGGAGGAATGTAGTAATTATGGTTTTATTTAGTGTGTAATGTACCTTTAAAAATAATACTTGTTAAGGAAGATCACATGATCTGTAGTAACTAATAGTAGAGTAGCGCAGACTACCTCTAGAGTCAGTATAGAGATAGAGTTGGAGTTGAAAGCGCACATGTTGTGGTTGCTGAGCACATTGTAAATAAACTTAATGTTTCCACTAAAGAAGTGTCTGCAGATCAACTCTATCAACAATAGTAGCAGCTCCGCCGCCCTTACAACAGGTCCAGTACTCCAACCAGACGAAACAGTGATTTACTTGTGCTTCTTTCAATTCAGTATACTGTATTCACTGCTTATTATGTGGTCACCAATACAATGGGGAGACCAACCACAGCTTGGGTGATAAATTTGCTGAACACCTCCATTCCATCTTCAAGCGTGACCCTGAGATCCTGCTTGCTTGTTATTTTAATTCTCTGCCCAACTTCCACTTAGACCTCTTTGTCATCGGCCTCCTACAATATTCCAATGAAATTCAACGTAAACCTGAGGAACATTACCTCGATTAGGCACATTATAGTCTTCCAGACTGAATTTGAGCACGACAATTTCAGATTATAATCTCTGTCCCCAGTTTCTCAGACAAAAGCTGTTGATAATGAGTCTACTATTCTCATTTAAATCTTCACTAAACCCATCTTTTGCTCCTTTGACTTGTTCCATTACCAATCAACGGATAAGTTAATTCAGTAAGAGACTGATTCTCTAATGCTTTATTACTCATTTCTCTATTGCACAGATTTGCATATTTAAACCATCCAGAAATATCCAGTAGGGATATTTTATAACTTATAGTTAATATCTTTTAAAGCATTGTGTGAATATCAAAAATTTTACTACCATTAGCATCCAAAGCTTTCAGTTATGATCCAAGCTGAGATTTCAATGCAGTACCAAGGGAAAGGGTTGGGAGGGAGGGAGGGAAGGTGGGGGTGCAGTGGATGGAATTGTATACAAAACTTTGAAACAAAAAAAATACTTTTGCATTAGTGTCAAGGGAAATACAATAGCACCTACAGCCCATATGAAAATCGAGCCCTATGAGTGCAGGTATCCTTTTTTGTATACAGAAAGTAAAACAGCATGAAAGCAATGTTTTTGCAACAACCATGAAGGGAAAACACAAGCACATCAATAAATGTTGTGGTTTGAAGCTTAGTCATCATAGATCACTCAGGCATAATTGCTTTCTGAATGTCACACAAATGTAATTCATCACTTAAATGAACACCTTTGTTCTGGTACTCTGACAGCACACAGTATCTCACACAAAAAAACATACTTAGACTTTGTGTAATCATTTTGGATTTACTTAATCTGAATGCTTCAGTCACTTTCTTGTTTAAGACCTTGTGGGAAGCCAAGGTTAACACTAAATTCAACATCAAAGGACTCCAATGACCCATTGCATACTTAAGCCAACTGAAGTAGGAATAGATTTATAGAGCAGTTCAGACTGAGTTTTCAAAGATCTTTACACTAATTTAGTTACATTTACTGAACACAGGTGTTTTCGAGAGGCAGGGGCTGCACAGAGAATAGTTTTAAACCCAAATTAGATTAGGAGCAGATACTTTCAGGTTGTTTTTCCACAATGTATCATTAATGGATTCATCATTATTAAAATACTTGGTGACATTGGCCTAGATTTTCGGAAAGTGATGGAGACTCCATAGTTTATCCAAAATGGAGCTAAGAAGCAGGATACCAAAGTCCACCTTCATTACTGACAGATCCTATTTTTGCCAGTAGGGAATAGGGGATGAGACATAACTCACACATGGGGGAAACCTGGGGCGGAATCATCCTAGATTTGCATTAAGTGCGGTAGCAGGTGCATAAAACAATGTTTTACCCATTGGCCACAATGGCAGCTTCTCATGCCGTACTGTCCTAAACCCCCCACATTAATTATGTATTCCCAGGATACACACTGTTTCCTTGATGGGCAGGTTCTCATTCACCTGCCATGCCATCTCCTCGCTGCTTCGTCATGCCGGGCGTCATATTTAAAGTGCAGCCGCATGCACAATTGTCAGTGCTTCCAGGCTACAACTGCTGCATGGAAGACATGGCCCCAAAAGGCAAAGTGACTGCAGTCCCCAGGTTCAATGATGAATCCCTCAGGCACCTTTTGGGCTCAGTGGTGGCCCGCTGTGATGTCCTCTACCCCCATTCTAGCTACATCATGGGCAGCAACATCACTAATCCAGCTTGGGAGGCAGGGTCAGCGGTGGTCAGTGCCAACATTCTGCAAAAGAGGAGAGCCACCCAGTGCCACAAGAGGATGAATGATCTCTTCCATTCTGCCAGGGTTAGTCACTCTTCTCATCACTCTCAACTCACACACTCACAAACCCATCGCACATCCACATGGACGTCACTTACGTGCTGTTGAGGGGGGTGCTTAAACTAATTTGGCAAGGGAATGGGATACAGAGTGGAAGTACAATAGAGGGTGATGTACAGCCAAATATAGAAGAGAAACTAAGTCAGTCTGGAAGGCAGAACAAATATAGACCTGTTAAGGCATAAGGGAATATTGCTAGACTGAATTGCATCTATTTTAATGCAAGGAATCTTACACGTAAGGCAGATGAATTGAGGGTGTTGATGAACAGATGGGAATATGATATTGTTGCTATCACAGAGACATGGTTGAGGGAAGGGCAGGACTGGCAGCTCAATATTCCACGGTATAGAATCTTCAGGCATGACAGGGAATGTGTAAAAGAGGAGGCAGCATTGCATTATTGATCAAGGAGTCAATACTGCAGTAAGGAAGGATGGTATCTTCAAAGGTTCCTCAAATGAGGCCATATGGGTAGAACATAAAAAACAAAAAGGGTGCAATCACTTTGCTGGGAGCGTACTATAGGCCTCTAAACAGTCAGGGGGAGATAGAGGAGCAGATATGTAGGAAAATCTCAGAGAGTGTAAAAATAATTGGGTAATAATAGATTTCAACTTCCCTAATATTAATTGTGATGGTCTTAGTGTGAAAGGCTTAAGAGGGGGCAGAATTCTTAAAGTGCATTCAGGAGAGCTTCTCGAGCCAGCACATAGAAAGTCCTACAAGAGAAGGGGAAGTACTGGACCTAATTTTAGGGAATGAAGCCAGACAAGTGATAGAAGTGTCAGTGGGGGAGCATTTCAGGGATAGTGACCATACCCTGTAATATTTAAGATAGTTGTGGAAAAGGACCAAGATGGACTAGAAATAAAGGTCATGAATTGTGGGAAGGCCGATTTCAATATGATAAAATAGGATCTGGCCAAAGTGGACTGGGAGCAGCTACATATAGGAAAGTCTACATCAGTGGGAGTCATTCAAAAAGGAAATAGTGAGAGTTCAGGGCAATCATTTTCTTGTAAGGGTGAAGAGTAGGAGCAACAAGTCCAGGGAACCCTAGATTTCAAGGGATATAGAGGATTGGATCTGGAAAATAAAGGAGGCTTATAACAGATACAGAGGGCTGAAAACAGTGGAAGCCCTAGAGGTGTATAGAAAGTGTAGTGGGGTACTTAAAAAAAGTAATTAGGAGAGTGAAGAGGAGGCATGAGAAAACATTGGCGGGCAAGATAAAGGAAAATCCAAAGGCATTTTATAAATTTATTAAGGGCAAAAGGATAACCAGGGAAAGACTAGGGCTCATTAGGGACCTAAAGTGACAATCTGTGCATGGAGCTGGAGGACATAGATGAGGTTCTAAATGATTACTTTTCATCTGTGTTGACTATGGAGGAGGACAATGTGGATGTATGAAACAGGGAGGGGACTGTGATATACTTGAACAAATTAACATTGAAAGGGAGGAGGTATTAATGGTTTTAGTGGGCTTAAAGTGGATAAATCCTCAGGCCCAGATGAGATGTATCCCAGGCTGCCTAATGAGACAAGGGAGGAGATTACAGGGGCTCTGATACTAATTTTCAAATCCTCTCTGGCCACAGGAGAGGTGCCAGAGGACTAGAGGACAGTGAATGTGGTACCATTATTCAAGAAGGGTGATAGGGATAAACCAGGCAACTATAAGCCAGTGAGTCTAAAATTAGTGGTAGGGAAACTATTAGAAAAATTTCTGAGGGATGGGACTAATCTTCATTTGGAGAGGCAGGATTAATCAGGGATAGTCAGCATGACTTTGTCAGGGGGAGATCATGTCCAACAAAGTTGATTGAATTTTTCAAGGAGGTGACTAGGTGTGTAGACGAGGGTAGTGTAGTTGGTGTAGTGTACATGGACTTCACTAAGGCTTTTGACAAGGTCTCGCACGGGAGACTGGTCAAGAAGATAAGAGCCCATGGCAATTAAGATCCAGGGCAATTAAGCAAATTGGATCCAAAATTGGCTTAGTGGCGGGAGGCAGAGGCTGATGGTTGAAGGTTGTTTTTGTGATTGGAAACCTGTGATGAATAGTGTACTGCAGCGATCGGTGCTGGGACCCTTACTGTTTGTAGTGAACATTAATGGTTTAGACGTGAATATAGGAGGTATGATCATTAAGTTTGCAGATGACACGAAATTGGTGGAGGAGGAAAGCCTTAGACTACAGGATGATATAGATGGGCTGGTAAGATGGGCAGAGCAGTGGCAAATGGAATTTAATCCTGAGAAGTGTAAGGTCTTGCATTTTGGGAGGACTAACACGGCAAGGGAATACACAATGAATGGTAGGACCCTAGGAAGTACAGAGGATCAGATGTACCTTGGTGTACATGTCCATAGATCCCTGAAGGCACAGGTAAATAAGGTGACTAAGAAGGCATATGGGATAGTTGCCTTTATCAGTCAAGGAATTGAATATAAGAGCAGAAAGGTTATGATGGAGCTGTAGAAAATGCTAGTTAGGCCACAGCTGGAGCACTGTGTGCAGTTCTGGTCACCATACTATTGAAAAGATGTGATTGCACTGGAGAGGGTACAGAGGAGATTCACCAGGATGTTGCCTGGGCTGCAGTGTTTCAGCCATGAAGAAAGACTGAATAGGCTAGGATTGTTTTCCTTGGAGCAGAGAAGGCTGAGGGGGGATCTGATAGAGGTCTACAAAATTATGAGCCGCATAGATAGGGTAGATAGGTAGAAACTTTTCTCCTTAGTGGAGGTGTCAATAACCAGGGGGCATAGATTTAAGCATAGGGGCAGAAGTTTTAGAGGGGATTTAAGGAAATATTTTATCACCCAGAGGGTGGTTGGAATCTGGAACACACTGCCTAAGGGGGTTGTAGAGGCAGGAACCCTCACAGCATTTAAGAAGTATTTATATGAGCACTTTAAATGCCGTAGCATACAGGGCTATGGGCCAAATGCTGGAAAATAGGATTAGAATGGTGCTTGATAGCCAGCACAGGCATGATGGGCCAAAGGGTCTGTTTCTGTGCTGTATTACTCTATGGGCAGAATTTTCTGCCTACCGGGCGGGCGGACCTGACCCAATCTCCGGCGGGCGGGGAGCCGATCCCTACCGGAGAAGTTGGCCCCGCCGCCATTTTACGTGGGCGGGCCAATTAAGGCCCGCCCAGTGTGACGCCTGCCGGAAAGCGCTTTGCGCTTCCTGTGCGGGCAGGGGGGGGATTCCCCAAAAGCGAGAGTGTGGTCTTTCACGCATGCGCACAAAAGAGCACACATCTCCCTGAGGCTAAGTGCAGCCTCAGGGAGATCACTGACAGTTCTAAAAAGACTAAAAATAGAAAACAAAATCCTTAACATGCCCTTCTCATGTGACAATGCCACATGAGATGGGACATGTTCATAAATTACACTAAAACTTTATTAAACTTTTTAAATCCCTACATGAAACCTCATCCTGCCTGTGGATGAGATTTCATGTTTTTTGTATTGCCCGCCAGGGCTCCAGGCCTGCCCGCCAATCTTATTTCAATCATCCTGTCAATTGCCTCAAATGGCAGGTCGGCGGGTCTGCAGCTGATTTTGTCTCAGCTGCAGTGGAATGGTCACTTTATACAAGGCTTCCGTATAGCATGGCTGCTTCCCTCCCCCCAACCCCTCACGTGCTTGTGCACTACCTTCAACCGGAGGGCAGCCCTTTCCCCACCCTAAAGTCGCCTCAAATGCAGGGCAGTCCTTGTCCCCACCCCCAAGCTGCCTCAGCCACAGGGCAGCCATTGCCGCCACCCCCCGGCAACGCACTTCGACTTTGAAGTCCAACAGGAGATCCAGGTGAGCGCTGTGCAATGTTACTGTGCTGTCATCTCCGAGTTCCTCTCAACGTGCAGCCCGCCAAGTGCTTGCCTTTTATATGCCGTTGTGAACCATGTCGGCGCGGGCAGCCGATCCAGCGTGGAGGGATGATTCCGGCAGGCTGGCCTTATAATGATACGCAGATTTATTAGAATGAGGTTCCCGATGTCTGATGGCGGGAATCGCGGCCCACCAGCGACGGGCTGAGTGGACAATCGCAAACTGGCTTCATGATGTTGTCAAACTGATTTCTGGCATTCTCACCATATTGTTCACTCCACTCATGCCGCCAAGCACGCCTGTTGCCAGCTGGCACGGAAAATTCTGCCCCTGAACTCAGCAGGGCCATTTGAATTCATTGCTGAGTTCAAACAGTGCCCATTTTTACTGGAGCGGGCACCTTTTCCCGCAGTGTGTGAGTTACGAATTTTTAAAGTAGATGTAAATGTTCGTAAAGGTCTGCAAAATCGCCTTTTTCCATTCCAACATAAAAATCTATCCCCACCTATATCTAAAAAGCTGTTCTGAAGTAAAGCAGTTGGAGAGGCATAAATTATTATTTTTCTTTGCCTTTATAAACACCTGGCAGATTGTTCTGGCAATGTATCCCCTTTGTTGGATTCATCAACAATGAAATACAAAGGAGAACAAAAGCCTCTAGCAACTGTCACCCTAAATCAAATGAGAAACTTAATCGCAATTCCGAGCCAGAAAGTGTTGTAAGTATTTCGAGGTGTGCACATTTTGAAACATGGTTAGTTTGATCTTAATTTGCAATAAAAGAACTTAAAATACATCAGGCAGCAGGATTCAATCTGAGCCCCACTAACTAATTACAATTCTTGCCTACACTGTTATGCTGAATGGCTGTTGGGTTGACTGTGTTAAAAGACTATTACAAAAATAAAAGGTTTTTCAGAATGGAATGGAAGGGGAAAGTGGAGTTGAAGCTGGAGATCAGCTATGATCATACTGAATAGCCAAACAGGGTTTATGGGCCTCAGCTATTTCTTGCGTTCTTCCCCTGGTTAAACAATATGATGTTGAATAAAATAAATTTGGAAAGATTAATCTAAACAACAGCAAAATACTGCAGATGGTGGAAATCTGAAATAATAACAAAAAATGTGATGACCAAAGGCCTCTCCACAGGTTCTACTTGTCCTGTAGAATGTTTTTCAGCATTTTATGCTTTTATTTCTGCCCTTTGGAATGATGGGTTAACCATCTTATTTAACAAAGTTTAACGGTATTCTTCAATAGCCACAAAATAGTCTTGGCTTAGAGGATAAGAGATATTTAAATAATCTTGTTAAACCTTAGATCCAAATAAAATAATTATTTGATAAAAACTTGGAACTGACATCAGTCAACTGCAAAATGTCACTAATTGTTTGCATCTGACCCTCATAGATGACATAGTGGATGTTGATGTTAATGATCAATAGGTATAAAATATAATGAACAAAATCCTCATTGCTTCCTCGGTCCATTGGGTAGAAATTCGCTTTAAAACTTGTATTACAATAAGTATGGCGTGCTGCACTTCTGCTACTTTAATCTTTATATAGTTTCCTGAATTTTGACCTTGATCTCTGTATTTTTTAAATACTGTATTTGCATCAGACGTTTCCCATATTTTGATGTAACACAAATACAAAAATAGCCCCAATGTTCTAGGTTGGGGCAGCCTATCATTCTGTACATTCCATAAGTTGAGTGGTAACAAAATAGAAGTCATTGATACATCCCCATTCTCACTAAGAGCGTATTTGATCCAACAGGACTGTCATTGATTGATAGATTTGGAAAAAAGATATGCTTGTTATTGAGATCAGCCAGGTAAGCACAAGCCAGCAATAAATGGTGATGTATGAAGTGAACCAGGCTCTAGAACTCTGTGCAAGGACTCTACTCTCATTGCTCGAGATGTTAGCTATCAGGGTCAAGTGGAATAGAACTAGCAATAAAATCATCATTATAGTTTGTTGAAATATCAATATACTAAATTTGTATTCACTTTGTTAGCCCAAAAAAGCAGCAGTGAACTACAACTGATTGGTTCTGAAACACTTTGGGGTGGCATGAGGACAAGAAAGGCACTATGTATATGTAAATTCTTTATTTCTTCCTATGTGGATCAGAAATTAATTTAATAGCCTATTAATACTAAAAAGTCACCATCATCTCCTTGTCTATTGGATAGAAATTGTATTGAAAATTATATTAAAATATACATGTGAAACACTGCATTTTTGTTACTTCAATCTTTATATATTTTCCTGAATTTTGATCTTGCTGTCTGGATTTTGTAAATACATTTACTACTGCATCTGCATCAAATATTTCCCTGGTTCTGATGTAACATATTGGGACTGAAGCTGCACTTCACAGCACAGTGAATGAGATGGTCCTGTTAGAGGAGAAGATTCTGCACATTATTCACTTTGACAATTCATTCAGTTCTGGTATCTGGTCATCTAATGTAAGGAATGTCAACTGGAACGGAGATGATTGACCTACATGTTTTGTATCTGTATCCAAAGCTGTGAGGGCTAAAACAAAAAGGGCATCTGAACCAATTTATCTACCTTGAAAGTTAGGCTGTTTTGTAGAAACCTGAAACTAGAATGATATCCCTTAAATCTTAAGATGGCTTCAGAGGGAAGCAGATTTTGGCAGAAAGAAACTACTAATTGGCTGGAGAGTGGGCAGCCAATTAGCAGCCGCAGGTGCGGGATGGAGGTGGGATTGCTGAAGTGTAGGCCTGATTTAAAAGCACCACAACAGCCATTACTGAGGCAACCAACTGAAGGAAGAAATACAAGAACCAGGTGTCAGAAGGAGAGGCAGAGGTGTGGCACCCAGGACATGGCTGCCCTTGCTTCACAGATGCTGACTGTGTGGTCCTCCTGGAGGCTGTGAGGGAAGGGAAGGGGGGTCTTCTGCTCACGTCCTGTCATGGTACCAAGGCCATTGCAAGAAATCAAGTCAGCAGAGCCAGCACGGTCACATCCTACAAGTGCACATGGTGTCATATCAGAGGGTTTCTTTTTTGCTCTTTTCTTATGCATTCATGGGATGTGGGCTCCACTGGCTGGGCCAACATTTATTGCCCATCTCTAATTGCACTTATGTGGTGTGAATGTTACTTGCCTCTTGTCAGTCCAAGCCTGGATATTGCCCAGGTCTTGCTGCACTTAGACATAACTGCTTCAGTATCTCAGGAGTCATGAATGGTGCTAAACATTGTGCAATTATCAGTGAACATCCCCACTTCTGACTTTATGATGGAAGAAAGGTCATTGATGAAGCAGCTGAAGATGGTTGGGCCGAGGACACTACCCTGAGGAACTCCTGCAGTGATGTCTGGAGCTGAGATGACTGACCTCCAACAACCACAACCATCTTCCTTTGTGCTAGGTATGACTCCAAACAGTGGAGAGTTTCCCCCTGATTCCCATTGACTCCAGTTTTGCTAGGGCTCCTTGGTGCCACATTCGGTCAAATGCTACCTTGATGTCAAGGGCAGTCATTCTCACTTCACCTCTGGAGTTCAGTTCTTTTGTCCATGTTTGAACCAAGGCTGCAATGAGGTCAGGAGCTGAGTGATCCTGGTGGAACCCAAACTGGGTGTTATTGCATTATTGTTAAGCAATTGCTAATTGATAGCATTGTTGATGACCCCTTCCATTACTTTACTGATGATTGAGAATAGACTGGTGGGGCGATAATTGGCTGGGTTTATTTGTCCTGCTTTTTGTGTACAGGACATACCTGGGCAATTTTCCACATAGCCGGGAAGATACCAATGTTGTAGCTGCACTGGAAAGCTTGGCTAGGGGCACAGCAAGTTATGGAGCACACATCTGCAGTACTATTGCCGGAATATCGTCAGGGCCCATAGACTTTGCACTATCCAGTGCCTTCAGCCATTTCTTGGTATTACGTGGAGTAAATCGAATTGGCTGAAGACAGGCTTCTGTGAAGCTGGGGACCTCTGGAGGAGGCCAAGTTGGGTCATCCACTCAGCACTTCTGGCTTAAGATTGTAGCAAATGTTTCAGACTTTGCACTGATGTACTCGGCTCCCCCATTATTGAGGATGGGGATATTTGTGGAGCCTCCTCCTCCAGTGAGTTGTTTAATTGTCCACCACAATTCAAAACTGGATGTAGCAGGACTGCAGAGCTTAGATCTGATCTGTTGGTTGTGGGATCGCTTTGCCCTGTCTCTCATTTGCTGCCTATGCTGTTTGGCATGCAAGTAGTCCTGTGTTATAGCTTCACCAGGTTGACACTTCATTTTTAGGTATGCCTAATGCTGCTCCTGCATGTGCTCCTGCACTCTTCAAAGAACCAGGGTTGATCCCTTGGTTTGATGGTAATGGCATAGTGGGGGACAATCGTGCTCCTGCAGATAGCCCACAGCACCTCATGGATGCCCAGTCTTGAGTTGCTGGATCTGTTCAAAATTTATCCCATTTAGCATGGTGTTAGTACAACTCAAAGCGATGAAGCGTCTCCTTAATGTGAAGGCGGGACTTTGTCTCCACAACAACTGTGCGCTGGTCACTCCGAGCAATATTGCCATGGACAGGTGCATCTGCAGCAGGCAGGTTCGTGAGGATGAGGTCAAGTATGTTTTCCCCTCGCCAACTGCTGTGGACCCAGTCTAGCAGCTATGTCCATTTAGGACTCAGCCAGCTCGGTCAGTAGTGGTGCTACCGAGCCACTCTTGGTGATGGACATTGATGCCCCCTGCCCAGGATACATTCTGTGCCCTTGCCACCTTCAGTGCTTCCTCCAGTGGTGTTCAACATGGAGGAGCACTGCTTCATCAGCTGAGGGAGGGCAGTGCATGGTAATCAGCAGGAGGTTCCCTTGCCCATGTTTGACCTGATGCCATGAACTTTCATGGGGTCTGGAGTTGATGTTGAGGACTCCCAGGGCAACTCCCTCCTGACTTTATACCACTGTGCCACCACCTCTGCTGGGTCTGGTCCTGCTGGCGGGAGAGGACATACCCAGAGATGGTAATGGTGGTGCCTGGGACATTATCTGCAAGATATGATTTTGTGATGATGATTATGTCAGGCTGAAGCTTGACTAGTCTATGAGACAGCTCTCCCAATTTTCGCACTGGTCCCCAGATGTTAGTAAGGAGGACTTTACAGAGAAGGCTGAGTTTGCTGTTATCGTTTCCGGTGCCTAGGTCGATGCCAGGTCGCCTGGCCGGTTTCATTCCTTTTTGAGACCTTGTAGTGGTTTGATACACTGGGTGGCTTGCCAGATCATTTCAGAGGGCATTTAAGGATCAACCACATTGCTGTGGGTCTGGAGTCACATGTTGGCCAGAGCAGGTAAGGACAGCAGATTTCCTTCCCCAACAATTGACAATGGTTTCATGGTCATCATTAGACTTTTTATTGATTTCAAATTCAGCTGAATTCCACTCATTGAATTCAAATTCGAGCCCAGGTCTCCAGAACATTACCGTCTGTCTCTGGATTACTACTTCAGCGACAATACCACTACTCTATTGCCTCACATACAATTAGATAGGGTGGCACTGGGTGAAGATCATACCTTCTCCAATTCTCAGGAAAATGGGAAGCAGGAACAATGACTGGAAACCAGCTATGTCCATAGGCACTAATTTTCTCACACACCTGCCTCAGTGCACTCTCCCATTGAGGCCTAAAAATCCTGTCCCTGGTCTTGAGTACATGATCTTGGCCAAGACTTCAGTCCAGTAGAGGAAGTGTTGCATTGTCAAATCTCTTCAGGTTGCATTAAAGATTCCTTGACTCTATTTTAAGAAGAACAGATAGTTCTGCTTGTGCTCTGGCTAAATTTCCACCTAAAACCATGCTCACCAAAATCAGATTGCCTGGTCCTGCATCCCATTTCTGTTCCTGTGAATTTATGTTCAAAATAGCTTCTGTGTTCATCTACAGAAAAACAATAAACTACCACATATCAAAGTAAGTTGCTCTACGTGAAGAGTGTACAATATTGTAACTTTGCTGGGATTTTCTGTGCCTGCAGGTGTTGGGCGTGAGTAGACAATAAGGCACAATCGGTTTCATGACAGCGTGAAACCAGTTCATGATCGTCTGCTCAGCCTGCTGATGGCGGGCCACGTTCTCTGCCATTGGACGTCAGGAATCTCATTGCAATAAATCAGCATATCATTATTAGGCCAGCCTGCCGGAATCTTCCCCTTCCCGCTGGATCTTCCACCAACATTGGCAGGAAAACACAACAGCACATAAACGACGTGTACTTGATGGAATGCACTTCGCTCAGGACTTCAAGGTTTGTTTGCCTATATTGCTTCAGTCAGCACTCGCAGCCATCAGTGCCAGGCTTCACAGACAGCACCGCATCACTTTTAGGGGGGCTCACAGCAGGTTTCTACCCATCAGATCAGCCATATGTGGGTGGCTTTTCAATAACTATAGGGCTGGGGCTTACTTGGCAAAGGGGGACAGGCGCCTCAGGCAAGGGAAGAAGCCTCAGAGCGAGGGTTGTACTGGGAAAGGAGGGTGTGTATGGGGGCACATGCTGATCTGTGCAAGTGGCCTCAAGATGGTGATGCCTGAGGAGGCAGTCCCCAGAGGAGATGGACATGTGAAGCCAGCTGGACATGTGAAGATATGTGTGTGAGAATGGGTGCTGATGTCCCTTGAGCTGTCAGTAAGTGAGATGCCAGTGAATGTGTGATTGGTTTGACTGTGTGAGTTTCGAGCAATAAGATGGTTGCCATACCCTGGCTGCATGGACGAGGTCATTCATCCTCTATCTGCATTGGATAGCTAACCTCTTCTGTGCAGCATTGGCATTGATCGCCACTGCCATCACCTACCAAGCTGGACTGGTAATGTAGCTGCCTCTCCTGCGGCCAGAGCAGGGGTAGAGGACATCACAGTGGGCCTCCACCCTGTTCAAAAGGTGCTCGAAGGCTGCAGACTTCTTGCCTTTTGGGGCCATGTCTTGTTTGCTGCAATCCTGGGCTGGAAGCACTGAGCACAGCTGTACTTTAAATGTGGTGCCTGGCATGATGAAGTGGTGAGGTGACGGCTTGGCAGGTGAATTGGAGCCCGCCTGCTATGGAAATGGCGTGTTTCCTGGGAATGAATAAATAATGTGGCGGATTTGGGACGATGCGGCGTGAAAATCCACCATCACGGCCAGCAGGTAAAACATTGTTTTACCTACCGCTACTGCATTAAGTGCAAATCTGGGATGATTCTGCCCTTCGTGTCCATAGTTAAATACAGGAATTTGCCTAGCTTGTTCCTTCTGGTCCAGAAATATTTGTATGATTGACAGATGCAGATGGTGCACTGAAAATGGCTGATAAATAACGCCACGCTTTGAAGTTTTGTAATTCTCTGAGTTATGATTAACTGAACTGGATAACAATTACTAAAAGGTGTTGAGATGTTATCAGAGATGTCATTAGCTTTTTTGTGAGGCGTTCAACACTGGCTGAGAGTTTCCTCTGTGTTCTCCTGATTGTGTAGTAACTGAAGGTATAGCGTCTCCTGCTTTCTATCAGGGGGTCACGTGATGTTCTGGGAGGCTGACCAATGAGTCCTAAGCACGGGGAATCTGGGGGTGCGGCTTCCTGACGAGACTCCTGATCGAGCATGTAGCGCTTGAAAAGTTCTCTGTGATAAAGTTTACCTGTTTCTTGTTGAAACCTGTCCACCCCATCGAGTCGTTACATTTGGTGTGGAGGGTAATATAGCTCTGACTCTGCGCCTGACCTTGTTAACGTGACTACATCAAATCTTAAGAAAAAGAAAAGACTACTCAACAGACGTTCCACCCTTCTGCAGAATCAATCCTTACAATGCGACTATGGAAGACTAGAGCCAGTATGTAGAGCGCCTTGGATATTATTTTGCAGCGAATGAAATTACTGTGGAGGAAATGCAGAAAGCCATACTTTGAGTGTATGTGGAAATAAGCCATACAATCTCATTCGCAATCTGATGGCTCCAAGTGAGTCCTATAATGAATTAGTAGACCTCATGAAAATGTACTTCCAGCCGAATTCATCCATAATAATATAGAGGTTTAAGTTTAATTCCAGAATTAGGGCCCCGGAAAAGTCCATCGCAAAATATGTAGTGAACCTTTTAGCATACATGGCCTACCTGAAATCATTGTTTCTGATAATGGTACAGCCTTTACCAGCACAGAGTTTCAGAAATTCATGAATCTGAATGGAATCAGGCATATTAAAACAGCCCCTTACCATCCCTCATTGAATGGCGTGGCTGAGAGAGGTATACAAACTTTCAAGTCAGGTATGGAAAGGCTATCAGAAGGTACTCTAGAATCTCAACTTTCCCACTTTCTGATCAGTTATTGTACAACGCCACATTTGACTACAAGTTCAACACAATCTGAATTATTGATGAAATGCCGCCAATGTATACGGTTAAGCCTGGCGTTTCCAAATTTAGAGGGGAAGGTAGAGTGGAATCAGGGTAATCAAAAATTGAACCATGATATACACAGCAAAGCTCGCACATTCAGCGTAGGTGACACTGTATTCATGTGAAATTTCGGAAGTGGAACCATTGTGTCAGAGACTGGTCCATTATCTTTCCAATTATAAGTGGAAGATAGAATCATTCGTAAGCACATAAATCATAATCGTGCTAGAGAGGCATTCCAAAAATCAACTATTTTATCTGTGATTAATGTTGAACCGTCAATTCCTGAGGTGACAGATTGACATAAAATAGACATGCCCAATGTCTCTGTGGAGTTGCCAAACCCAGAACTGCCACTTTCTAATGATGTGTCTCATGTTGCTATTCTAGATCCTGTTAATCCTGTTGAGGAACCTCAAGTAGTAGAGCCAAGCCACTCTAGCTATATAAAGAGAACACCTCAGAGACTTGATCTTTAATCACCTGAAGTTGTGTATATATGCATATGCTGTTGGATATTCAAATGTTTCCCTGTAAATAGAAATTGTAATAAAAACTGAAGAGGGAGGAAATGTAGTAACTGAAGGAATAGCATCTCCTGCTGCCTACCAGGGGCCACGTGATATTATGGGAGGCTCTTACCAATGAGCCCTAAGTGTGGGGAATCCGAGGGTTGGGGCTTCCTGACAAGAGTCTCGATCGAGCATGTAGCACCTGAAAAGCTCTCTGTAATAAAGTTTATCTGTTTCTTGTTGAAACCTGTCTGCTCTATTGAGCCATTACATTATGGCTACCATAGCTCTGGTGGAAATTAAACCAAATTAATGGAGTTTCCACCGATCTTCCAGCAAAATTGCAGTGACCAATTAGAAGAATCCTTGAGAAAATTCCTGACTGTGGGTGCATTGGTGGAAAAAGTTTCTTTCTCCAATTCAAACAGCTCTAGTGAGCTCCAATCCTGGGGGCAAACAAGCATTGTGTGTTTGAGTATTCCATACTTACTTACTGTTACAATCCTAAGGCTTTAAATTGAGCTTATTTTGCAAATGCTGCATGAATAAATTTCTAAGATTGTCAATGATAATGCGTTGTTATTGCAATAGCTGGCAGGCAATTTGATGATTCTAATAAACAGTCTAACTGCCAGTCTCTGCCTATATGGGAACACCGTGGATAATTTATTTTGTTTCTCACATATGGATTGCTCTTATCTTTATGCTTCGCCACATGCACTACAAATGACCAGAGGGCAAAACACCATTTTGTCAACACTGGATGTGAATTTGGTTGTTTCAGCATGAGGTACACACTGAGATTTTTCCAGTAAGTGCCAAACATTGATGTCAATTATTGTATGTAGTCAAAAGAATTATTTACATGTAAATGGGGGATATGCCTTGGGAGCTATTTGGATTCTAACTTGTGTCCTACATAAGTGGAAAGTAATAACAAAAAAATAAGCTTAACTGATTAATAAGGAACAAAGTTAATAATGGACAGAATTTTCTATGCCCACTGGCATTGGGCGTCATGCCAGGTGTGAGTGGATAATATGGTGAGAAGACCAAAAATCGGTTTCATGACGTTGTGAAACCAGTTTGCTATCGTCCGTTCCACCTGTCAATAGTGGGCCATGTTTCCCTCCACCGCATGTAGGGAACTTCATTGTAATACATCTGCATATCACTGTGAGCCCAGCTTGCCAGAATCATTCCCCCATGCTGGATCATCCGAGCACGTTAGCTTGATTGTATGTCAATGTATTTCACAACTGCATATAAGCAACATGCACCTGGCAAGCTGCATTTCCCTCTGGATTTTGAGGTTTGCTTGCTTTCCATCCTGGTTTCGGACAGCACTTGCGGTCATCAACGCCAGGCTTCGCAGGCAGCACTACATCACTTTTAGGGGGGTTCAGAGGCAGGTCTCTGTCTACCAGAGCAGCTGTAAGGTGGGGGTGGCTTTTCATTGGCTGCAGGGTGAGTACTTGCTTGGGGAGGGGGGAGAAGTGGCCTTAAGCAAGGGAAGAAGCTGCAGGGTGAGGGCTATACTGGGGAAGGAGTAGCCCAGGGTGTGTGTGGGGACACATGTTGATCTGTGCAAGTGGCTTTGATGGTGAGGGCTGAGGATGCAGTCTCCAGAGGAGATGAGGCAGATGGAGATGTGAGAGTGTGTGAGAGAGAGTGAATAGTGATTTCCCTTGAGCTGGCAGTGAGCGAGATGCCAGTGAATGTCTGATGGCCTTGTGAATATGAGAGTCTGGAGTGATGAGATGATTGCCTTACCTTGGCAGCACGGATGAGATCATTCATTCTCTTTTTGCACTGGATGGCCAACCTCTTCTGTGCAGTGTTGGCACTGATCACCATTGCCACCATCTCCCAAGTTGGAGTGGTGAGATTGCTGGATGTCCTGCGGCCAGAGCGGGGTGGAGGACATCACGGCCGGCCTCCAAAAGACATTCCAGTGATGGGTCACTGAACTCTTCTTGAATTTCAGGTCCATGTCTTCACTGGAGCAGTCCTGGCCCAGAAGCATTGAGAACTGTGTTGGCAGCTGCAGTTTAGATATGGCACCTGGAGTGAGAAAAAGATGAGGTAACAGCAGGGCGAGCGATTCAGAGACCACCCAGCAGCAAAGCGATGTGTTTCTGTGGCTGCATAGTTAATGAGGTGATATTGGGATATTATGGCACAAAAACCCGACATTGCAGCCGGCAGGTAAAAAGTCCTTGCAACCTCAAATCTGGGACAATTCCACCTAATGAGTTTGTATAAGTCTTATAGAATCATAGAATAGTTACAGCACAGAAAGAGGTCATTCAGCCCATTCTACCAGTGCTGGCTCTCTGCAAGAGCAATTCATCTAGTATAACTCCCCAGCCTTTTGCCCATAGTCCTGCAAATTTTTCAGATGATGACCCAATTCTCTTCTGAAAGCCACGATTTAATCTGCCCCCACCACACTCCCAGGCGCTAACCATTTGCTGCATAAAAAGTTTTTCCTCATGTCCCCATAACTTCTTTTCCAATCACCTTAAATCTGTATCCTTTGGTTCTCAATCCTTCCAACAATGGGAACAGCTTTTCTCTTTCTCTGCTCTGTCCAGACACTCATGATTGTGAACACCTTTATCAAATTTCCTTTCAACCTTCTATTCTCCAAGGAGAACAACCCCAGTTACTACAACCTATCCACGTAACTGAAGTTCCCCATCCCTGGAGCATCCTTTCTACTGTCTTCACAATCTTCCTAAAGTGTAGTGTCCAGAACTGGACACAAAACTCCAGTTGAAGCTAAACCAGTGATTTATACAGGTTTATCATACCTTCCTGGCTTTTGTGTTCTATGCTCTTATTTATAAAGCCCATGATCCTGTATATTTGATTAATCACTTTCTCAACCTGCTCTGCCACCTTCAACGATTTGTACACAACCCCAGGTTCCTCTGCTCCTGCACCCCCTTTAGAATTGTATCTTTTAAAAAATATTGTCTCTCCATGTTCTTCCTACCAAAATGAATCACTTCACATTTCTCTGCATTAAATTTCATCTGCTACTTGTCCACTCATTCAATCCACCAACTTGTCCATGCCCTTTTGAAGTTGGACACTATCTTCCTCATAGTTCATAATGCTTCCAAGTTTTGTGCCATCCACAAATTTTGAAATTGTGCCCTATTGTGTCTAGGTCATTAATATATATCAGGAAGAGCCACGGTCCAAACAGAAACACCTGAAGAACCCCGCTATATATCTTCCTCCAGTCAGAGAAACACCTTTCACCATTATTCTGTTTCTTGTCACTCGGCCAATTACGGCACCACCTCCGATGCAAATATATCCTTTCCTAAACGTGGAGGCCAAAATTGCACACAGTACTCCAGGTATGATCTCACCAAAACCCTGTATAATTGTATTAGGACTTCTTTATTCCTGTACTCCAATACCCTTACAATAAAGGCAAACATGCCATCTACCTTCCTAATTCTTTGCTGTTCTTGCATGCTAACTTTCTGCACTCCTTGTACAAGCACACCCAAGTCTCTTTGAACATCAACACTTACAAGTTACCCACCTTTTGTAAAATATTCTGCTTTTTTATTCTTATGACCAATGTGAATAACTTGGCACTTTCCTACATTATGCTCCATCTGCCATCTCGTTGCCCAATCACTTAACCTGTCTATGTCTCTTTGCAGCCTTCCCATGTACTCCCTACAGCCTATCTTTCCACCTAGCTTTCTATCATCAACAAACTTTGATACGTTATTCTGTGTTTTCATCTAAGTCATTAATATAGATTGTAAATAGTGGAGGCTTCAGTGCTGCTCCTTGCAGCACTCTACTTTTCACTGCCAGCCAACTTGAAAATGCTCCATTTATGCCCACTCTGTGCTTCCTGTCCATTAATAAGTCCTCATGAGCCCTTATCTTGCCTATTAACCTTTGGTGTAGCACCTTATTGAATGCCTTTTGGGAATCCAGGTATATTGCATCTACTGGTTCCTCTTTATCTACCCTACTAGTTACACCCTCAAAAAACTCTAAGAAATTTGTCAAACAGGATTTCCCTTTAGTAAAACCATGTTGACTTGTTCTAACCATACAACGCTTTTCTAAGTGCATTGTTAAAGCTTCATTAATAATATATTCCAGCATTTTCCTAATGATTGATATTAGACTAAATGGCCTGTTGTTTATTGTTTTCTCTCTCCCTCCTTTCTTGAAAAGTGGTGTGACATTTGCCAACTTCCAATCTCATGAGTTGTTCCCATCTCTAAGAATTTTGGAAAATCTTAGCTGGTGCATCAATTATATCTGCAGTGTTGGGTTCCCACAACACAAAAATAAACCCAACACTATATATTTAAAAACTATATCCTTATTGCTATTTGATTTTACAATGGTCATTTTTGAACAAAGAAAATTCAGATGGCAGCTACAAATCATGAGATTGGCTTTCTGTCTGGGAGCTATCCCCAGGAGTTTAAAGAACAAAATAATTCTTTTCTCAGTTTCTGGAATACCACATCTCATTATGCCTAGAAAGCTACTAGCAGACTCACATCACGCCTGGGACTATTCAGACTAATTTCAAAGGGAGTTACGGGGATGTCATTTGCACTTGATAAGCCAACCTTGCTAGTGGAATCAATGGGTCTGCTGAGACAATGGCTTCCCAAACTCCAGACCTCAAGATAGATGGCATCCTTTTCAACAACAGATAACATAAGACATTATTAACCCTGAAGCCAAACCAATTCCAGATGTTGGATAAGCATCTGTTTTGAAGTCAGTATGGAGAAAGAAGGTCACATGACCCAAGCTACTGACCTTTTGGACAGTTTAGTATTACATCTTTGGTCTTCACAGCCAGTCTGCTGTTTTAAAATCAACTGGACAGAATTCCAGCAGCCAGGCTGGGTAAACAGTCTTAACTCCACAAATCCTGGGTGATTCAAAAAGCCTCTGATCAATCCCCAACAAGTGGCCGAAACACAGAAAAGCTCAACGTGCAGCAGCAGCATTCACTTCAAGGATTTTTGTTTCAGTTAACCAACTAGAAACTCATCAGGATGGAATGCCACCATGAGGGAAACACCCTCTGGACTCTAACTTTGGACTCATGTGAACTAATATTCATTTTTCTATGATTGTTATGCTGTAAAATTCCTTTTCCTAACCCCGGGCAGAATTTTGCCCTTGGTGGGCTTGCGGGCCCCACCTGCTCGGTAGCGGGTGGACAGCTGACCCCCACCACCGAAACTGGGCCCACCGCCATTTTGAGTGGGCGGGCCAATAAAGGCCCACCCAGCAGCCCAATGAAGGCCCGCCCAGCTGCCTGCCTGACAGGAAGTGCTATGCGCTTCCTGTGCAGGAGGGGGAGGGAACCCCCAGCTGTCAAAGTGCGCTCTTTCGCACACTGCTCCCTGAGACAAAATGCTGTCTCAGGGAGATTACTGACAGTCCAAAAAACTTTAAAAATAAAAAAATTTAAAAATTATTAACATGTCCCCCTCATGTGACAATGTCACACAAGATGGGACACGTTAATAAACATCACATAAAATGTATTAAAGTTTTTAAAAACGGACATGAAACCTCAGGATGAGGTTTCATGTATTATCAGAAGCCCATTGGGGCTCCTGGCCTGTCTACCAGCCTTAAGGTTGGACGGGCAGGTCTTTAATTATCTTAATTACTCTGACAATGGCCTCAATTGACCATTGACAGGTCGGCAGGCAGACAGCTGATTTTGCTGTTCACCCGCCTTCCTAAAAATTTAAAGGGACTGGGATGACATTGGGGGTTCCTCCCGACATCATCCCTTGTTATTTTCCCATTAGCCTGCGGGCCCCGTGCCCAAATCACCAACGGGAGAATTCAGGCCCCCCTTTTACCATGTGAATCTGTGGAGTTGGAAGTGGCGAACGCTCCTTTTTTCTGAGTTTTGAATATGAAAAATAAATTAGCCTTCTGAGTTAATCCTAGCTGGAGTTTGCTGTGGATTATTAATAAAATTGGATCTTACAAAAACCAAGGGATTGAGGAAACATGCCACTGCCTATTCTATTAAAAACTAATTCAACTTAAAAACTTATTTTGCTTATGGACAGGTGGTAAGAGGAAATCAGTGCAGGTTGAATTGCCCCTCTCCTGTCTGTAACAGCAGCTATCTCTTTTAGAACCCTAGGATGTAGGCCATCAGGTCCTTGGGATTTTAGTCCTTTTAGTTTCTCCAATGCTTTTTCTCTGCTGATACTAATTTTCTAACTTCTTCACTCTTTTTAGCCCCATAGTTACTGTCAATTTCTGATATAAAACTAGTGACTTTTTCTGTGAAGACAGACAACAAACATTTATTCAATGACTCTGCCATTTCCTCATTCCCCACGATAATATCTCCTGCCTCTGCTTCTAAAGGGCCAATGCTTTTTTTTAGCTACTCTTACTTTTCATATACTTAAAAGTTCTTATAATCTGTTTTTATACTTCAGATTAGTTTACTCTCATTTTTCAAATTTTCCCTTTTTATCAACATTTTGGTGACCCTTCACTGGTTTCTAAAACACTCCCAATCCTCAGACTTGCTATTAATTTTTGCAAGATTGTAAGTCTCTTCTTTCAATCTAATACTATCCTTAACTTCATGAGTGAATCGTGGATGGGTCTTTTTTGCTGAGTTTTTGTTTTTCAATGGAATGTATTTTCGTTGACCATTTTAAATTCTTTCTTTAAATATCTCCCATTGTTCACTTACCTCCATAACTTTTAGTCTTTTTACCCAATTAACCTTAGCTAGTTCTCCCCTCATACCTATGTAATTGGCTTTGTTTAAGTTTAAGATTCTTGTTTGTGATCGGAGTATGTCACTTTCAAACTTAACATGGAATTCAATTGTATTATGATCATTATTTCCCAGTGGCTCTTTAACTATGACATTACTCATTAACCCTGCCTCATTACACAATACTAGATCTAAGATGGCTTTATCCCTAGTTGGTTCCACAACATATTGCTCCAAGAAACTGTTACTAAAACATTCTACAGATTCATCTTCTAGACCACTCTTGCCAATTTGATGATCCCAGTCTACATGAAGATTAAAACCCCCCACAGTTACTACATTTCCCTTGTTACAGGCTCCAATAATTTCTTGTTTAATGCTCTGACCAATGGTATAACCACTGATGGGGGTAGGAGGGTAATATATTATCTACTCCCATCAGTGTTTTCTAACTCTTGCCATTCCTAATTTTCACCCTTATTGATTCTACTTCATGATCTTCTGAGGCTAGGTCCTTTCTCACTAACATCCTTATTTTCACCCTTACTGATTCTACTTCATGACCTTCTGATGCTAGGTCCTTTCTCACTAACATCCTTTACTCTCAAGGCTACCCCTCTTCCTTTGCCATTCTGTCATTCTGAAATATTGTATACATGGAATATTTATTTCCCAACCTTGGTCACCTTGTTACTTTGTTTCTGTAATGGCGATTAGATCTAAATCCACTTGTGCCACTAATTCATCCAGCTTATTGCAGATACTTTACGGATTCAGATAGAAAAAACATTTAATTTCATTTTTTTACTTCTGTTTCCTACAATAACCTATTTGCTCATGTATAAGTTTTGTTTAATTCTCTGTCCCTTCCTGTCCTCCTTTGCTCGCCTTTACCCATATCTTTACACTGTACCGATGCTTCGACCTTTCTCTTTGGATTTTTAAATCTCCCTTCACCCAAGCCTAGCTCTCTCTCTCTCTCACTGCTTCACCTCCCGGATGCTCCCTGGTTTGAATCTCACTCTCTCTCCCACAGCATCACCTCGCAGACCCTCCCTGGTTCAAGTCTCATGCTCTTTCGTACTGCTTCATCTCCTGGACTCTTCCTGATTTGAGTCTCACTGTCTTTCCCGTTGCTTCACACCCCAAACTCTCCCTAGTTCAAGTCCCGTGCTCTGTCTCACTGCTTCACCTCCTGGACTCTTCCTGCTTTGAGTCTCGCATGCTCTCTCACTGCTTCAACTCTCCCTGGTTTGAGATTTGCACTCTCTCTCTCTTGCTGCTTCACCTCCTAGCTTCTTCCTGGTTCAGGTCTTGCGCTCTCTCTCACTACTTCATGTCCTGAACTTCCCTAGTTCAAATCTCACTTTCTCCCAAAGCTTCACCTCCCAGACTCTCCCTGGTTTTCATCTCACTCTCTCACTCTGCTTCACCTCTCAGACTCTCCCTAGTTCAAGCTTTATGCTTCTTCTTGCTGCTTCACCTCCTGGACTCTCCCTGGTTTTAGTCTCATGCTTTCTGTCTCGCTGCTTCACATCCTGACTCTCCATTGTTCGAGTCTCATACCCTCTCTCTTTTGCTGTAGCTGGGCTTATCCTTGGATTTTTTTTGAACAAGAGTATAACATTTGAAATTCCCTGATCCTCTGGCATCACCCCTGTATCTAAGGAGGATTAAAAATTATGGCTAGTACCTCCGCAATTTCCACTCTCACTTCCTTCAGTGTCCTTGGATGCATCTCATCTGATCCTGGTGACTTATCAACTTTAACTACAGACAACTTATCCAATGGTCCCCACTAATCAATTTGAACTAGTTTGAGCTGCCTCCTCTTTCACATGACTTGGGTAAAGACAGATGCAAAGTATTCATTTAGTACCTCAGTCATGACCCCAACTTCCATATGTAAATCCCCTTATAGGATTTAATCCATAATCAGCCACACTCTTCTTTTTATAACCCTATATACCTATAGAAAATTTTTGGGTTTCTTTTTATATTATCTTCCAGTTTCTTCTCATACTCCCTCTTTGCTTCTCATATTTGTTTTTTCTATTCCTCTCTGAACCTTCCATATTGAGCCTGATCTTCAATTATATTATCCACCTGGCATCTGTCATATGCACCATTTTACTGCTTCATTTTACTCTCTAACTTTCACCAACCAGGGAAATTCTGGATTTGTTTGCCCTAGCTACTCTCCACGTCAGAATGTACCTTCACTATACCCATTGTTTCTCTTTTTTAAAGGCCGTCCATTGTTCAGTTATAGTTTTGCCTGCTGACTTTTTATTCCAATTTATCTGGGCCAGGTTCATTCTCACCCCACTGAAGTTTGCCTTCCACCAATTAGTTATTGTTAATCTGGATGTCTCCTTTGCCTCTTCCATAGCTAACCTAAATGTTATGGATAGAATTGTACGTGGCCCGATTGGGCACATGGCTGACTTGAACTTGCGTGAAATAGCACAACAAAACATCGGCCATGTGTCCCAACATCATCTTTGTGCAATATCACAGTTGGCAGGCATGCGTGGGATTTGGAAGCACACCAGCCAACAATTAAAAGGGCATAAAAAAGTGCTTAAAAAGCCAATCATTTCGAATTTTATGTAGCCCATGTGATTTTGTGGCCAGTGTACTGGCCACATGAGTAGGCAGCCATCCCGTTTTTTCAAGCAAACTCGATCCAAGGTGGGATAAAAGGCAACCAGAGCCATGGCTCTGTCAGGAGGTAGGAGTTTAGATGAGAATTGGTTGCAGGTGATTTTTTGACAGTTATTAGCACTTTGTGTTTTTTGCAGGACTCTTTGGCTTCCAAGCTTTCTTAGAGGCTTTCTTCTGAGTATGCCTTTCAGGGCACTATCCTGTGTTATCTATATTCCAGGAAATGGGGATTGTCTTCTCAGCTGGAGGGACCTCTTCCTCTGAGGGGGATAGGACCAGAAGGGAGAGGAGGGCTGGTGTCCGCAGGCGGTGCCCCAGAGAGCAACCTGTGGAAAGAGAGGCACAACCAGAGGGGGTGCGGGGCCAGCAGGAAGCCCAAGGTGGAAGAGTCAATAGAAGATGCCGTTATCCTGCAGGGAGAGTATCCAGGCACCACTCCAGTTACCTGGACATGTTGGAGGTCCAGTGCCAAAGAAGGCTCCACCTCTCTAGGGAGACTGTGACCTCCATATGGCATATGATTGGACACAAGATTGCCTCAAACTGTGTTGGAGGCCACCCGATGCCAATGGCTCTTAAGGTGACAGTGACCCTGAACGTTGTTGCCTCTGGTTCCTTCCAACGGTCAGCAGGAGATCTATGTGGTGTTTCCCAGTATGCTGCCCACATCTGTATCAAGCCGGTCACCTATACTCTGTTCAGACAGGTGATGAACTTCATTCATTTTCAGACCAATGATGTAGCCAGGCTGAGCAAGCCAGAGGCTTTGCTGCAATTGCTGGCTTCCCCTGAATCCAGGGTGCCATAGGTTGCACTCATGTGGCCATAAAGACACCAGCAGGTGAGCCGGATGCCTTACTTAACAGAAAGGGCTTCCACTCCATCAGTGATCAGATTGGGCGCGACCACACGACACAGGTTTTGCAGCTGTGCCCCAGGTACTCTGTGTACATCCTGTGGCACTCCAAGGTGCCAAGGCTCTTCATTGCTCCAGCTCACTTGGATTGTTGACCCCTTGGTGACAAAGGCTGTTACATGAAGCGGTGGCTCATGACGTCACTCAGACGCCCAAGGACAGAGGCGGAGGAGATGTACAATACGAGTTATGCCTTTATACAGTGGTAATTGAAGGACCATTGGCGTGCTCAAGATGAGGTTTCACTGCCTGGACCAATCAGGGGAGCACTGCAATATCCTCCACAGCACATCTCACTTATTGTCATTGTATGCTGTGCTCTGCACAATCTGACTCTCCCAAGGGGGACCCATTGGAAGATGAGGACAGCGAGGCTGCTCCCCAGGCATAAGAGGATAACTCAGCCGATGGGTCTGATGGGGAGACGGAGGAGGCCCAGGGTGAGGATGTGGCTGTAGATGTGATGAACCTTGTGGTAAGCAGGGAGACCAGGGGAGCCTTGAATCTCCGTTCATTCAGCCGGCCATCCAAGGCTTGGCTTGAAAGTGAGGGCAAGGGTAACACTTGCTTGCTGCACATTCCTAAAGAGGCCATCCTATGACCCCTACGTTAATGAACTGCTTCTGAATTAAAGTTTGCAGCCCTCCTCATCCCTCACAATCCGCTCCCATGCCCAACCTCTATAAGAAACATAAAAGCACATTCAGACCATGAAATATAATACCATCTTTAAATGGTGATCATGTTTACACAATTTAAACATAGAACACATTTCGACTGAAGTTATATCACCTGTGACAACCCATCTTGTATTTATAGTGCTTAAAACTTCCACTTGCGAGTGTTGCATCTTGTTATGTCCCCCTCACTGGCAGCGGCATTAAAGGCAGCCTGCTGACTGTGATATCATGTCAGCCTTGATGACCTTGGTAGACGTCCTCTGGCCGGCGCTTCCTGTGCAGTCCCCACTGGGAGGGAGCATCTAACTCCATGACTAGGCACTCCTCAGTCATCGTGGCCTCATGAGATGCCATGGGTACTGGCAGAGGGGCAGAGGAGCTGCTGCCTTCCTCCAGAGCACCCTGAGAGAAGCCCACAGATGCGACATGCAGCTGGTCCACCAGCATGAGGTAGGTTTGAACCTCCTTGCTCACGATTGATGAATGGGTACCTAGCAGAGTCATAAGGTGCCGCATCCATCTCTCACACTGGCAGTCCTGCTGAGGTCACTGCTGGTGTGCAGGAATGCAGGTTAGAGCACAGCCGCAGAAACCCCTGATTCTGTTCCTGGAGCAGCCTCTCAATGAGAGTCGCCACTGTCTCAATGGAGGAAGCTATGCGCTTGGAGCTCTAGATCGCAGTGCTCATGCTCCACGTGGACTACTCCAGGACAGAGACCACGGCACGCAGACCATCAGGGATCTCCGCCAGATCTTCATGCTCACCTCACTGGACATCCAACATCTGCCGCCTGATGGATGACTCCAGAGGCTTGTCATCTGCCTCGGACTCAGCATGGTTCTGGTCTCCAGCAGTAATCTGACTGCCGGCACCCTGGGCACTCTTTGCCCCCACCAGCTCTTCATGCAAGTGTGATATGCCCTCACCACTGTGCACTACAAATGGAGCCGATGCACTATAGCCCACCAAGGTGCCTGTATCTGCACTGGTGCTCGGTACAAAGAACGGATACATTGCTCGCCGGTTCCTCCTTGGGTGTCAAGGGGAGGGTCCTCAAGGTCAGCTGCATGTTGTGAGGATGGTGCTTCTGAGGGAGAACAGAATATGTCAGTTAAGAACATCATCAATAAGTGTCTGTGCCAGCACGAGGGTTGCTTGCCAAAATGAATACATGCCTCACTGAGGCACTGTGAATGGCCAAGCAATGGGTACTCTGGATTTGAACTTATACCACGATCCTGCCTTTCTTGCACACTCC
The DNA here is from genome assembly GCF_017639515.1 of Carcharodon carcharias. Lineage (NCBI taxonomy): Eukaryota > Metazoa > Chordata > Chondrichthyes > Lamniformes > Lamnidae > Carcharodon > Carcharodon carcharias. The sequence goes on along the minus strand of NC_054474.1, from coordinate 76,956,837 downwards.
CCAGTCTCTCATTTTCCCACTGCACTCTTACCATCCTTCAAGACCCCTGCCTCTCCGAGACCTGTGGACCTTGCTCCTTGCTCACTTCCATGTTCAGGGCTTCCATCTCAAACTTGGACAGGATCAGGATGTTGGGCATCCCACCACCCATTCATGTGTGCTCCAAACCATTATGGCTTCTCTTCTCCTGAACCTAAACAAGTACATTCATTAGTCCATCATCTACCCGCAACAGCATTCCAGTGTTACCACCCACCGCCCCCCCTCCCGCCTTCTCAGGCAGCCAGCTTGAGGTGCCCTTCACATTAGCACGCCTCACCCTTCTATACATACAAGATATGCGGGTACATCTCCCACCCTTGGCAGACACAGGGATATGTGCCATTTGGCACCACGCATCTTGTACCCCTGAGTGCTGCAACTTATGGCCACCCAGCAAGACATCTATACTCAGTTCCATGCCAACTTGGTACTCACCCTTGTGAGGCATTGAACCATTACTGGCACTGGATCCATGTGCGTGCACAACATCATGCCCGCTCACCTGGACAGCCAACTTCGTCCAGGCCTTCTTCATCTGGTGGCGTGACCTCCTCTTGCCATCCCGCGGCAGGAGTATTTCACACCAGGCACTCACTGACTCCATTGGAGCGTGCAGGCAGTCGCCTGAGAATCGTGGGACAGAGTGCCCAGTGGCATTGCCCTTGCACTTGCCATGCCCACTGGATGCTGAGGCCATCACTGCTGCAAAACATTTGAGTCTCTCTCCTCCCCAACTCCTGGCAGGCTTCAGCAAGTTGCATGGGCTCTTTTTATACTGCCATCCAGATCACCATTTGATCCGGCACTCACCATACTCCTGCACCCAACCCTGATGGCAGCACTGTGCCAATGTCAGGGCTTATTTCACACTGGCTGGCTTTAATTGGTCAGCCAGTGTGAAATCGTGTGTCAAATGCGATTGCTGCTGGAAGTGGACGTTGCGGCCGGAAGCAGATATTGTGTCCACTTGCGGGCCCGCTGAACGTGTGTGCATGATGTGCGCAAAATTCATGCCTATGTTTCAGTGACCCCTGTCCCCTAAATGTTCCCCTATTGACACTGGATCCACTTGGCCCACCTCATTCTCAACAACCAGGTCCAGAAATGCCTCCTTTTGTGTTGGACTGGAAACATACTGATATAGAAAATTCTTCTAAACATGCTGCAGGAACTCTAGCCCCTCTCTGCTCTTTACGTTATAACTATTCCCACTATAGTAGAATAATTAAAGTCCCCCATTATAACTACTCTATAATTCTTCCTTTTCTCTGTAACTTCGCTGCAAATTTGTTCCTGTACATCTTTCTCACTAGGCGATGGCCTATAGAAGACACAGAACAATGTAGTAGTATCTTTGTTGTTTCTTAACTCTAGCTAAATAGATTCTGCCTTTGGGATATCCTCTCTCTCCAGCACCACAATTTTCTGCTTAATCAATGCTAGCACCCTCCACTCATTCATTCCTTCCTTATTCTTTCTGAACAACTTGTATCCAGAAATATTTAGTATCCAGTCCTGTGTTTTTTTTGAGCCAGGTCTCTGTTATTGCTACAACATCATATTTCCAATTGCTGCAGCCCATCAAACTTATTTATCACATTCAGTACTGGTGAAAGAGAAAGCTGCATGGTTGGGGTGGCCTTTACCTGAACAGCGCTGGGAGCAGTGTCTTGGCGAGTCATATAACTAGGGCTTTAAAATATATATTGGGGAAAAGGATCCAGCCCAGACTGAGGTGAGAGAGGAGGTAACTGTTACAATAGAAGAGCTTACAATTGAAAGGGAGGAGGTGTTGGAAAGGCTACCTTTACTTAGAATGGATAAGGTACTCGGACCGGATGAGATGCATCCAAGGGCACCGAGGGGAGTGAGAGTGGAAATTGCTGGGGCATGAGTGATAACCTTTCACTATTCCTTCAACACACGGGATATACCAGATGACTGGAGAACTGCAAATGTTACACCCTTGCTCAAAAAGGTGTGCGAGGATAAAGCTGGTAACTGCAGACCAGTCAGTTTGACCTCAGTTGCAGGGAAACTTCTGGAAACTATAGTACATGATAAAATCATTAGGCACTTAGACAAGTGCAGGATAATTAAGGAAGGCCAGCTTGGATTCATTAAGGGAAAATCATGTTTAACTAACTTGTTGGAATTTTTGACGAGGTAAAAGGGAAGGTTGATAAGGGAGGTGTTGTTGATGTGGTGTACATGGATTTTCAAAAGGCGTTTGATACAGTGCCACACAATAGACTTTGAGCAAAATCTAGGTCATGGAATAAAGGGGAAAGATGGCACTTGAATAAGAAGTTGGCTGAGTGACAGGAAACAGAGAGCAGTGATAAATGGTTGTTTTTCACATTGGAGGAAGGTTTGTAGTGGAGTTCCCCAGGGAGAGCTTTCTCCTACTCAGTGGAGGCTGTGTGGGGACGGGTGGGCGTGCAGCTGATCGGTGCCCCCGATCGGCTGGACACCACCATTTTACTTGGGCAGACCAATTAAGGCCCGCCCCGCATGATGCCCAGAAGCGCTGTGTGCTTCCTGTGTGGGCGGGAAGGGGTTGCCTGAGTCGGGAATGTGCTCTTTTGAGCATGAACAGAGGTGCCTCAGGGAGATTAGTTTTAAGTTTAAACAGTTTAATAAAGTTTTGAAAAAAATTTTATGACGTCCCCTCATGTGAAACTCTCACATGAACTGGGGCACGTGCATTAATCTTAATAAAAAATTTTCTGAAAATTTCAAATCCTTCATGAAACCTCATCTCGTCCCTGGATGAGGTTCCATGAAAAATGCGAAGGCCACCTGGGCTCTTCACCTGCCTGCCAACCTTAAGGTTGGATGGGCAGCTGAGCTGCTTGCCTTAATTGCTTTTGAACAGGCCTTAATAGGCCTTTGACAGCTTGGCGGGTGCGCAGCCAAGTCGGTTTTGTGCCCGCCGAAGTGAAAATCCAAAAATCACGCGGTCATGTCAGGATACATACCTGACGTCACCCCATGTCATTTTACACCTCAGCAAGCAGGCCTCACCCATGCTTGCTGAGCCAAAGATCCTGCCCCAGGGGCCAGTGTTGGGACTCTTGCTCTTCCTGATAAATATTAATGACCTAGACTGTGGTGTGCAGGGCATGATTTCAAAATTTGCAGATGATACGAAGATTGGAAATGTTGTCAAGTGTGATGGGGCTAGCCTTGAACTTCAAAGGGACATAGTCATGTTGGTGGATTGGGCAGACAATGCATAGAAGTGTGAGGTGATTCATTTTGGCAGGAAAAATATGGTGAAAAATATAGTATGAAATAAAGGGAGAGCCTCTAAAGGAGGTGCAGGAACAGACAGACCTTGGTGTATATGTACATAGGCCATTGAAGATGTCAGGGTATGTTGAGAGAGCAGTTAATAAAGTATATAGTACCTTAGGCTTTATTAATAGGTGAATTGTGTGCAAGACTAAGGAGGTCATGTTGAACTTATATAAGACGCTAGTGAGGCCTCATCTGGAGTACTGTGTCCAGTTCTGTACATCATACTTAAGGAAGGATGTGAAGGCATTGGAGAAAGTACAGAGCAGATTCACAAAATGATTCCAGGAATAAAGAACTGTAACTATGAGAGTAGGTTGGAGGTGTTGGGATGCTTTTCCTTGGAGAAAAGAAGGCTGAGAGGAGACTTGATAGAGGGATTCAAGATCTTGAGGGGTATGGACAGGGTAAATAGTGAGAAGCTGTTCCCACTCAAAAGAGCATCAAGAACTAGAGGGCACAGATTCAAAATAATTGGCAAAAAGAGTAAATGGTATGTGAGGAAAAGTTTTTTCACCCAGAGGGTGGTTCAAGTCTGGAGCAAACTTCCTGAAAGGGCGGTGAAGGTAGGTTTGATCAAGGTATTCAAAAGGGAATTGGATTGCTACCTGAAAAGAGAGAATGTGCAAAATTACAGGGATAAGGCAAGGGAGTGGGACTAGGTGGAATGCTCTTTCAGAGAGCCAGTGCAGACTCAATGGATGGAATGATCTCCTTCTGCACTGTAAATATATTGTGATACTGTGAGGGGGAGGGTGGGGTTCACAGGAGGGGAGGTTTAGAAAGTTAAAGAGACAGGACAAGGCAATTGTGCAGGGTAGTGATTTGGGTAATGATAACCAGTGTGACAGGAAGGGACAGAGCATACAAACATAACAGTGCACCAGCAAATATGGTCGGAGTAGGGAAAAATTGTTTCAAGCTAACAGAGGGGGAGGATGGCTTGGGTGAAGGGCACATTAGAATTCCAAAGGTAAAAATTGAGGAAATAGAAAAGCATATCAATCCGGGCAAAGACAAGTTGAGTGGGACAGGAACAGGGTTTAACTGTATTAGTGCATCAGAGATTAAGGTCCATGCAGGGATTAGTAGTAACAAAAATAACATTGAAGTAGCTTTATTTGAGTGTGAGGAATATCCACAAATAGGTAGTTGAAGTAGTGGCACAAATAGAAATAAATGGTTTAGATCTAATCACCATTACAGAGAGATTGTTACAAGGTGAACAAGGTTGGGAAATAAAAATTTCCGGGTATACAATGCTTCAAAAAGACAGGCAGAATGGAAAAAGAGGAGGGGTAGCTCTGATAATAAAGGGTGATGTAAGGATATTAGTGAGAAAGTATCTTGGCTCAGAAAATCTGTAAGTCCAATTAGTATCCATGGAAATTAAAAATAGCAAGGGCCAGAAAATGCTTGCAGGATTAGTTTAAAGGCCACCTAACAGTAGTTAGACCATTGGACAGAGCATTAAACAAAAAAAAAATGGAGCTTGTAACAAAGGCAATATAATAATTTTGGGGACTTCAAACTTCATGTAGACTGGTACAGTCAAACTGAAATATGAGTTTTGCTTTTGTGACAGTTTCCTGGAGCAGCATGCTATGGAACCCCCAACTATGGATAACACTATTTTAGAGCTACTAGTGTGCATTGAGGCAGGATTAATTAGTAATGTTGTAGTAACAGATCCATGAGGAGATAATGATTATAGTAAAATTGAATTTCACATTAAGTTTGAAAATGACATATTTCAATCACAAACAAGAATTTTACAAAGATAAAAGCAAAAAACTGCAGATGCTGGAAATCCAAACAAAAATAAAAATACCTGGAAAAACTCAGCAGGTCTGACAGCATCTGCGGAGAGGAAACCAATTAATGTTTCAAGTCCGTATGACTCTTCAACAGAATTTTTCAGGTATTTTTGATTTTGTTAAGAATCTTACAAAGCTAATTACACAGGTATGAGGGGAAAGGTAGCTAAGGTTGATTAGGTAAATAGACTAAAAGGTATGGTTGTAAATAAAACATGGGAAACATTTGATGAAACAATTCAAAATTTTCAACAAAAATACATTCCATTGAAAAATTAAAACACAGCAAGAAACAGCCATCCATGGATTACGAAGAAAGTTAAGGCTAGTATTAGATTGAAAGAAGAGCCTTATAATGCTGAAAAGAATGGTAATAAATTTGAGAATTGGGACTGTTTTAGAAATTAGCAAAAGACTGCCAAAAATTTGCTAAGAAGGGAAAAACAGAATATGAGTGTAAACTAGCCAGGAACATAAAACAGATTGTAAGAGCTTTTATAAGTATACGAAAAGGAAGAGAGTAGCTAAAGTAAATGTTGGTCCATTAGAAGTAGAGGCAGAAGAAATTATCATGAGGAATTAGGAAATGGCAGAGATATTGGTTGGGATTTTCCAGATACATTGTGGCGGGGGATTCCATGGGATTCCGTTGTGCCATGGGAGATTCGGCGGCCCAGCCCAAAAGTCCATTGGCTTTTGCCAGGACTGGACATCCTGGTGGTGGGTGGGGCTGGAAAATCCCACCCATTGTGTCTGTCTTCACAGTAGAATATACAAAGTACATATCATTGCCCACATCTTTGGATTCTAACAGAGACAGCTGTGAAGTTAGTGAATATGCTGGCTATGATTTTCCAAAATTCCCTCGATCCTAGAACAGTTCCTGCAGATTGGAAGTTACCAAATGTAGCACTGCTAACCAAGAATGGAGGGAGAGAAAACACCAGAACTACAGGCACTACAGGCATCAGGAAAGTGCCAGAATATATTGCAAAGGAAGCCTTAACAAAGCACTTAGAAAAGCATAGTATGATTAGAACAAGTCGATATGGTTTTATGAATGGGAAATCCTGTTTGACAAATTTATTACAGTTTTTTGAGGAGGCAACCAGTAGGAAAGATAAAATGGAACCAGTGAGTAAAGTATACTTGGATTTCCAAAAATCATTCAATAAGGTGCCACATAAAAGGTTAATACAAAAGATAAGGGTTCATGGATTTCATATTGATATATTACCATGGAGAGAGGATTGGTTAATGGATATAAAGCAGAGAATAGGGATAAATGTGGCATTTTCAAATTGGCAGACTGTGACTAGTGGTGTGCCGCAAAGGTCAGTGCTGGGGCGTCAGCTATTTACAATTTACATTAATGACTTAGACGAGAGTAATGATCTTAGTTTGCTGATGATACAAAGCTAGGCAGAAATGAAAGCTGTGAGGAGGTCAAAGAGAGGCAGCAAGGAGATGAAGACAGTTTAAGCAAGTGGGCAACATGATAGCAGATGGGGTGTAATGTGAACATGTGTGAAGTTATTCACTTTCGTCTCAGTCCTAAATGATTTGTCCCCTAAGAATAGAAAAGCAGAATATTTTTTCAAAGGTGTAAAACTTGTAAATTTTGATGTATAGAGAGACTTGGGTATGATCATATAAGTAACGCTGAGGTGCAACAAGCAATTGGGAAGGCAAATGGCATGTTGGTCTGTATTAATAATGGATTGGAGTAAAAGAATAAAGAATCTTGCTACAATTGTACATGGCTTTGGTGAGACCACGGATGGAGTGCTGTGCGCAATTTTGGTTTCCATATTTAAGGAAGGAAATACACAGCAAAAGTTCACTTGATTGGTCTCTGGGATGAGAGGTTTGTCCAATCATGAGAAGATGAGTAAATGAGTCTATATTCTCTGGAGTTTAGAAGAATGAGAGGTGATCTCATTGAAACATTCAAGATTCTGAAAGAGCTTGACAGGGTAGACATTAACAGATTGTTTTTCATGAGTTGGAGAGTCTAAAACACAAGTCACAGTCTCAGCATTAGGGGACAAATCATTTAGGACTGAGATGAGGAGATATTTCTTCACCCAAAGGGTTGTGAATCTTTGGAATTCTTGACCCCAGAGGGTTGTGGATACTTCATCACTGAATATATTTAAGACTGTGACAGATCGGTTTTGCTCTCTCAGGGAATCAAGGGATCTGGAGAGCAGGCACAAAAGTGGATTTTAAGTCCAAGATCAACCATGATTCTATTGGCTGGCAGAGCAGGCTCGATGGCCAAATGGCTTGGTCCTGCTCCTATTTCTTGTATTCTTGTGTAGTGGGATCAAGACCAGTCCAGATTCTTGGGCTTATAATTAAGGACCTTCTCCCATTCACTGGCATCTAACCAATGGTGGGAGGAGGTCCTTGTTGTGATATTACTTTGTAGTACATGTAGCTTATTGTACTGATTAACATACTGCTGAATATATAAATGGTTTGGTGTACATCATCACAAGAAGTAGTGCAAGTTAAAATGTGGTATAATAGTTGGAGCAGTGTTGATCAGTAGGTAACACATGTATGAAGAGCTCTCCTGACACCTTGTTAATCTTTAATTTAAAAATTCATCATTTATATTACCAATCATTCTCAAGGGCCTGAATTTTCACACAGATGGAGACACTTTCTGTCTATGTGAAAATGGCTTCGGAGGCCTGGATCTGGAAGTCCTGCCCCCAAACTCAGATTCCACCATTTTCACAGGATGGGCAACGGGGTGGGTAAAATTTTGCACATCCGTGGTTAACAGCTGTTATTTTTGCAAGAAGAGTGCATGACTTGTGCACATTAGAGCTGGTAGAAGAAAGTCTAAACTTATCAGAATTCTTTGGAGTGGTAGGGCACTGTTTCAGAGGGGTACGATTCCTTTTTGGATATGGTCCCAGGATACCTCTGGATGAGGTTAGGTGCCCTATGGGATTGTTTAAGTGGACACGAAGGTGCACAAAAAGTGGATAAACTACAATGGAACTGTCAAGCTCATTGGAACTGTCAAAGGAAGCAGTCAAAGGGGATTGCCAAGCTGTCAACGCATTTTTATCTCCTGGACTTTAAATATTTGAAAAAAAAATCAGTGCTTGCTATTTCACTCTGTCTGTTGACATAAGCCTGAAGATTACCATTACAGGATCAATGCTGCATGACTAATTCAACACCTATCATTATCACAATAGGGTGCCTGTCAGTTCACTGTTTGATTGACGGCTTCCAGTGCTTATAAAGTATTTGAAGTGGGACTATAAATTCAGATGGTTGTTCTTACAAAGATAAAAGGAAGTTAAATGTAATGAATTTTTTTTTAACAATTTATGTTTTTTATTCAATAGTGAATTCATTGATAGACACTTAAGAACTTTATTTAACATCAGCACAGGTCCTGAAGTCTGCCCTTGTTAGATACTTGGTGAGTTGGCATGGAGGGTGTAAAGGCAAATGGTGGTGGGTGGGGAGGTCATGGGCTGGCATGACTTGGTACTAAATTGCAATGGAGAGTATGAAGGGCCATGGGCGTAGGTAGAGGGGCATAGGTTGTCACAGGGGCTATAAAGGGCCAGGGGGAGTGGGTGGTGGGAGAGCAACATGGGGAGACATAGAGGCTATGAAGAGCTTTGGAGAGTGGGTAGGGTGCATGGGTTGGCATGGATAGGGCATAGGGATTGTGTGTTGGAGTGAGGGGGGTAAAAGGGGTGAGGACTGGAGGGCTGATTTTTGGTTTCATTCTTTTGTTCAAGGTGTCAGAGCATTGAGGTGGGCCTTTTCACTCAGTTCACCTCCATGCCTGGCAGCCCGTGTGCTGCCTCCAAACACTCTCCAGGGGCAGCAAGCCTGACTCCTATTTCACCCCGCCCACCCCAGAACAAAAATTCAAACTTCTGGGGCACTTTTTCCCGGGTGGGGTTTGTGGAGCCGGGAATTGTCCTGACTCTGGGTTCCCGATCTGAGAGCAAAAATTCAGGCCACAGTGGTACATTTGTGTTAAGAACTAATCACACATTGGCCACAATCCCTAATTGGCCACTTAAGTGGCTCAATTGGGCTCTGAGCTTGAGGGTCATCTGCCACCTTCCCCGTAGTTGGCAAGGTGACATGGCAGTGGGAAGAAAACGGGCCCCTGCGATTCCTTGTCATATTATCACCAATCCCTCTCCCCCCACTCCCCCCAACCACCATGTCTCTAACCTCACTCTAAATGGCCCAGGAACTTCTGGCCACACCTTCAGCAGTGTCTGGTCTTGGCATGAACGAGTTTTGCTCTGTGGCTTCACTCTCAATGTTTGTGATGCAACCTTTCAAACGATAGAAAACAGAAAAAGGCTCTTCTTTTCCAAAAAAAAATCATTTTATTTATGCTTGTTATATAACTAAAATGCTTGTTATTTTTTCTCTTAAAAAGGTGGCTGCTTGAAGGATTTCAAACATTTAATGAGATCTGTTCATCTTTTATTGCAAGTGTTCATCATGCTTTCAATTAAGCAAGGTTTGCTGGAAGCAAGGAAATGTTTTCTTGATTTGTAATGTAAATTTGTAGGGCAAAATCAATCAACTAAACAAATCACTAATTTCAGTATCCAAATCTGACTTTTTTGAAAGAAATATTGTTTGCATTAGGGAGACAGAACACAAGTGAATGTTATACTTCATAAGTTGTTACAATTAATTTTGAGGAGAAAAATACTTTAAAAATTATATCTGCATTATTTGTTGCACTGAGTTGAAGTTTTTACAGATTTGATTTAAAAACATGTGCGCAAATAAGAGTACAGTGGCAGCAATTGTGCATTGTTCACACAGCCCATTTTGCCCTAACATTGAAAACTTATTTTGAATGATTAATCATATGGCAAGATGGGGGTGTTAATTTAAATATAAAATTATTCCAGCTTAACATTTTGCAAAGATTAATGAAAATTAAGTTTTTTGTTAGTTTATTTTTAATCTGCACATTTACAAAAAAAAATGCAATCATTATTAGTGAAAATTGAAAAGTAGGCACATTAAATAAAATTTGGCTGGAAATAAATATATTACTGTTTTATAAGTCACTTCTTCCATAACTTTGTCAGGCAAAAGCTGTTTGAAAATGCAAGCTACTCATGAACTGCGCTTTGCCATAAGAAGCACTTAATGTTTCTGAAGAATACCCTTTGAGCTCATATTGTGAAGCACACGTACATAAAAACAGGGTACTATTGCAAAATGCTATTCAGATTTAACCTCCAAACACAAGAATATTGTAAAATGCAGGATATTTTCCATTTGAAATTCACATGTGTTGCATTTTATTCAGCTGTAAGGGATGAAGACCGCAAGGAGCAGATGGCCGCAGCTTTAGGGAAAATGTGGATCAATGCAACCAGTTTTGTAAACCACACAAATGTCAAATCCTGGGAGGTCGCTCCTAACTCCAAAAGAATAAAACATGCATGAAATGCTACAAAGAGTTCATGATAAGACAAAAATATCTCTTATTTTTTAGTGAAAATCTGATGTTGACGCTTATTTATATTAATGGCTGAATTTCTCTATTTGTTTGAAGGCAAAAGATGTACTTCAATTGAAAATTCTATTTTTAGCCTCTTCTTAGTTAAACATTATAAGCTATTTCCATGCACCTGAACATCAGTAGCATTGTGTGACTTCCATTTTATAGATACACTATTTGGAAGAAAAAGCAATTCTCTCCAACTATGATTTTTTTTACACAAAAGCTAATAGCAACCACCAGAATCCATTTGTTCGAATGCTGCTTTTAGTGGAGTAAATGAGATAAAGCATCCCACTACATCAAATGGTGAAATGTAAATTCGATAAAAATCTGGAACTAAAAGTCGAATGATGACCACGAAACCATTGCCGATTGTTGTAAAAACCCATCTGGCTCACTAACGTCCTTTAGGGAAGGAAATCCGTCAGCCTTACCTCATCTGGCCTACTTGTGACTCTAGACCCACAGCAATGTGGTTGGCTCTTAAATGCCCTCTGAACAAGGGCAGTTAGGGATGGGCAATAAATGCTGGCCTAGCCAGCTATGCCTACATCCCAATTAAGAATTTTTTAAATTTTGCGGACAGTGTTATGAATTCTGTTCTGTTGTTACATGTTAGGATGCTCCAGTTGATGGGGCAATGAGAATCCTGTTTTTACAGCATTCGTCTTTTGTCTGTCATCATTGAGAAAATTACTTTTGATATAAACTGGTGTTATTTATCAAATGGAAACATTTCAATGCTTGGGCATTAAATATTGCCTGGGCTGAGACATGGAATGGAAAATCTGGTGGGGAAGCTGATCTTCCTTCCATTAAATTGACTGGAAGGAGCCTCCAACAAGTTCTGAAGGAATCCTGCAATACTCCACACAAGATTTTCCTTTCTGCACTCCTTCCAAGGAATAAAGATGAAAATCTACCTCATTGTGTTTTAACAAGTTAGAGATATATCAAGCTGAACGGTTGTTTTGAAAACTACAAACGACTGTCTCTTTAACATTGAGGATTGAATGACAGTCACGGGCCTTGCTGCTCTCCGACCTCATTTGTTTCTTTAACTCAGAAGTACTACTTATACTGCAGTATACTACAGTGACTCAACATTTCATTCAGATTTTGAACTAACTGAGTGCAGGATTTTTCTTGCAGGATCCTGCACCTGTTGTCAGGCTCCAATGGGATCAGAAGGCTGCACTGTGTGGGGTGTAGTCTTTCATCTGTGATTTTCCCTGAGTTGGCCCATTAACAGCCAGAGGGCTGTCTTGCTATCGAATCTGGCGGGTGGGCTCGTGAAGTTGGAGAGCCAGTAGGAGGCATTCAAGGTAAGCGAGGGAGAGGGCACCTGACAATCGAGGTGCCCTCTCTTCAACATTCTCATATTTAAAATAAAAAAGGCCTCGAGCTGCCAGGGTATCACATGGAGTTGGGGGGTGGGGGAGGAAATCCCCTCCACAGGGTGGCTCATGGCTGCTGCTGAATCCAGGCCTGCATGGAATGCTAGTCCCTTCCAGTCTGCCACCAAGAAGCCACCTCCAAGTAGCTACACTCTCCCCATTGCCTGGGGTTACCTGGAGGTAGACTGTAACATTTCAGTTGGCCACTGACAATAGACCTTGAATTGGATAACAGGTTACCAGTTGCTTGTGAGCAGGCAGACCTGCTGCCCTTCCAACTTGCCTGTTGTGGTTTATGAAATTTGCAGAGATGATACGCCTACTTCTGTGTGTATAACTGGAGTTTTATTCAATGCTTTTAAATGTTTGGTCTCTCATGCTTACAACAGCTTGCCTCAGTTTAGTTTATTTTTCTAAATAACCACAGCAAGGCTTAACTAATCATACACAGTGAGCAGTCAACAGACACACATAATTAAACACCAAACATTGAACACTACACCGTCTCCAGGGAAATGGTCTGAGGGCGGAATAGAACCGGGGAGCTGGCACACAGGTGGCGCAATATTTCTTACCTGCCAGCCTTCACTCCCACCCCTGGCGGGAGCTACAATCCAGCCCCAAAAATCTAATTTACTTGCAAGATAACAGAAAGCAAACATTCTTTAAATAAAATATATCCTACAAATAATAATTAAACATTGATGAGGTAAAATTGAATTACCTCCAAAAACAGGAGCAGGGCTGCTCCATGCAGCCAGCTCCAAATATGCAGTTAAATGGTTGCGCGGCACTGCAAGGGACCCAAATTTATGCAAAGCTATCACAACGCAACCTAGCATCTACTTAAAGCCAACTTGCACCTCTTAAAGGGGAGGTGCATTCTGACTCGTGCAGGTGCTGGAATCATTTGTGAAAGAGAATTCAAGCAAGAAGAAGGGTGAATTATGGCTCAACACTGGGGAGACCGTGTTCCAAAGGTTCTCGGATGCTGCACTAGATACCTTGGTGGATGAAGTGGAGAAATGGAGAAATGGCTCCATCTGCAAGGAGCCAGATGACACTCCAGAAACACATGGTGAAGGCTGTGGGAGCAGAGAGCAGTGGAGGGCAATGCCTGGCATCCAGCCCTAAGGATCTGAATGCAGTGCTGCAAAGAGTTTAATGGCCTCACACAGGTGGTCAAAATCGGTGAATGTATCTTCAAATTCCATGGGGTGAATTTTACTGTGGTTGGGGTTGGGGGTGAGGTGCGTATTGCTGGACTCCCAGTAAAAACACCAATCTTGAGCCTCCTGACTTTAAAAATGGCTGCCCCACGGCGATAATGCGCTGAGGGCAGCCTTAGCAAGCTGAGAGTGGGACTTCCACTGCTCAGGGAAAGGAAGTCCTATCCTCGAAAGGTGCTGGCCAATCTGATTGCTGGACCTTCAACCCCATGAGGTAATAACGGGGATGGCAACTTCCTGCCTGACCCCACCGCGAGAACTGGCAAGCTCCGTGCAGATGCATATGTAGTGAGCACACCCCCCACCCCAATAGGAGGTACACCCCCCAAACTGTTTTCAACCTTTTAGTCCAAGTTGCAAAAGCAACAGGCTGATTCCTTCGTTCAGCCTCCCCCAGCCACACGTATTATTGCTGCAGAGGCAGAATGAGACCCTTCAATGATCATTAGTTGGCTGGTTAAGGGCCTCAATAAGTTTAAGGGTGGGTGGGCTAGCTGATGCTTTACACATTTCCCCCCCAGCCCAGGGGTAGGTGGGAAGGCGGTGGGCTAGCCACCCATTTTATTTTATGTGCTAAATATGCTGGCGGAGGGCTGTAAATTCCCACCAATATCTTATCAACTGAAACCCACTAGCCTCGGATATTGCTTACTGCACCACAACCCCATCACTCACCTAGCAACAATCTCCATCAATCACAACTGATACATAACATTCATAATTTCACCTCACCCTCATACACTTAGCACTGTTGCAAGCCTCAATTCCATATCTCACAGCTTGCACACACAGCCAGCTATCAAACAATGATGGCCACATTATCCAAACACATTGCCCCATGCTCATTCACATACTTCCCTCTCTCTTGCAAACAAATGCATAGTCAATAGCATAAGGAACAAATTGGTAGGAGACAGGCACAGTTGCACGTCTACCCCGATGGAGGAGATTGTGCTTGCCATCATTGGAGCGGCACTTGCCGAGGCCATGGCCAGCAGTGAGCCTGACAATCATTGAAGCTGATGCTATCCTCATACCTCATCCTCGTTCTCATATCCCACTTCCCCCTCATTCCATAATCTCTTCTGATTTGCAAGTTGCTGATGCACCTCTTGCTATTCACTACTCTCCTCTCCACAACCACGCAATCGTGCCTTTCTCTTTTCAAATACCTGAGAACCATAACTTGGCCAGCCTACTGTGGAAAAGCAAGAGGTGGATGAATAGGAAGACAGTGATGAAGAAGAAACATCTCCACTCACTTACGCACTCACAAGCACTATCTCAGATAATGACGCTGGGCGTAATATAGAGAATAACCTGGAGGTGGAATCTGTATGTGGTGAAACACTGGGCATGAGTGGCCTGAAATAATTAAGAAGGCAAATGGAACTTTGGCCTGTATTACTAGGGGTTTGGAGTTTTAAAATAGGGAAGTCTTGTTACAACTGTACAATGTGTTGGTGAGGCTGCACCTGGAGTACTGTGTACAGCTTTGGTCCCCATATTTAAGAAAGGATAAACAGGCAGTTCAAAAGAGATTCTCTAGGCTGATTCCTGGGATGAAGGGGTTGACTTAACAAGAATGGCTAAATAGGTTAGGCCTTTATTTATTAGAGTTTAGAAGAATGAGGGGTGGTTTTATTGAAGCGTATAAGATGAGGGGCTTGACAGGGTAGATATTGAGAAGATGTTTCCACTAGTGGGGGAGTCTCAAACTAGGGACATAGTTACAGAATAAAGGGACACTCATTTAAAGCTGACATGCGAAGGAATTTCTTCCCTTAGAGGGTAGTGAATGTTTGGAATTCTCCAGCCTAGAGAGTTGTGGACACTAGATCACTGAAAGTTTTTAAAGTGGAGGTAGCTAGATTTTTGAAATATTGGGGAGTTGCGGGCTATGAAGAGCTGGCACGAAAGAGGAGTTGAGGTTGGGGCATATCACCCATGATTTTATTGAAAAGCAGGGCAGGCTTGAGGGGCCAAATGGCTTACTCCTGCTCTTATTTCTTATGTTCTTATTCTTGTGTATGAAGTCTGGATGAGGGACAAGGACAGCACAGGTGCCAGCCTGCCAGAAGCTGAAGCTCTGGCTGTATTCTGCTGCAGAGGACTCAGATGAGCAATTTGATGGGGCTAGCTACAGAAGAGAGTTCATGGATATGTACAGTGAAATGTTTGGTGCCAGAAAGCCAATGAGTGAAGTCAAGGGGCATGGAGGAGGCTGACACTAACTTGGCACAGTGTTTCATGCAGAGCTTGGAACCCATCCTTTCCAGCATGAAGTTGGTGGCCAACTCCATAAGCACACTTGTGGCCCAAACATGATGCAGTGCCAGTCCATGGTTAACCTGTTAATAGCACTTCAGTATCACAAGAAGGACCTTCCTCCTCTCAGCATGATTTTCTCCCCTTCTACAGATCATCTAACCAAGTTCATGTTGATGACACAAGCGCCTAAGGGAAATTTCAACCTTGGCCTTAGTTGAGCTGAACTCTCTAATCAGAAATCCATCCATTAAACATCACAGCCACTGGGTTGCATTCTTACAAAATACAGCTGATTTTAATAATGCAGCCAGAAATAATTAAATTAAATAGCCTAATCATTTAATAAATCAAGCACGGCAGAGTTTTCAAAATAAATCTCCAAAGCTGCAAATGGAACTGAGCACTCATAGCCTGTGGCAAACATTCACAAAGGGAGCTACTATTTGTACATATGAAACTGCACAACCACCGTTCCCAAAGTCACCCACTCTATTCCTCTCCCAGGCCACTGTCTGAGGCTGAACCAGACCATTTCTAGCATATTTGATTCCGCGATGAACTTCCTACCACATATCCATTACATCAACAAGACCACACAACCTCTACACTGGTAACTTTGCATGACGCCGCTGCTGCTTGAGCTCTTCTGCTGCTGCAATTCTATCCAGGCCTTGGCCACTTCTAGATTTGATTATTTCAATGTTCTCCTGGTCGACCTCACTTCATCCAAGCTTCGTAAACTTGAACTCACCAAAAGCTCTGCTGCCCATTTTTTACTTGCACCAAGTCCCATTCACCCATCATCCCTATGGTTACTAACCGACATGGCTCTAGGTCCAACAGCACATCAATTTAAAAATTCTCCTGTTCAAATCACTCCATGCATGTATATCCCTGTAAACTCCTCTAGCCCTACAACCCTTCAAAGATATTAATGTTCCATCAATTCTGGCTTTGTAGTCTTCATTGGTTTGTTTCATCTGTGTTTGATTATTCTAGTCTAGTAACTGATCCTTGTACACTTGCTTAAACCTGTGGGTGGAGCTCATGGGTTAAGTACTTATACCACACAGGGAACGTTCCAGAAGGGATCTGGTCTCTGTGCTGTGATCATGAGTGTGTTGAAATCATATAAGTTCTGAGATGCTTTAAAGTTCTGTAAATGAACAGTTTGGATTTAGAACTCGAGTCAGCTCTGCATTGCTCTGGGATGAATAAGATTTACAGCAATCTGCTGAATACATAACATTGCACACCCATGACTTTTTTCACTCCACCATTAGCAGCCATGTCTTTGTTGACCTAAGCCTTCTTTAAAACACCCTTAAAACCTATTTCTTTGACAAAGTTTTGTTGTCACCTGTCCTAATATGTATCTCCATATGTGTCTTGGTGTCAAATTTTGATAATGGTCCTGTGAAGTACTTTTGGATGTTTTACTGTGTTAAAGATGCTTAATAAATATAAGCTATTGTTGTTAAGCAACATAATATGCAATAAGAATACATATTAAACTTGAACCTTTAATATTTTAGGTAACAATGAGGTTATGATTATGACCATTGAAATTAAGTCCTCAGAAATAATTTCTTCACTTGTGCCGTACACATTAGTGTCATGCATTTTTGAGTGGTAAATGGCTAGCTCTGAATCATCACAAAGAAAAAGTACTCCACTGCAGTGCTGAAGACCATTGCTGGTGGCCTCTCTTTTGATTGTCCCTTCTTTTTTGATCATTGCTATCTGCTTCCAATCACCCTGAACCCTTCCTGATTGTACCTCTCCAGATTGCCCCCTCCCTTCTGACTTGGACTTGAGCATAGGAGGCAACAGTTCAAAGTTGCAGATGAAATAACAACTTGAAAATGCAATTCACAGTGAGGAGGACAATAGCAGACTTCAGGAGGACATAGACTGGTGAAATGGGAAGACTAATGGCAGATGAGATTTAGTACAGCAATGTTTTGAAGGAAAAATGAGGAACCACAATACAAATGATACAATTTCCTTGGATTCACCTAGTTCTGTTGAAGGGTCATAAGGACTTGAAACGTCAACTTTTTTCTTCTCCGCCGATGCTGCCAGACCTGCTGAGTTTTTCCAGGTAATTCTGTTTTTGTTTTGGATTTCCAGCATCCGCAGTTTTTTGTTTTTATTAGAGATGATCAGTGTCTATCACACATCTTCCCTTTTGTTCTTCACACTCCCTCCCACTTTCCCTTGTCTCTATACTTCCTTAAAACATGCTGCAACTTCTAACTTTTTTTCCAATTCTAATGCAAGGTTATCGACCTGAAGCTTTAATTCTGCTCCCCCCTCTATCGATGCTGCCTGACTTGTTTAGTATTTTCAGCATTTCCTGTTTGCCTTTCAGATTTCTGTGCTGTAGTGTTCTATGGTTCTTTGAAATGTATTCACAGTTGTACTGTAGTGACATAGAACAGGCAATCTGTGCACAGCAAGGTCCTACAGACAGCAATGAGACAATGACCAGATCATTTTTTAAAATGGCTGAGGGATACGTAATGGCCTGATCCATTCTCCTGAGTTGGGGTGTGGGGATGAGGGTGGAATCCCACCATTGTGTCTCAGGGGAAATCAGTGGTGCTGGAGCAGGATTGTCTCTGCAGCACCAGAATGATATTCAGGGACCTTAAAGGGGTAGAAGGGCCCAGTAATGAACATATGCACCAGCTTTGTGGGCCTTGGCTGAATCAAAACTTACAAATCTAAAGGTCCTTTCCCCCTCCAACACCCATGAAAAGATTTTGATGCATTCTATCCAACTTTCCTCTATTGAAGAGAGGCAGATGGAAGGAAAAATCTCGTGCCCTCATTCACATGCAGCAGACAGAAGGGCAAAACCTTTGCTGCAACCTGACACTTATTTTCAAAAACTATTTAAAAAATTCATTCTCAGGATGTAGGCATCACTGACTGGGCCAACATTTATTGCCCATCCCTAGTTGCCCTTCAGAAGGTGGTGGCAAGCTGTTTTCTTGAACCGCTGCAGTCCATGTGGTGTAGGTACATGCACAGTGCTGTTAGGAAGGGAATTCCAGGATTTTGACCCAGAGACAGTAAAGGAATGGCGATATAATTCCAAGTCAGGATGGAGAGTGACTTGGAGGGGAATTTCTAGGTGGTGATGGTGTTCCCATCTATCTGCTACCCTTGTCCTTTTAGATGGTAATGGTCATGGGTTTGGAAGGTGCTGTCGAAGAAGCCTTGGTGAATTCCTGCAGTGCATCTTGTAGCTGGTACACACTGCTGCTACTGTACATCGGTGGTGGAGAGAGTGAATGTTTGTGGATGTCGTGCCAATCAAGTGGGCTGCTTTGTCCTGGAATGTGTCCAGCTTCTTGAGTGTTGTGGGAGCTGCACTTATCCCGGCAAGTGGGAAGTATTCCATCACACTCCTGACTTGTGCCTTGTAGATGGTGGACAGGATTTGGGGAATCGGGGGTGAGTTATTTGTTGCAGGATTCCTAGCTTTTGATCTGCTCTTGTATCCACAGTATTTATATGGCTAGTCCAGTTCAATTTCTGGTCACTGGTAACCCTCAGAATGTTGATAGTGGAGATTCAGTGATGGTAATGCCATTGAACATCAAGGGGTGATGGTTGGATTCTCTCTTGTTGGAGATGGTCATTGCCTGACACTTGTGTGGTGCAAATGTTACTTGCCATTTGCCAGCCCAAGCCTGGATATTGTCCAGGTCTTGCTGCATTTGGACATGGACTGCTTCAGTGTCTGAGGAGTCGCGAATGGTGCTGAATTTTGTGCAATCATCTGCGAACACTCCACCTCTGACCTTATGATAGATAGAAGGTCATTGTTGAAGCAGCTGAAGATGGTTGGGCAGAGGACACTACCCTGAGGAACTCCTGCAGTGATGTCCTGGAGCTGAGATGACTGACCCCCAACAACCACAACCATCTTCCTTTGTGCTAGGTATGACTCCAACCAGCATGGAGTGTTTCCCCTAATTCCCATTGACTCCAGTTTTGCTAGGGCTCCTTGATGCCACACTTGGCCAAATGCTGCCTTGATGTCAGAAGCAGTCGCTCTCACCTTGCTCTTTTGTCCATGTTTGAACCAAGGCTGTAATGAGGTCAGGAGCTGAGTGGCCCTGGTGGAACCCAAACTGGCAGGTTATTGCTGAGCAAGTGCCACTTCATAGCACTGTTGATGACCCCTTCCATTACTTTACTGACGATCAACAGTAGATTGATGAGGCGGTAATTGGCTGGGTTGGATTTGTCCTGCTTTTTGTGTGCAGGACATACCTGGGCAATTTTCCACATTGCCAGGTAGATGCCAGTGTTGTTACTGTACTGGAACAGCTTCGCTAGGGGCACAGCAAGTCCTGGAGCACACGTTTTCAGTACTATGGCCAGAATATTGTCAGGGCCCGTAGCCTTTGCAATATCCAGTGATTTCAGCTATTACTTGATTTCACATGGAGTGAATCAAATTGGCTGAAGATTGGCATCTGTGATGCTGGGGACCTCTGGAGGAGGCCGAAATGGATCATCCACTCAGCACTTCTGGCTGAAGATTGTAGCAAATGCTTCAGCCTTATCTTTTGCACTGACGTGCTGGGCTCCTCCATCATTGAGGATGGGGATATTTGTGGAGCCTCCTCCTCCAGTGGGTTGTTTAATTGTCCAACACCATTCATGACTGGATGTGGCAAGACTGCAGAGCATGGATCTGATCCGTCGGTTGTGGGATCGCAGAGCCCTGTCTATCACTTGATGCTAATACTGTTTGGCACACAAGTAGTCCTGTGTTATAGCTTCACCAGGTTGACACCTCATTTTTAGGTATGCCTGGTGCTGCTCCTGGCATGCCCTCCTGCACTCTTCATTGAACCAGGGTTGATCCCCTGGCTTGATGGCAATGATTGAGTGGAAGATATGCTGGGCCATGAGGTTACAGATTGTGTTCGAGTACAATTGTGCTGCAGCTGATGGCCCACAGCATCTCGTGCCCCGTTTTGAGTTGCTGGATCTGTTCGAAATCTATCCCATTTAGCACGGAGGTAGTGCCACACAACACAATGGAGGGGACCCTCAGAGTGAAGGAGGGACTTCGTCTCCACAATGGCTTTGCGGTGGTTACTCCTACCAATACTGTCATCGACAGATGCATCTGCAGCAGGCAGGTTGGTGAGGATGAGGTCAAGTATATTTTTCCCTCTTGTTGGTTCCCTCACCACCTGCCACAGACCCAGCTTTGTCCTTTAGGGTTCGGTCTATAGGTGTGTTACCAAGCCACTCATGGTGATGGACATTGAAACCCCCACCCAGAGTACATTCTGCCCCCTTGCCACCCTCAGTGCTTCCTCCAAATGATGTTCAACATGGAGGAGCACTGATACATCAGCCAAGAGAGGGCGGTACGTGGTAATCAACAGGAGGTTTCCCTGCTCATGTTTGACCTGATGTTATGAGGTCTAGAGTCAATGTTGAGGACTCCCAGGGCAACTCCCTCCCCACTGTGTACCACTGTGCCACCACCTCTGCGGGGTCTGTCCTGCTGGTGGGACAGGGCATACCCAGGGATGGTAGCGTCTGGGACATTGTCTGTAAGGTCTGATTCTGTGAGGATGACTATGTCAGGCTGTTGCTTGACTAGTCTGTGACACAGCTCTTTCAATTTTGGCACTAGATGATGACCCAGTAAGGAGGACTGAGATTGCTGTTGTCGTTTCCAGTGCCTAGGTCGATATCAGGTGGTCCGTCTGGTTTCATTTCTTTTTTTCTGACTTTATAGCAGTTTATTACAACTGAGTGCCCATTTCAGAGTCAACCACATTGCTGTGAGCCTAGAACCAGACCGGGTAAGGACGGCAGATTTCCTCCCCTAAAGGGGTGAACAATCAACCATGGTTTCATGGTCGTCAGTTGACTTTTAATTCCAGATTTTTTATTGAATTCAAATTCCACCTTCTGCCGTGTCAGGATTCGAACCTGAGTCCCCAGAGCATTACCCTGCATCTCTGGATTACTAGTCCAGCAACTACGCTATCGCCTCCCCATAATATGCTGTATGCTGCTGTGTTTTTTTGATTGCTTTTGAATAATAGTTCTGCCACATTCTCACAAACCAAATGAAATAAGATAAGGTTGTGGAAATTCCAAATTGAAAACAATGTTCTTTTGCTTTATAAATCAGCAACATTGAAATGATCTCTGGCACTTAAAGAATTACTCACCGAGCCAAGCACATCACAGTGTTCCACATGCATACACAGCTCATTTATCTTATAGGACAGATTGGAATGAGAAGCTATAGCTGTAATACATTAGAAGAAAAATTACAGAATGGTTTCATATTTTATAAGTCTTTGTTTTGGATTAGTATGTGCAAAAATGAATCTTTTGAAATTAAGGGTAGTTATCCCAAATGATAAATGTTACAATCTTCACAAAATATACAACATTGCAGGTTTTTATATTAATGGCTAAGTCCGCATGCCTTTTACAATAATTCCATATATAGTTTAAATCAAGAGTGTCCAAGCCCCTGCCTTTTAGGCTGCATACATGCATAACATGGAGCCTTGTGGCTCAGTATAAATCAATGTCCTAATCATCTCAAGTCACAAATACAAATTGATCTTGGTGTCCAACTTAGAACTAGAAAAGCACTAAAGACTACAAAATTCAAAATAGTACAAATCAGTAAGAAACGTAAGGACTAATGTTCCTAGATGCAGTACCCCAGGTGAGCCTTATTAAGTGATGCAAACAGTTGACTAGAAACCCACTGTGTGTAAGAAATCGGGGTCTTTAAAAAACTGGTATTTCCTGTATAGTTCAAACTTTTATGATATGAGCGAAAGAACTTTGATTGTCTCTCTGGAAAGACAATTTCTAAACTCTCCAATGTCTAAACAATCCCTGGAAACATCAGGGTCACTTAGTTCAGGGTGCCATGTTGACATTCTTAAATTGGTAGGATTGCGTCTTGTGTACCTCATTATCTATGCAAGTCTTTAGAAAGGTCCAGGAAATTACCTTCAGCATGATGTAAACTAAAAGGATGACTCAGCAGGGTGGTGAATGAGAGGAGGTAACCTGACATTTTGGGTACCTGCCCTGTATCCATTGGCCAGAAGGGTTTGAATAGATTGATACTGGGTAAGCTACCAGCCTCCAGAAGAAAAGGTACATTAACAAATGCTCAGGGACAGGGGCCAGGTGCTGGTGAGGCGGCAGTGCTCATCAGGCAGCTGCATTCTTCTGATGGAAGACAAAGAAGAAGAGGTGGAAGAAGACCGAGGGAAGAGTTCCCAGACACTTCAACTAGAGAGCATAATGCTGTTATCATAAGCTACTGAGATCAACACACTCTGTGCCAACCGTCCATTCATCCTCTGGGATCAGTAAACCGCTCTCAACTGTCAGGGTCATATACTTTTTCTGTCTAATTAATTAATGCATTGTTTCTACATGGTTGTTTCTTGATAAACTATCTTAAAATTGCTTATGAATAGTTGACTGCCTATTTTGGGTATCTGTGGTCCCGAATCCAAGAATCTAGAAATCTGATTATTGGACTGGCCATTAATAAACTATTCTAAATTGCGAAGGTCCTCTCAAAGCTGCACCTGAATAAGATGCAGCATGTGTGAGAACCATTATTCCTAGCTTTTTCTAACTAGCCCTGGTTTGCTCCAACCATACACATCTTGTAATCTCTCTGCTATTCTGTCTGTATATCTGAGTATTGATAGACACCACAACAGGATTAATGTAGTTAGCTAATTGAGAAGGTTTAAGTTGATGGACAACTCAGGATCTTAGTTAGGCCCAATGCCTGCCTTGCTGTTCAATTTTCAATATATAAACCAGAATTTCATACTCTCCCATTGGCAGGTTTTTAGGCAGGGGGAAAGTGTGAAATTGAAGGAACAGGATTACTTCCATGTTCCTGCCTGTCCCAACCACGCAGTGATTTTATGCTGGGGCATTAAAAGAGAAGACTGCCCTTGCCCAATTGAGGCCCTTAAGTGGCCAATTATTGGTCAGTTAAGAGTTGTTTCCCATCCAGCCTCAATGTTTAGGCTGACAGGAGGATTGACCTGACATGGGGTAAGCCCAAAAATTAACAGGCCAAGATCTCGGGTGGTAAGGGGGGCTGCACGTCCATCAGAAACCCTCCTCTGTCTGGGGGCGTGCCCCCTTCAGGTCCAGTGGCCTCTGGATTGCTCTCCCCCACTGTGGCCTCTCCCCGACACCCGATCGCCCTCTTCCCACTCCCCCAAGGCCTTCCCTACCCTCCACACCCTAGGACCCCTTAAACTTTACCTTGGCCTTCGCTCCCTGCACTTGGGCTCCGACGTCTTCCTGAACTTCCTCTTCTGTCCACTGCAGCGCTGTTGCTGCAGGGACTATAGAGCTGCCAGCCATTCAGATTGCTGGCAGCTCTCTAAGATGGGACTTCCTGCTGAGCGAGGGGTGGAAGTCCCGCCTGCAGCCAACTGATGCTTATTCAAGCATAAATTGGCTGCGGGGCTCTCAGAGTTGGCGGGGATGTGTTCCCTCTTCAGATGGCACCAAGGGAGACCCCACCATCCAAACTATTCAGGCCATAGTATATTATGGTCATTAACAGGTTCAAACAGAGTGCTAGATATGATCCATTAAGACACAATAGACCAGCAAAGATTACACCCCATTATACTTGGCAAACAACAGACCAGCAAGGCACAAGATAACAAAAAATAGATAAATACATTATTTTACAGAAGATCAGATTTTCTCCTGTTAGAATCAAACAAATTTGATGCTTCTTATTTAGTAGCCTCCAGATTAAACAACATGCTCTTTGCAAACTATTGTTCCATTTGTTAGCAGTGCAAAATCACAAGGATGCTGCTGGTATGAGGAAATACAAATACAAAGAAATATTTGAATAATTGAGCCTGTTTCATTAGAACAGCTGAGGGTTTTTGAGATATGTATTTCAAATTATGAAGGGATAGGGCATAGTGATTGAGCAGTTTAGATCAAAGGGGTATTGATTTAAGACTGAATGTAAGGGATTTGGAACAGTGAGCAAGCAAAGCCTTTTATTTACACTGAGAGTTATGAGGCTATGGAATGCACTACCAGAGTTAATAACTCTGGAAGCAGGGATCATGTTAACATTTGGGGAGAAAAAGGATACAAGAACAAGACATGTTGGGATTTGGACTCTGCATTTAGAGGACAATCACCAACATAGATTGGTATTGCAGAATCTGTGGAATCCTATCTATTAATAGATATATATTCTTTTTATAGCAACATGATATTATTTTGCCATACTCCTTACAAAGGTGCTTGGGTTAGTTTATCTTTATTTTAGAGATTAAATGAACTCAATTAATCTTAATTTTCAAATATTTAGTTTAGCTATTTTGGAAGTTTTTGTACAGTTTTTTAACCTGAACTTCCTACTCTTAACTTTTCTGAACTAATATATTGTCCACAAATCACAACATATATACACCGCCACCAGGGAAATGTAGTTTGTTAATCACATTTGGCATAAACATTCATAATAGCCTAGTAGTGTAACTTTGCATAAACACATTAAATAGTGGAAACAATTTGGCCATGATCTCTCATTTATCCAAGATTTGGCCTTAGTCTCATGTGTATGACAGATTTGGCCATATAGTCTCTCATTTATTCATTTCTTCCCACACCACAATCACAATTCCTTATTGCAAATATTTGTGCCACATCTCTGCATCTCCAGGCACGTGGAGACCAGCTGGACAATAAAACCCAATGAATGAGGTTATGGGAGACAAAAGGCATTCGTTAGGTGATTATACCAAATACAAAAAGGAAACGGAGAGCCACATGTGAATAAAATTGGCCACAAGAAGTCAGGGACTGAGTGAGCACAGACTGATACATCTCACTAGAACAGCTCTTCCAAATTTGCCAGTTGGGAATTGCATTCCGACTAAGGAGGGGGAATAAGACAAAAGGGCACAAAGTCCATCTGATTTCCCTGAAAGCTAAAACAGGCCTCATCCTCCAATGGGCAAGCAACTTGCAATGGAATGTGAAATCCATTGTTCAACAGGTTCTGCTTCTGTCAAACACAAAGGAAGGAGTCACATAGCAATGAACCATGGACCAATGAAAGGAGGAATGGAATATTCAACATTCAATCATCCATATACATTTGGGCAGAAGCTCTGTTATCAAATCCAGTGAAACAGAAACAGTTTACTGGAGTCAGGATGAAGCAACCAGTGAGTGAAGACCCAACATCCTAAAATAGCTTGGAATCACAATTAGACTTTTGCCCTGGAATGGTGGGCGGGCCCCACCGGCTCAGTGGCGGACAGATAGCCGAGCCCCACCACCGAAATGGGACCCACCATTATTTTGAGTGGGTGGGCCAATTAAGGCCCACCCAGCGGCCTGCCCAACAGGAAGTGCTATGCGCTTCCTGTGCGGGGGGTGGAGGGATTCCCCATTTTTCAAAGTGCGTTCGAAAGAGTGCACTGCTCCCTGAGGCAAAGTCCTGTCTCAGGGAGTTTACTGACAGGTAAGAAAAGTCAAAAAATAGAGAAATATTAAAATTATTAACATGTCCCCCTCATGTGACAATGTCACACGAGATGGGACATGTTAGTAAGAAACATATAAAGTTTATTAAATTTTTAAAGAACAGACATGAAACTTCATCCCACCAGTGGATGAAGTTTCATGAATAATCTGGAGTCTGCTGGGGCTCCTGGCCTGCCCGCCAGCCTTAAGGTTGGACGGGCAGGTCTTTAATTATCTTAATTAGCCTGTCAATAGCCTTAATTGGCCATTGACAGGTCAGTGGGCAGACAGCTGATTTCGCTGTCCGCCCGCCTTCCTAAAAATTTAAAGGGACTGGGATGACGTCGGGGGGTTCCTCCTGACATCATCCCGCGTCATTTTCCCCTTGGCGAGTGGGCCCCGCCCCCAAATTGCTGAAGGGAAAATCCTGGCCATAGAAAACATGGAAACTGAGAAAATAACTAGGTTAGGTCACATACTTGGTCTTAACTGATTACAGCATCAGAAAGTAAGTCAGCTATGATTATTTAATTTAAATGGTAACCACGTTACAATGAATTAGCCTGAAGCAGAAATCTAGGAAATAAATGGCTCTATTAGCCAACTGTATATAAACATGGGTTTTTCAAAATATAGGTATGATTTAAATATCCAGAGTCACTATGAAGTTCAATATTGTTGTTCTATTTCCCAAAAGCCATTTGGTAAAGGATAGAATTGTAACCAATCTTTTACACACTTTTATATTTATGTACAGAATTATACATTACAAACATGCACCTTGCAACAACTACAATTTTAATCTCTGTCTTTTCACATGGGCTCCAAGTTAATGCCGACCACCTGAATAGAATTAAACTCAATTAATATACAGCTAACAATAATACCTTCAGCATCTGTATTCTCCCTTCAGTCAGCATCTGTTTAATATTACTTTCTCTCCAATACAAGCAAAATAATAACAGCTATTCCTGCAGTTTATTTTCCAATCCTATGGCTAGGAAGTCGATCAGAACTCCTCCCATTCCACTGCTATAATTATCCCAGACAAGCAGCTCTGAGGAAATTCCCACTTATGTCTCACTGCATGCTCAGTGTAAACACCTTGTCTATATTTCCGGATTGTCTTTTTTTCTGCATTATCAGCTTGTTAGTTTTTACATTGTGTCACAAACGTGTATTTATGATATTGCAGATTTTAAGGACAACTGTTTGAAAAGCACATTACTGTTTCCAAACCTTTACATGGAGCTTAAAAGCATTATTTTTTTCAAAATTGAAAAATTGCTAGACAACATGGCACCTTTCTGTATTCAAACCTCGTCAGACTCACATCTCAAGAGCTGGCTACGAAGGGTCATTGAAAATGCAAAGACTCTACCAGGGATATCCATTGACTTCTAAAAGGTGTGAAAAATCATTTTACTTCTGACAGGAGACAGAAAGGGACTTCAAGTAACCTCAACATAACTAACATCTTTGTCTGGTGGAACAATGCTTCATCAAAATTAACATAGCAACCATTTTAAGTTTTGGAACTGTATAAAGTCGATTTGAAAACAGTCATTGTGTGTGCAGAACACCAGTAGGAACTCTGAGAAACAACTTCGGAGAGGATTCTTGGCAAAGAGGGGACAATGAAGAAATCAACTGCTGTTCTGCTGAGAGAGTTCAGGCAATAGAAGGCCATAACTGCGGAATTAGTAGAGAATAGGAAAATTTCTCTCTCTCCCAAAAACCTGCTGAACTGCTGAATCCACCTGAAAAAGGCACACACTGACTGGTCAACTGCAGAAGCCATCACAGCTGCTAAACTGAACCTCAAGTTTCAACCCCTCCACTTCGGAAAGAAAGAACTCAAGCAATGGGCCTGCAACAATATCTTTCAGAGACTGATTTCAAATCTAATCTTTAAGAATCTTTATTCCTTTATCTGCATTTTAATCTTTGTATCTGTATTTTAGTTAATAACTTTCTCCCTTTTACTTCAGTAACTTTCAGCAGTAGGTTTTGTAATAAACTAGCCTTTATCTTGTCTAAAGCTTGTCTGCTTGGTTATTTTTCTTCATTAAATCACTCAAATTAAAAAGGAGCTACAAACACATACAAATTATTAGCTAACAGACCACTCTACGTTAATGCCTTTTATTTGGCCATGACAATTGACATGTTTGTGAACTTACCATATTAGCAAAATGACTAACTGTACAGATAGGGTCTAAGGAGTATAAATCCAACTGCTTACTAAATCACATAAATTTGTTACAATACACACCTCTATCTAAATTGTAAGGAATCATAGGTTTATTACCAGAGCTGTTTTGTTACACTTCATTTGTAGCTGCCTTTGACCCTCCATTATTTTATTAGTTTGGATGATCTGGAGGCAAATTTGCTATAATTCAATTGCTCCAAAATTTGCTAAATCTAGTTCACCTATTTCTTTTAGCAAGTGTCAGGTAGAAATTATAGTAGATAGCCAACAAAGGTTGCAGAGGAATTTGAAAAAATAAGGTGAAAGAAGGGTAAAGAAAGTAAACCTTAGTGAATAACCTAAAAGGGAAATCAAAAATCTTTTATCAATATATAAATTGTAAAGAGGTAGTTAATGGAACGGTGGAGCCAATTAGGGGCAAAAAAGTAAGGGCAAGATTCAGGAACTGAATGAAAACTTTGCATCTGTCTTGACGAAAGAGGGTGAAGTTAATGTTACAGTAGAGTAGAGGAGACTGGACACATTGGATATGATAAAAATAGTTAAAAATGAAGTGCTAAATATGCTGGCTTCACTCAAATTTAACAAGTCACCCTTTCCTAAAGGGATGCATTCTCAGTTGTTAAAGGAAGCTAGAATAGTAATTGAGAAAGCTCTGACTACAAGCTTTCATTCTCCTTGGATACGGGAATGGTGCCAGAGGACTGGAGAATTCAGAATGGCACAGCTCTGTTCAAACAAGGTGAGAAGGAAAAATCTTATAACTACAGGCCAATCAGTCTAATATCAGTGGTAGAAAAACGACCAGAGACCATTGTCAAGGACAAAATCAAATCTCACTTGGAAAAGCATGGGTTAATATTGGATAGCCAGTATGAATCTGTGAAAGACAAATTGTGTCCAATGAATCTGATTGAGTTCTTTGATGAAGTAACAGGGAGGCTTGATGAAGGAAGTGTCGTAGATGTTGTATATCAGGAATTTCAAAAGACATTTATTAAAGTACCACATAACAGACTTATTCTGAAAGTAGGAGCACAGGGGATTGAATGGATGGTGGTAACTAGGGTAAGAAATTAGTGTAGCAGAGAACGGATGCTTTTCTGGCTAGAGGGGAGTACGCAGTGGGATCCCCAGGGGCTGGTATTGGGATCATTGCTTTCCTTATTGTATATAAGTAACATGGACTTGTGTTTACAGCACAGAATTTCAAAGTTACAATGAGAAAGGATGCAGCTCCAAGCTAAAAAGCTCGGCCAAGATCATTTGCCATTAGCAGCTTTGTTCAGCTAGACACACAAGAAAAAGAGGGGCATCAGGTGATCCATGAAATAATGGCAAATAAATCCTTTAAAAATGTTCTGCTTCATTCTTGTAAATTAGCATTATCTGAAATATCCCACTTATGTGAAATCACAAAAGCCTTTGGAACAAATATTCATTGAAACAAAGCCATTAATGGTTGAATCTTCTCTGGTATGAATATCAATATAATGTCCAGTATCAGAGCACTTCTCAGACAAAACTGATTATTAATAGTACACAGTAATTCCCACAAAGCAAACCAAACATTTATTGAAGTTAAATTAAAAGTTTTTAAATTGTGAACTGTGTGGGAATACATTTCTCTCAGTACAGTAGGTTAAAAGATCACATGCACGTAATTCATGACCTAGTGCTGGCTTACTGTCTGATTGAATAGAAACATTTATAATTGTGGATGAAAAATGATGAGCAATGTATTTCCTCACATCACTTAATGAAGGATGGGCATAGTCACTTTCCAGTCAACAGCACATTGTGTGCACTGCATGCCCAGTTGGCTGATTGCTATCAATTTAAAGTTGTTCGAAAGCCATTGGAAAAATAGCACCAATGCAAATTATGACCCAAATAGTTATAGTGACAAAAGCCATGTAAGGAGTTGGAACTTCATATTCTATTAAGCAATTTTGGTATTTTTGACAGAATGGTGCCCTGACTGAAAACTATGATTGAATTAATGTGGTTTAGAGTATCTCAAATGGTGCAGTGCAGAAATATTAATCTAGATCAACTGGAGACCTCACATTAAAACTTGCATAGGACCATTGGTATTCAAGTTAGAATTTGCACTAGCCAAATCAATTAGTTTTGCATTCATTAATATTCTGCTTATCGAGTGCATTATTACTTTCCAAACCTCAGCAATCCCATTAATTTATATAGTACTTCTTATATTTATATAGTTATATAATTTTTATAGTATTTCTTATATTTTTAAAATTCATTCATGGGATGTGGGCATCACTGGCTAGGCCGGCATTTATTGCCCATCCCTAATTGCCCTTGTTTAGGGGGAATTTAAGAGTTGACCACATTGCTGTGGGTCTGGAGTCACATGTAGACCAGACCAGATAAGGATGGCAGATTTCCTTCCCTAAAGAACATTAGTGAACCAGGTGGGTTTTTACAACAATCAGCAATGATTTCATGGTCATCATCAAGCTTTAAATTCCAGATTTTTGTTGAATTCAGATTTCACCATCTGCCATGGTGGGATTCAAACCTGGGCCCCCAGAACATTTCCTTGAGTCTCTGGAAGACTAGTCCAGTGACAATACCACTATGCTACCACCTCCAGCTATCTTATCTTGTTATATAGCATAAAAAAATAATTGCAAACTACCAATTACAGTTATATATTCAATATTAAAGCAGACTATGTTTGTGCCAGATAGCCATGGATTAGGCACTGGAATAAATACAATAATACAATGTGATGTGGAATGTGCATCTTTCTCTAAGATTAATGACCTTCTATGACAATCAGATTCATAGAAATCAAAGTGCTTTTTTGAAAATTGCACGTTGTCTCAGTAGATAGGAGCAAAGGTCTTTTTTAGTTTAAAAACAAGAAAATGCCAGTTTTTCTCTAAAATTAATGATTTACTATTAAAAAATCAACTTCTTAGAAATTGTTTCAAACCCTCATGTTCTTATGATTTTGTTAGTGGACTGATAACTGCACTCTTAACTTAATTGGTGTAATTCTTCATTAAAAGAGGAATCTCACCTGAAGATGACGCATAGATTCATATGGCGATTTGTGTTCTTGCGCATACATTTATAGGGGCAGAATTTTCAGCTCGGCGTGTGGGCGTGGGCCCGACATGCACGAACGTAAAATAGTACACGATGACATCAGGCAAGCACTGAGATGTCATCGTGCACTCTCGCGATCTTTGGTCAGCAGGCACACGCAAGAGGCAGCAGCACACCCTCAAGCAATTAAGAGGTCTTTAAGACCCTTAAGCAATTAATTAAGTGAATTTTTTGCTGACCGCTCAAAGGTTTGGTTGGCGGGTGGGTGAATAAGCCAAGCGGTCTTTGCATTTTTTTGCGAAACCTCATCCACAGAGTGGGATATGGTTTCGAACAGTGATTTAAAAAAAAATTTTTAAAACTCATTTTTTACATGTCCCTGCTCTTGTGACAGAGTCACACATTTTCCTTATTTTTGCAATCTTTATTTTTAATATTAAAAAGCTTCAGCTCCCTGAGGCAGCTCTGCGCCTTCAGGGAGTTTTCACTGAGTGTACCTCCACACATGCACACACTTCAGTGCTCATGCTCCTCCTGCCCCCACCCTGGCAGCGCTGAGCATTTCAGCATGCCTGTTATGCAGGCTGGCCATTAATTGGCCAGCCAGCATGAAATCGCGGTCGGGGCCTGGTCTCAGGTAGTGGACCGTTGCGCGGCCATTCCTGGGCCCACCTGATGAGGGGAAAATCCTCCCCTAGGAGTACAAATCATGCATTTGTGGTAAGAAAATAACATGGCCTACAAGACACTTTATGGGGCTTACTCTACTGGTGTGGTGAATTGCCCCTCAGGTGGATGATAGTAAGAGGCTGGGAGGAATCAGAATTGATGTGATTATTTTCAACGTGGATTAATGATACAGCAGAAGTACTGTTGCGGCTGCAATCTATGCCAACCGCCCGTTCACTCCACTTGCTCTTCATTTGGCTCTTCCTCCTACTCCTCAGTTTTATAGGTCTCCGTGAAATTCTGTTCTGCCTACTTGCTGCACATTTTCATCTTTTCCTCTTTCTTTTCTTGAAGAACGCTAAATCAAGTGAAGGAGGGAAGGGGAAAAAAAGAGCAATGTAGAAGTAAAGGAGAGGAAATAGAATGCAGCAGGAATATAGGAGGAATGTTTTTCAAATGTATTGACTCCCATTGCTTCTGGCCTGAAAATAGTCAGTAGGCTGTCACTATCTTTCCCCAGACCCATTACAGATTCCCAACCATATAAACCTATGGGAAGAGGAGGGAGGAAACAATCAAAAACAAGTGGTAGCCCAGGAAGCTGAGTTTGAAGTAGGCATTTCTGTGGTTTCAGTGTGAATTGGTACTTCCATGAATGTGAAAAGAGCGTTACAGTCAAGAAAAACTTTCACTCCAATGTATCATGTGCACTTGCTACTGTCAAGGTGTCCAGCTAATCTAATTTATTAAAATTCCTGGGAAAGACCATTTGAAACAGGTAAAGCTTCAAAAACATTGCAAAGACAATGAATTTCCTCTAAAAATTGTTGCCATATGTGAACAAATTCCTCAGTGATTAATGCATAATCAAATAATATACATTTGCCTCTGTGTTCTTCAGCATCCACTTCTTCGTCAAGTGACATTAATGAAGAAATATGGTGGGAGCCACAGTGTTATGGCACAGCCGATGGTAAATGCTGAATTGTTCAAATCCCAGAGGAAGACTTGAGACAACTGCCACAACTATTTTTGCAATTTGTATATTTCGAGATGTGGGCTTTGAATTCAACAGTAATAAGACCACCAAGCTGTATAGGCTTTTACAAAACTAGTTTAAACATTTATTAAGAAGAGAAATGATTTTAAGCACATACATATGTCTACAAATTACTACTATAGTAACTTCTAAACCCCCTAATTAATCTGACTCCCAGATACACCTCTATTAAGGCAACAGCAAGAGACATAGGGCAGAATTAAGGAGCAGGCTCATGCAGACACGCCTCTGATTGGTGCCCCCAATCGGGGGCATGCCGCCATTTTATGTGGGCCAGCCAATTAAGGCCCGCCCAGCGTGACACCCACCAGGAAGCGCTATGCACTCCCTGTGTGGGCGGGTGGGGTGGAGGCGTGGGGGGCGGATTCCCTCAGCTGAGAGTGTGCTCTTTTGTGCATGCATGCGAAAGAGCGCACTCATCTCCCTGAGGCTGTGCTGCCTCAGGGAGATCATTGCCAAATTCAAAAATATAAAATATAGAAAAATAAAATTGGGACAGGTCTTAATTTTTAATTAAACTTTTATTACATTTTAAGAAACCTACATGAAACCTCATCCCACCCGTGGATGAGGTTTCATGCTTTTTCTGAAGCCTGCCAGGGCTCCCGGCCTGCCCGCTAACCTTAAGGTTGGACAGGTAGGTCCTTTAACTAGCGCAATTACTTTTTAAATGGCCTCAATTGGCCGTTGACAGGTTGGCGGGTGCACAGCTGATTAGGCTGCGCCCCCGCCGACCTGAAAATCGAAATGGCGAGGGGTGACATCAGGAGTTCCGCCCGACATCATCCCGTGTTATTTTATGCGTCGACATGTGGGTCCCGTCCCTGCACGCCAACTGGGGAATACTGCCCATAGGTCTTAAAAGACCCAGGCAAAGACACATCATACCCTGAACAATCCAATTTAAAGTAAGTTTTCTTAGTTTGTTGTAGACAGCAACTTGAGGCGTAGATCCTGAAGGCTTTTCACACTTGTTAGATCTTGGCATTCCTGTCTTTACACAGAGCCTTCTTCCTTTATACATATTTTCCCCTTTGAATGCAAATGTCCATTGTTTCACTATGTCTATGGAGTTTACCTCCCTGATCATAAAAATTGATCATAGTACCAATTTTACCAGTAATCTTTGGGAAAAAATAAATGCACTGTTTCTTAATTTCTGCTGGTTAGGTGTAATATTTTACACCCTCCTTTGAATTCAAACTAGTCTAATTTATTTAAAAATGCAAATGCCCTTTTATACCTTACATTCTAAACTTCCCCCATATTTACCTACTTTACATTTGAAACCCAGCTTATCTTCTAATACATCAAAGTGTTCAGACCAGCTACCTTTAATCCAATTAAGTCTCTAACACTCACTCACACTCTCTCTCTCACATGCACACACACACACAAACACACAGATACCACTATTTTACAATAAATTCCAATAACATTATTATATCTTCCTGACTCACAGTGAATTATCTCAATGCCACTCTACAAATCCACTTGTCCCAGACAGTTGAGCAGAAAGCCACTACCAAAAGAAACCCTCATTCACATTCCAAAAAGCCAGATTTTTATAACAATAAACTGCTGGCTGCTCCTTCAAGTAACTTTACTTGTGTATGGCATAACTTATAAACTGGTGCTGCCCAATTTATGTGGGCAAAAGGTTGCAGTTGCCAGAAAAAAGATAGAAAATGTATGTAATATTTTTTTCTGTGTTGCTACTTTCTCATTGAAATACCTTCCCGAAGATAATAACATATTGGAATACATTTTGCTTCTGTTTCTGAATAAGCTTTCTGATATAACTGTTTTAATTGCAAATCATTTTTCTGTAACTCCACTAACCTCTTTGAGTTAAACATTTCAGCTAAATTGTACTGTATTGCTTCCTCTTGAACAATGTTTTCAAATACAGTGCCAGCTAATTGGATTTTGATACCTTCTTCTTGCCTTTGAACTGCCTGCTTATCTTGTTCATTTTGTTCTTCTTTATGGGCCTTTGATCTCGTTATAATCAGGAAACAATGTCCAACAATCCAGGCCCGAACAATCCCCATCCACCACTACTCTCCTCCGTCTGGCTGAACTTGCTCTCACACTGAACAATTTCTCCTTCAACTCCTCTCACTTCCTCCAAATAAAAGGTGTGGCTATGGGTACCCGATGGGCCCCAGCTATGCCTGTCTCTTTGTGGGGTATTTGGAACATTCCTTGTTCCAGTCCTACTCCGGCCCCCTTCCACAACTCTTTCTCCGGTACATCGATGATTACTTTGGTGCTGCTTCATGCTCTCGTCGACACTTGGAAAAATGTATTAATTTTGCTTCCAATCTGTACCCCTCCATCATTTTCACGTGGTCCATCTCTGACACTTCCCTTCCCTTCTTTGACCTCTCTGTCTCAATCTCTGGTGATAGACTGTCCACCAATATCCATTACAATCCTACTGACTCCCACAGCTACCTCGACTACAGCTCCTCACACCCCGCTTCCTGTAAGTTCCTCAGTTCCTTTGCCTCTGTCGCATCTGTTCCGATGATGCTACCTTCAAAAACAGTTCCTCTGACATGTCCTCCTTCTTCCTTAACCGAGGTTTTCCACCCACGGTCGTTGACAGGGCCCTCAACCATGTCTGGCCCATCTCCCGCGCATCCGCTCTCATGCCTTCTCCTCCCTCCCAGAAACATGATAGGGTCCCCCTTGTCCTCACTTATCACCCCACCAGCCTCCGCATTCAAAGGATCATCCTCTGCCATTTCCACCAACTCCAGCATGATGCCACCACCAAAAACATCTTCCCTTCACCCACCCTAGTGGCATTCCATAGGGATCGTTCCCTCTGGGACACCCTGGTCCACTCCGCCATCACCCCCTACTCCTCAACCCCCCCATGCCCACGCATCTCCCCATGCCCACGCAAAAGATGCAACACCTGCCCCTTCACTTCCTCTCTCCTCATTGTCCGAGGGCCTAAACACTCATTTCAAGTGAAGCAGCATTTCACTTGCATTTCCCCCAACTTAGTCTACTGCATTTGTTGCTCCCAATGCGGTCTCCTCTACATTGGAGGGACCAAACGTAAACTGGGTGACCGCTTTGCAGAACACCTGCGGTCTGTCCGCAAGAATGACCCAAACCTACCTGTCGCTTGCCATTTTAACAATCCACCTTGCTCTGTTGCCCACATGTCTGCCCTTGGCTTGCTGCATTGTTCCATTGAAGCCCAATGCAAACTGGAGGAACAGTACCTCATCTTCCGAGTAGGCACTTTACAGCCTTCCGAACTGAATACTGAATTCAACAACTTTAGATCCTGAACCCACTCCTCCATCCTCACCCCCTTTCTGTTTCTTCCCCCTTCCTTTTGTTTTTTCCAATAATTTATATAGATTTTTCTTTTCCCACCTATTTCCATTATTTTTAAATCTTTTATGCCCCCCAACCCCACTAGAGCTGTACCTTGAGTGCCGTACCATCCATTCTTAATTAGTACATTCGTTTAGATAATATCACTACCTTCAACACCTCTGTGTTCTTTTGTTCTTTTGTCTGTGACATCTTTTGATTATCTGCTCCTATCACAGCTTGCTTGTCCCTACAACCACACCACCCCCCTCCACTTCTCTCCCCCCACCCAACCCCCCCCACCACCTTAAACAAGCTTATATTTCACCCCTCTCCTTGGATTCACCCAGTTCTGTTGAAGGGTCATGAGGACTCGAAACGTCAACTCTTTTCTTCTCCGCCGATGCTGCCAGACCTGTTGAGTTTTTCCAGGTAATTCTGTTTTTGTTAACAATCCAGGATGTTCCTTTTGTATCATCCCTGTTGAAAACACTTCTACAGGCTGCTCAACTACCATAGGCATAAAGCACATTTACGATCCAGCTATATCATTACCCAGAATAAACTGAACCCCTGCAATGGGCAATTTTTCCACCACTCCAACTATAACTTCACCATTCTTCCATTTGCTCTTCAAATTTACCTTCTACAATGGAATAGATTTAGCGTCTCCATGAATTCCACTTATTATTACCTTTTCCTGCGATATTCCCTTTGAACAACAAATATCACTATCCCACAACATTAAGGATTGACTGGCCGCTGTGTGTCTTAATATTTTAACATCTTTACCTACTCCACCCTGTATACATGGAAAGACTTTCCCTTCACACACAAAATCTTTAAACATTTCTGCAACCTGCTCCTCAGATTTCTCTTGAGTAAACTGTGAACACATTCCCACTTCTTTACCTTTCACTGTCTCTCTCTGTTTTGCCTGTACGCAAACCATTGGTTTCTCCTGCGGCTGAACCTCAGAACCCACAGTGCTTATACTTCCAGAGCTTTTCTGCACCCCAACGATTCCTAAAGATTTTTTTCTGCATTTTCCAACATACTGACTTCATGTGCCTCACTTTATTACAATGAAAACACCTCATTTTTGAATATCACTTGTGCTTTCAGCACCTTCCTTTTTATTCTGAGAAAAAAAACTTTCTGGGAACTTCCAGCTACTCCTTCTCTTCCCCGAATACCTACCTTCCTTTCACCTCCCCACTTTTTAGCCTTTTCCAATTTGAAAGCGAAATGAAGAAAAGCTTTGCTCAATGGACTAACTCATAATCATCAGTTATCTCTGCTGCTTGTCTTACAAAATCAACCCTCTGTTCCTCCACATGAGTTCTCACTACTGAAGGGATTGAATCTTTAAATTCTTCCAAAAGAATTACTTCACTAAGGTTGTCTCTATTTTTAACACCTGTATCCACCCGTCAAAATTACTTTGTTTTATTCTTTCAAACTCAATATAAGTTTGCCCAGACTGTTTTCGCATACACCTAAATTTCTGCCTGTATGCTTCAGGAACCAACTCATATGTGCTCAAAATAGCCTTTTTCACCACACCATAATTCACCAACATTTCTGCTGATAGCGAAGCATATACACCAAACGCCCCACCTGACAACTTAAACTGTAATAGTAACATCCAGTTTTCTTGTGGCCATTTCATCTGTTTAGCTAGCTTCTCAAATGAAATAAAGAATGCTTCAATATTTTCTTCTTCAAACTCAAGAAGAGCTTGTACAAATTTGAACACCTCCTCACAGGGTTCTATTCTAGAGATAAATCCTTCCTCGCCTACTGGCATCTCTTTTTAAACTGCCAACATTTGCAGTTGGAATTCTCTCTCACTCTCTTTTTCTCTTTCCTCCTTCTCTATCTTCATAATTTGTAAATCCCTTTCTCCATCCTTTGCTTCAAATTCAAACTTTTTCAGTTCCTTTGCTTGTTCAAATTCAAGTGTCTTCATTTGAAGCTGACATCTCACTACCTCCAGCTGTGACTCACTAGTGTCAGGTTTCACTTCCAACTATAGATGCTGTGCTACACTTTTAATTATATTTAATTTCTTAGCCCCCACAGGTAATCCCAATTTTAACTTATCTGTCAACTCTGTTAACTTACTTTTGGTTATTTTTTTCCAGCCCAATCAGAGTTATCTCTTCTGTTTCCAGACAAGTCTTAGCAATTGCCAAAGCTATCTTGCAGTCTCACCAACTCCTGAATTCAAAGTGCTTCTCATACTCATAACCTTAAGATTCACCAATTCCAACCAATCAAGGAATTATAAATATTTTTATCCTGTTGCAGCCTCCAATTGTTATGAAGCTGCTTTCAGGTAAAGCTGAGTTATTTAAAAATCCCAGAGGAAAACTTTAAACAACTGTCATAACATATATTTTTACGTGATATGTTTGAGATGCAACTCTAAATTCAGGAATCAGGCCACCAGTTCGCAAGAGGTTTTACATTAAACTAAAGGAAACATTTTATTACTTTATGCAAGTTAAATATATATACATGGCTACAAATTACTACTAAAATAACTTTTAACAAATTCCCAAGCTAATCTCCATTAAGGCAACAGTAACCCATAGATTTAACCAAACACCAGGCAAAGCATTTTCACCTTATGAATTCAAAATAAGGTTCTTTTCACTTTGGTTCCTTTGGCAGACACAGTGGTAGGGTTACAGGCTTTGATATTACATTGCCTCTGCTCTGCACACACAAAACTGCTGAAGTTATACATAGCACAGTTCATTGAATGTAAATTCTCATTGTATCACCAAGCTCTTCTAATAATAAAACCCCTTTCATAGTACAAATTTTATTAAAAATATAAACATATTGCCTGGTCTCTGCTCACTTGGTGCCTGATTTTACCCCACTTCTTGAATGGTCTATTCAAAAAAATGCAAATGCACTCTACCTCTCTTACATTTCGAAACTAGTACACATCAAAGCACCCA
This sequence comes from Carcharodon carcharias, assembly GCF_017639515.1. Classification (NCBI taxonomy): domain Eukaryota; kingdom Metazoa; phylum Chordata; class Chondrichthyes; order Lamniformes; family Lamnidae; genus Carcharodon; species Carcharodon carcharias. Next base: position 76,917,334 of record NC_054474.1, on the reverse strand, counting down.
GTCTAGCTGGCTTTAATCCAATTAAGACATACCCACAGGCTGAACCTCTATTTCAAAAGATAAATATTTTCCAATAATATTATATACATTAATAGCTTCAAGTCACTTGTTAAAGCCAGTAGAGTCTCAATGGGCTGAATGGCCTCCTTCTGTGCTGCAAATGACTCAAAGAATACAAATGAACTGGCATACATGGAGTATGATCACTGCACAAGTTGATCATGTTGACTTCTTGGTGAAATAAGCTTCTGCAATCATCAGTTCCCTTCAATACCAATAGCAATGACCATTACTTATTCATCAGCCTTGCAGTGAGTGCCATCTGTCTTTGCAACTATAGGGCCACAAGCTTCACCATCAACCCACTATAATTCTTATCAGAGGTTCTTTTCACACTTTCAGAGGTCATTGATGTTGATCTTCAATAGGAATTCAGGATGATTTTCTCCTGTCAAATCCAAAAGGTATTGAGGCCAATTGTTCTGCCCTCTCACTGTTCCAGCTGATATCAGGTAACTAAAGACAAATGGAATATGGAACCTTGATCCTTTCTGTTCCTGCTCAATATATCTCAGTTATTCACTGGTTAAAATTTTAGTGTCAAATAGTAGTGTAGATGATTGATTATGGAGGACACTCCCAGGGACAAGAGTCATTTAAAGAATAAGAAGGAACTGAAACAGTGTTGTGTAAATCCAGCATCAGTTCATCCTTGCCATGTAAATCTATACAGGGAATAATTCCAATTCTATTTTATATGTGCATGAAGGACACATTTATGATTTCTCTATAAATGAATGAGTGAAAATGTTCCCGTTATGGCATCATTTCAATGGGGTTAAATTATTTAAAATTCTGGAAATGCAAAGAAAATCTGGAATTGCAGAATACAATCTTCTTATGAATTGAACATTTGGAATTGTTCAAAGTTAAATTTCACTCTAATCTGAAGTCTGCTATGAAGTCTTCTAGGTTAAAACAGAGCCAACGAAGGCAATATAATAATATAAACAATTGGAAACAGAGATGTGCCAATGGATTCAAATGTCCTGCCAAAGCCATCTGACACTGCCATTAACCTCCACTGAGGAATTTAATTTATTACTTGGATTACTATACTGTGCATAATTCTTCACTGAACCCTGTGAAATTTCTATGGTTTCCGTAGCAACAGAAGTTTAAAAATCAGAAATCATCATATGAAATTTTCATTATTCCCATAGTAATTAATGAATTTGGAGAATAGAGATAAAGCAGATCCAAATTTAAAGGTTCACCGTAATTTATGGTCACAGTGAGACTATTTTGTACTAAATTTGTTTTCATGCAAGAAATTATAAACATAAGGATGTACAGATCAATTCTGCTTCTGCCAAAAGCATTTCCTATCGTCTAGGAAATTTAGCAACAATATTTTTTGTTGCTCATATCAGAATGGCCAAGTTGTCAATACGTTCTAACATTCATAGTAACCACCCTACTACAGTGTCCCTATTTTGTTTCAGCAGTTAAACACTCTCTAATGCATTAACAAAGATTAAATATTTCTTTTCATAGAAGGAAGAAACAGAAGAACAACAGTAGTCCATTCAGCCCTTGAGCCTATTCTACCATTCAATTAGATCATAACTGATCCATATTTAACCCCATCTACTGGCCTTGCTTCTATAAGCCTTAACATCTTTGCTCAATCTCAATTTTCAACTGACCTAGCTTCAGCAGATTTGTGGGAGGAGAGAGTTTCAGATTACCACTACCCTTTGTGTGAAGAATTGCTTCCTGACAGGACTCCTGAATAGTCTAGCTCTAATTTTAAGGTTATGCCCTCTGTCCAGAACTCCCCCAGTGGAGGACATTATTTATATGCGCCCTTTAATCTTAAATATCTTAATTAGATCATCTTTAATCTTCTAAATTTAAGAGAATATGAACACAGTCCGCATAACTCATCCTCATAATTTAACCCTTTTAACTCAGGTATTATCTTGCTGAAAGTTCAACTTTTTACAATTTATGTAAGTGACTTGGATGAAGGCATTGAAGGAATGGTCTATAAATTTGCTGACGAAAGTAAAGGAAGTTGTGAAGAGAATGTAAGGAAGCTACAAAGTGACATAAATAGGTTAGGTAAGTGGGCAAAGATCTGGCAAATGGAGTATAATGCAGGCAAATGTGAAATTGTCCATTTTGGCAGGAAAAATAAAAAAGAAGCGTATTATCTAAATGGTGAGAGGTTGCAGAGCTCTGAGATTCAAAGGGATCTGGGTGTCCTAGTTCATGAATCACAAAATGCTAGTCTGCAGGTACAGTGAGTAATTAGGATAGCTAATAAAATGTTATTGAATACAAAAATAGGGAGTTTATGCTTCAGTTGTACAGGGCACTGCTGAGACCACTTCTGGAGCACTATGTAGCGTATTGGTCTCCTTATTTAAGGAAAGACGTAAATGCATTAGAAGCAGTTCAAAGACGGTTTACTAGACTAATACCAGGTGATTTGTCTAATGAGGAAAGGTTGGACTGGTTAAGCCTGTATCCAATGTAATTTAGAAGAAGACTTGATTGAAACCTTTAAGATCCTGAGGGGTTTTGACAGAGTGGATGTGGACGTTTTCTCTTGTGAGAGAATCGAGAACTAGGGGTCCTGGTGTAAAAATAAGGGGCCACTCATTTAAGACAGAGATGAGGAGAAATTTTCCTCTCCGAGGGTCGTGAGTCTTTGGAACTCTCTTCCTCAAAAGGCAGAGGAAGCAGGGTCATTGAATGCTTTTAAGACAGAGCTAGATAATGTTTGATAAGCAAAGGGGTGAAATGTTATCAGAGGTAGACAGGAATGTGGGGTTGAGGTTACAATCTGATCAGCCATGATCTTATTGAATGGCGGAACAGGCTCAAGGGGCCAAGGGCCTACTCCTGCTTCTAATTTTTTTTTTGTTCATATGCACTGCACCCTCTCCAAGGCCAATGTATCCATCCCGATGTGTGATGCTAGAACTGAACAAAGTTCTCCAAGTAGGGTCTAACTTTAGCTTTATTTAGATAGAGTAGCAGCCTTCTGACTTATAAGATGATGCCTTACGCCATGGTGGTCAACTCTGTGTTAAGTATCACCTGATGCGGCTCAGGAGCCCCATTCTGGCATGGCAGTCTCTGCTGCATTTGCTGCAGAGAAAGACAGTGGGCTGAGAAGATGCATGAATTGTGGCTCTCTTTTCTCTGGCCCCTCTTCTTGGCCTGCTGAGCTTTTCATTTCTCCTCGCCTCTTCCAATTCCCCTCTAAAGAGTCAGCCTCCAGAAGTCACAGCCTTCAGCGGCTATCTCACAGTTGTCACTATCAATGTCCACCATCTTCATTTCTTGCTTGCAGGTGTCCTTACAGCAGAGGTATGGACACCCAGGAGATCATGACCCTGTGGCCAACTCACCGTCAAGAAGCAGTGGGATTTTACGGCCTTGTCGCTGCAAGGGTGGGGAGGTAAAATGCGGCGAGCCATTCGAAGGCCCATTGACATTGGCGGGATTGTAAAATCCCGTTGACATAAAATTCTTTGGGTAAACAGCCATCATCCACTCGATGAACATAGCTAAGCTAGCGCAGACACTATTGGTTTAGCAATGAGTGTATGCTGATGGAATTAGCACACTTCAGGACTTCTGAGTTTGTGACCTTGTCCTGCCAAGTGATGCAGAGGACATGTCTGAGATGGTGAAGGTAGAAACTGTTGTCAGTTAGGTTGTCATTGTTCCATATGCTGGGCTGGATTTTATGTGCTCTTGCCGAGCATGTTTTTGGCGTTGCGGTGGAGGGAATGGGTGGACATGTAAAATAGGGCAGGTGACCATCTCATCACCTTCCCACCCACCCCTGAGCTCACTCCCCCCCATAATTCAGGGTGTGGGTGGGCGCCAAAATTGGCAACTTTCTTGTCATATATAAATAAATAATTAAGGGTCAATTGAGCTTGTTAGCAAGCCAACTGACCCTGATAATATGCTGCCTATGCCATAATATGGTTGGGGTGGGCAGTCCATTTTTATAAAAAATGTTTTTAAAAGGGTAAGAAGGAAGGGAGTACTATCAATGCCCTTCGCACATTGGGGTACAGCCCCCATAAGATAGTATCGCCCCTTTCATCCTATGCACCTTCTCTCCAAAACCCACCACCAACCAAAGTCCCTGTCCCCTCCCTAAGCTAGCCAAATTAGTCTGCCTGCAATGTATTATGGCTGCATGGCAGGCTGGCATGGAGCAAGTCAGCTTCCAGAAGTCTTTCTTTCCATGGGAAGTAGCCATTGGCCCCCCTGCCTCACTGCCCCACCTCCCTGTAAACTGCAGCCCTCTGTTATTCAGCTTGGACATAATAACTGCAGCTTTTGCAATGCGTGTTGTCGTGAGCGCAGAGTGACAGATTGCTGGTGATTTTAGAGTCTAGATATGTGAAGCTATCAGCCACCTCCAGCATAACATTGCCATACTGCCATCTAACAACATCGACAATGTCCTGGACCATGATATTTGTCTTCCTGATAGCTAGCCAAACTAAACTTTTTACAGGTGTGAGATAATCTGTCCAATTGCTGCTGAAGGTATTCTTTGGTATGGAATACTAATGCAACATCGCCAGCAACGGTCTGATGAAGCCTTGGTATAATTTTGTCTTGGATGTCAGGCGAGCAAGGCTGAACAGCTTTCTGTCAGTTCTGGTATGTAAGTAGACACCCTCTGTAGACTGTCTGAAGGCATTGACAGCAGCAAAGAGAAGAATATGCCAAAGAGTGTCAGTGCCAGAACACAACCCTGTTTGATCCCACTGTAAAGCTCAAAGGGTTCCGTTGTTGCCTCGTCATAGTTTACCCATCATGTCATGGAAAGGAGGGATCACATTGAACAGCTTTAGTGGGCAGCCAGTTTTCTCCAGCAGCCTAAATAGATCATGTTTGCTCAAACGGTCGAATCCCTTGGTGAGACTGATGAAGGCAATATATAGTGGTCATTTTGTCACAGTATTTCCCTCGCATCTTGCTGCTGGACGAAGAAAATCATATCAGTTCTGAAACCACACTGGGATTCGGGGTAGATGTGTTCAGCCAGGATCTGTAATCTGACAAGGGCAACATGAGCAAATATTTTTCCCATGATGCTCAGCAGGGAGATTCCTCGATAGTTGTTATAATCACTGTGGTCATACTTGTTCTTGTACAGGGTCACCATTTTTGCATCACCCATATCCTGGGTTACTGTCCCTTCCCTCCAGCAGAGACAGAAAAGTTTATGCAGATGCTGCAGGACTGCCAGTTCCCCGTTCTTGATGAGTTCAGATGGTATCGCATCAGCACCTGGAGTTTTGCCCAAGGCAAGTGTGTCTATGGCCATGGCTAAGCTCCTCCACAGTGGATTTGATATGCAGCTCTGCCATGACAAGCAGACCCTCTATGGTGTCTAGAGCTTCCTCATCGAGAGTGTTCACCCTAGAGTAGAACACAAGGTGGTGTTCTACCCATCTCTTCAACTGTTTGTTGCAGTCAGTGATGACCTCCCCTGCTTTGTTTAAAATGGAGCTCTTTTCTTTGCTAATGAATCTGTAACCATTTTGATCCCTTCATGCAGGTCCCTGTGTCATGGGGCATATGGATATTCTGTCAGCACTGTAACCAGTAGTCATTGGCTCACCACCTAGCAGTCTGTTAGACTTTACTTCGAGCAGCTCTTAAAGCATTCAACATCTTCTTGCTTGGATTTCTCGTGCAAAGAATGAGAGTGGACTGCTTGCATGGCAGGTTCCATCATAGTGAAATTAGCCTCAAACAAGTCAATATTTTTCCACTCTTGCTTCCCATATGTTGAGAGCGTGTTATTGTAGATGGCATCTCAAAGTGTATTCCATTTCGTTTCTTTACTCTTGTGAGGGAATGCTGGAGAGCGGCTGTCCAATCGAGCAAAGAAACTGTTGGTTTTTATCTGGGCAGGCAGTAAGGCTGATGTTGATAAGAAGATGCCATTTCGGCTTTGCATGTAAAAGCTTCAAGGGTTGCATCCTATCCCTAATGCACATCAGAGCATTATCTGTATCACAGCCAGTGCTGTGGTAGCTGCATACATTGAGAATACTGTTCAGAGGGTTATGTCTGATGATGATCAGATCCAGCTGGTGCCAATTCCCTGATCTTGGATGTTTCCATGACACCTTGTGGCATTTTTTGTTCTGAAAGAAGATGTTAATTACACAAAGGTCGTGGTAGCAGTAAAGCTCTGTCCATTTTCATTTATCTTTCCCAGGTCATGATGTCTGAGACAGGAGGGCCTTGCTTCATGGTCCACGCCCACTCTTATTTTGAAATCCCCCATGACGTAAAGATATTCTGACTTAGACATTCTTCTCCCCCACGAGAGGAAATTATTTATTCTGTGTGCCCTATCAGCTCATTTAATCTTAAATATCTTAATTAGATCACCTTTAATTTTCTAAATTTTAGGGATTATATGCATAGTCTACGCAACATATCCTTATAATTTAATCCTTTTAGCCCAGGTATCATTTTGCTGAATCTCCACTAAACCCCCTCCAAGGCCCCATTGTATCCTTCCTGAGGTGTGACTCTAGAACTAAACACAATACTCTAGATGGGGACTAATAGAGCTTTATTGAGAATCATAGAATGATAAAGCAATGTGGGCCATTTGACTTATCTGCTTGTCCCAGCCCTAGGAAAGAGCTATCCAATTAGTCCTACACCCCTGCTCGTACCTCATATCCCTGAAGCTTCTCCCTTTCAAGAACTTATTCAATTTCTTCTTGAAGGTTGCTATTAAATCTGCTTCTTCCAGCCTTTCAGACAATGCATTCCACGTCACCATAACTCATTGCATGAATGATTTTGCCATTATATCGCCTTTAGACCTTTTCTCAATTGCCTTAAAATAGTGTCCTCTGGTTACCAAACTTCCTACCACTGGAAACAGCTTCTCCTTATTTACTTTATCAAAATCATTCATTGACTTTGAACATATCTGTTGAATATCCTCCTAACATTCACTGCTCCACACATAATAACACCAGCTTCTCCAGTTTCTCCATTTAATTGAAGTCCCTGTTCCCTGGTACCATTGTATTAAACCTCCTCGGCACTCTCTCCAAAACCTTGACATTTTTCCTAAATTGTGATGCCCAGAATTGGTCATAAAACTATGGTAGCAATGATTGAATTTCTCTCCATTTTGTAACAATCCGAATATTATCTCTTATCTCTACGGTGTTTGATAATGACATGATAACTGCTTTTAAAAATTGAGAAAAAGAAGTGAAAGACCAAGACCCAAGCGCAGAATACCATCAGGATAGAAAAGGGGATGAAAGAAAATGCGACACATCAAGAAGTAATGACCGAGCACTACTAACCTCTTATGATACCTCTTATATCCATTTGGTAAGTTTACAATAGCAAATAGCCCACTTTTATGTAGAATAATTGCCCAGCCATTAGATGTGTAAATGAGAAAAGTACAGTTAGATAAAGTACTGTGAGAGAGCTGGAAAACAAATGACACTTTCTTCCACTGCCATCGTTCCATAATGGCAATGATAGACCTATTCCAAAAATATTTTAAGCCACAAATTTGGAAACGATGATTCGCGTGCAATTATTAGAAAAAAGCGCATCAGAATTCTGCTATGCGCTAATATGTCCATTCCAGATCTGACTACAGCTGTTTATAGATGAGAGTGGAAAACAAACCAGGTAATGGGGTGCAGAGAGCTGCCTTTGTCTTCATCACCACACAAGTCTTTAAATGAGAAAATTAAACTGATAATATATTTGTGACATATTTGAGAATAAGAGTTTTATTAATAGTAGCTAGACATTGCTTTTAAATATAATCTACTGTTCATTTCGATATTTATACAAATTCACAAAATGTTTTGATGAGCCTCGAGCACTCAGTGTCTCTTCTGGTGATGTATGACACATTCTGTTATCTGAAGTACTGTGTTCTTCAATTATAAGGTACATATTTCTCATGAGGTAGAGTTTCCACTTGATTGCAGTGTTTTTTTTTCGGCACAATATACCCAAAGTTAACATAACCCGCATAAAATATTGCAGAATTCTAAGGACAAATTATGTTCACTGCACCTCGAGTTTCTGCGATCTTTTGCACTAGTTTTAAAAAAAACCCAGCATGCTAGCATCAGGCCGCACCCCAGGTTGAATTAATCAATGCCAGAAGTTGACACTAATTGTACTAGTTTGCAGGTCTTTGAAGAGGCTCCAAAAATTAAGATGATTCTTTTGCCCACAAGGATACAAATAGTTATGATTTAAAATCTTTAGAAAACAAGTTTTTTTAAAAAAAAGAAACTACCTCCTATACCCAAATATAACTTAACAGTTGATTCAGTACAGTTATTTTCGGTTATTTAAAATTGGCTTATTTGCAGATGATGAATCAGACACTCTGATAAACTTACCTTCAGCTGTGTTAATCAAACTGTACCAATTAAGTTATCACTCTTAAATACATCACCCAATATTTTTAAAACAAATTTATAAAGAAAGATTATGGGCGAAATCAGAATTGGAATATATTTGCACTAAGTGCGGTAGTGGGCGGGAAAAATGCTAACACACAGAGGTCAACCTTAAGATGGCAGCCGTCAAGGGAGACCTTGGTCCAGGACATCAGTCCTGCACTGCTGCTTGGGCTGAACTCCATTGGGAGGGTCTCATTCCCATCATCATCCCTTCGAGGACATCCTCACCCTCATCCCCATCGACATCCTCCTCATTGGAGGAGACTTCTAGCTCCTCATCTCCTCCTCAGCCAGCTGTTCTCCCCATTGTAGCACCAGGTTGTAAAGGGTGCAGCAGGTGATGATGATACATGATACCCTCTGTGGACTATATTGTAGGGCACCACCAGACCGGTCCAGGCTCCAGAACCTAATTTGCAGCATCCTCTGCTGGAGTCTGAGGCCGCCACATGGGTGTCATCAGCCACATCCTCTGTGGGTAGCCCTGGTTCCCAAGGAGCTATCACTGCAGCCTCTGTGGACCCTTGAAGACTTCAGGAATCTGACCGACCAAGAAGGTAGGAGCCATGCACACTCCCTGTAAACCCTGCGCAGACCTGCAGGATGTGTTTAGGATGGTCACACACCAGCTGCACATTCAGCGAATGGAGTCCCTTGTGGTTGACATAGTTGATCGCTTGTTATGACAGAGATCTGGGTCATGACCACATGAGTGTGGTCGATTGCACTCTGCACCTGTGGAAAACCAAGATCTGAGCAAACCCAATCACTCTTGTATCCTGGCTCTACTGGTCCCTGGTGAATTGCACAAAGTTGTGTACCCTCGAAAAAAAAAAATCTGTGACCTCATTGATGCCTTTGTGGTGGAGGCTTGTGATATCCCACAGAGATCACCTGTGGAGCCCTGAAAGGAGCCACTAGTGTAAAAATTGAGTGCTGGCCATGGGCAGTGGATCCTCTCCATGCCCCCATGGTGCCAAATCCTGCAGTAACTAGCTGATGTGACTGACCAGTTCCCCAAATATGTACAGTCTTCGGCGACACTAGTTCTTGGACATCTGCAGGAATGAAAGGCAGAGTCTATAGACCCTGGGTCTAGCTGGTACCAAAAAAACAATGGCTTGCTCTGACTCTTCAGTGGCATATGGGGGACCCCCAGCCACCCCTTCTTCCAGAGGGTGCTGCTCCCCTTTGCCCAGCCTGACGGCTCTGTTGCTCTCTTCTCCGTCATTGTCACTCTCTGTATGTCAAGAGGCATATAGCTAGTTCACCAGGTTCCATGCCCCTGATATTCTCCTCCTGCAGGATGAAAGAGAGAGAGGTGCATGGGTTAGCTTAGATGTACCAGGAACCTTTTTTGGTTAAGTCTGAAGGCCCCTTAACGCATCCCAGACAGTGCTGGCCACCGCTTGGATGTTTAGTGTGCTGCATGGTTGCCAAAAACCCACTCCACCTGACCAATTAGTGGCAGCTTTGCCCATTGGACTGAATGCTGTGTTCTCAGCTCAGGCGTAGACATTCTCCTAACCCGCATTGTAAGGCTGCACTGTTAGCTTGAACCATGGGGGAGACTGGTCCAAACTGAGATGACGACATTGCAAGTGGCTGTGAGTGCCTCCACCAGTGACTGCCCGTGGCCAGTTTTTGCAAGGAGGTTGTACAATGCGCCCAGTCTTCCAACTGTTCTGCAGTCCACTAAAATGCTCATTTGGTGCCCAAGGAGCGCAAAGCTCTGGATCACTTGGTGGCACTTTGGTGCCTCTGTGTTGCTTCAGTGGGCAGATAAACTAGAGATCCGACTCCAGATGCAGCCACATTGACATGCGTGAACTGTCTCAGCTGCAGAGGAATGGTCACTTTATACAAGGTTTCCCTAATGCTTGGCTGCTTCCCTCCCCCCAACCCAGCACATGCTTGTGCACTGCCTTCAACCACATTTCAGCCCTTGGCCCTGCACCCCCCAAGTTGCCTCAACTGCAGGACAGCTCTTGCCGCCCTCCACAATTCACCTCAACCACAGGGCAGCCCTTTCACCCTACCCCTCCAAGACACCTCAACTTTGAAGTCCAACAAGCAACCCTCATGAGTGCAATGCAATATTACTGTGCACTCATCTCTGAGTTGCCCTCAAAGTGCAGCCTGCCAAGTGCACGCCTTATATATGCTGTTGTGAAACGTGTTGGTGTCACTTGGATGATCCAGCGTTGGGTGGCTGATTATGGCAGGCTGGCCTTATGCAGATGTATTACAATGAGGTTCCTGATGTCCAATGGCGGGAAACACAGTCTGCCATTGCTGGTCAGAGCGGACGATCGCAAATTGGTTTCATGACGTTGTGAAACCAATTTTTGGCCTTCTTGCCATATTGTCCGTTCCTGCTGCCGAACACGCCCAGTGCCAGCGGGCACAGAAAATTCCACTCTATATTTTAAAACAGTGCTTGATTATACTGGCTCATGTCAGATACTGCGTGCACCAATCTGTAAATGTGTTTGGGTTGAAAATTGATGAAGGGAGAGCACAAATTGCACCAAATTGCCAAAGTGAAAGACTATCCCACAATTCTATGCATAACCACTCTCATTAAAGTCAATACATATTTTACCTTATTCTACAAACAAGTAAGGCAAACAAGTGCATAGCAGTTGATTTCAACACGAATGAGACAATGAAAAGTATTTCATTGCACAGGCTTTTTAAGGAAGATTCCCTCCTTGTGTCACATCTTTCATTAACAAGTTCTTGATAAATAGGTTTAGCATTTTGTTGTTATGAATAACACATGGAGGAAATAGTTTCCATGTTATTCATTGGTTTAGATTGATCAAGAAAAATATGAACAATCTCTGAAAAGTTGTACCACAAGTTACCATCCTGGTGCCAGTGGACATGACTGTTGTACTTTCACAGGTGTCTTAACCTTCTCCAGGATTATCATCAAAATCAGGGTGGGAAATTACAACAGTCCTCTCGGGCCTGTCAATGTGGATGTAAACAGATAGCCTCAATCCTACTGTAAAAATAACAAAACAGTTTGGGAAAAAAATGTATCTTTGCCCTTCTGGAGCCCAAGAATGACAATGTACTGACAGTCGTATAACACAGTTTTCACTGCTAGTCCCTTTCAAGAACTTTCCTCAACTTAGCTTAGAAATACTGGCCAGAATTTTGCTGTCGGTGAGCAGGGTGCGGGGCCCGCTCGCCGACACGTAAAATGATGCGAGATGACATCGGGCGGAACCCCCGACATCATCCTGCCCCATTTAAATTTTCAGGAAGGCGTGGTGCAGCAAAATCAGCTGTGGGCCTGCTGACCTGTCAATGGCTTATTAAGGCCATTGACAGATCAATTAAAGTACTTAGTGGACCTGCCGGATGAGGTTTCATGTAGGGTTTTAAAAATTGTAATAAAGCTGTTATGTAAATTATGAACATGTCCCAACTCACACATGAGGGGACATGTAAGGGATTTTTCTTTTCTCTATTTTTAAAACTTTTAAAAGTCCTTGCAGTCTCCCTGAGGCTAAGTGCAGCCTCAGGGAGATGAGTGCGCTCTTTTGTGCACATTCGCGAAAGAGTGCACTCTCGATTTTAGGGATTTCCCCCCCGCCCACACAGGGAATGCATAGCGCTTCCCACCGGGTGTCACGCTGGGTGGGCCAATTAAAATGGTGGTGCGGCCCCAATTGCTGGCGGCGATCAGTTCTGCGCTCGCTGGCGCTTGGGTCAGGCCCGCCCGCCCAACAAATGTAAAATTCTGCCCACTAGCTCCAAATCCATGACCCTTGAGTCTAATATTCTCCAGATACAATTGTCAGGAAATATATTCTCTTATTTGCCTCTGATCTACATTATCATTCCTACATATGGGGTGGGCATTCCATACACTGTTGTCAGAACATAGCCTAGTAAACTGAGCTGGGAGTACAACAGATTGCTTCTTTGAGTAAAATTTCAAACCCCACTGCCCCAGACTTGCGAACATGTTGCAACAAGGAGGTGGAAGATCCAAGCTATTTTCTCCAAGAGAGAAAGTTAGAGGAGAGTAGAGGGGAGCAACTTGGGGAAAGAACCCTGTAATTTCACATTTCAAGCAACAGCTGACCATTGTCTTTGATTAAAAATATTGCTCACCTGTATCACATATTTAGCATAATAAGAATTTTTAGACAATCTATATTAACAAATTAATTCACGGATAAATCTCAATTCCACGCCTTCACGTTATTTTCCTATTCCTTCCTTCCCCAGCCATTGAGCACATTCATACTGTGTGTTTCAATGACTATTCTTCATAAATAAAAATACATCCAAACTTTAGAAAAAATGAGCAAATGGAAAAACAAAGTACAATGCACATTTATAAAATGTATATATTACTGAATTATGTGTAACCCTCACTGTTTTAGGGCTGTATATGTCTGAAAGCCATTATCATCTATAAGCATATTGAAGCAAAATCTACTTAGGACATTATAATATATCTTCCCAAATCATTACTGTGTAAACAACACTGGTTCAGAGTAATGCAAATGGCTATTCAATTAAGCCAACCTATTCACGTAACAATGAACTATACTACCATAGGCAGGTACTGTCTAATATTACATAAATTGAATTCCTCAATAATCTCCATATTTACTTTTACATTGACATTTCATTTTACCTGCTCAATGTTGGGCAGAATTATCCCACGCCATGACTCTTGGCTAATGGTCAGAGCGAGTATTATGCTATAAGTGTATCCTGCCAAATCAGCCACATGGAACATATCAACTCAGTGACCAAACTATATTTTATTCGTGTTTACACTTATTCCTAACTTTTTCCTTGACAGAATAAGCATTTTTCAGTATTAAATCAGAACAACACTTATAATCTTCAACAGTAACAGAGGCCAACAGATTTTAATTTGCAATCGATCATCATTGCTGCTCTAAAGCATTATGTTGATATTCAGCATTAGCCCTGGTGAAATACTAGTTTAAATTATACAGTTGCCTTAGAATATGCTATTTCCACAAGTTCCTAATCATATAAGTCAACAAATTAGATTGGAATTGTTACCCTATTCTTATCTGTTCATCAACTTTCCCTCTTTTGCATTACAATTACTGTTATTTTTTGCGCTATAATCACTGTTTCCTTTTTTCACTGTAATCACTTTTGATTTTATGTTGCACAATATTAACTGTTTAGAGTGAAAATGTAGAGAGAAGAATGCATATATAATTAACAAACTTATGGTTCAGAAGTCACAAGTTGTGGGATGCTGGGGATTCCAGCACTGTTACTTCTAATTTTAATTTATAGTAATGAGCTCTCAACAACACCATGGCAAGTATACACTTGGAAGGTGAGAACAAACTTACTTATGTAGCACTTTTCATGCCCTACAATATTTTAAATTGCTTCATAGCTACTGAAGTACTTTAGAAGCGTTGTCAGTGTTGTACTGTAGGAAAATGCAGCAGCTAATTTATGCATAGCAAATTCCAAAACAACAATAAGATTGTCTAAAACTAAAACAGAATTACCTGGAAAAACTCAGCAGGTCTGGCAGCATCGGCGGAGAAGAAAAGAGTTGACGTTTCGAGTCCTCATGACCCTTCGACAGAACTTGAGTTCGAGTCCAGGAAAAAGCTGAAATATAAGCTGGTTTAAGGTGTGTGTGTGGGGGGCGGAGAGATAGAGAGACAAAG